>NC_086452.1:223129877-223483627 GCF_028390025.1 Pseudophryne corroboree | reverse complement strand
TTGTGGGAGGGCAACTTAGGTAGAATAAAGCCAGTTTGTGCAAGGGCCTCCAAATTGCCTCTTTTTCCTGCCAGTATAAGTACGGACTGTGTGACGTGCCTACTTGGATGCGGTCACTCATATAATCCTCCACCATTCTATCAATGTTGAGAGAATCATATGCAGTGACAGTAGACGACATGTCCGTAATCGTTGTCAGGTCCTTCAGTCCGGACCAGATGTCAGCATCAGCAGTCGCTCCAGACTGCCCTGCATCACCGCCAGCGGGTGGGCTCGGAATTCTGAGCCTTTTCCTCGCACCCCCAGTTGCGGGAGAATGTGAAGGAGGAGATGTTGACAGGTCGCGTTCCGCTTGACTTGACAATTTTGTCACCAGCAGGTCTTTCAACCCCAGCAGACTTGTGTCTGCCGGAAAGAGAGATCCAAGGTAGGCTTTAAATCTAGGATCGAGCACGGTGGCCAAAATGTAGTGCTCTGATTTCAACAGATTGACCACCCGTGAATCCTTGTTAAGCGAATTAAGGGCTGCATCCACAAGTCCCACATGCCTAGCGGAATCGCTCCCTTTTAGCTCCTTCTTCAATGTCTCCAGCTTCTTCTGCAAAAGCCTGATGAGGGGAATGACCTGACTCAGGCTGGCAGTGTCTGAACTGACTTCACGTGTGGCAAGTTCAAAGGGCATCAGAACCTTGCACAACGTTGAAATCATTCTCCACTGCACTTGAGACAGGTGCATTCCACCTCCTATATCGTGCTCAATTGTATAGGCTTGAATGGCCTTTTGCTGCTCCTCCAACCTCTGAAGCATATAGAGGGTTGAATTCCACCTCGTTACCACTTCTTGCTTCAGATGATGGCAGGGCAGGTTCAGTAGTTTTTGGTGGTGCTCCAGTCTTCTGTACGTGGTGCCTGTACGCCGAAAGTGTCCCGCAATTTTTCTGGCCACCGACAGCATCTCTTGCACGCCCCTGTTGTTTTTAAAAAAATTCTGCACCACCAAATTCAAGGTATGTGCAAAACATGGGACGTGCTGGAATTTGCCCATATTTAATGCACACACAATATTGCTGGCGTTGTCCGATGCCACAAATCCACAGGAGAGTCCAATTGGGGTAAGCCATTCCGCGATGATCTTCCTCAGTTGCCGTAAGAGGTTTTCACCTGTGTGCGTATTCTGGAAACCGGTGATACAAAGCGTAGCCTGCCTAGGAAAGAGTTGGCGTTTGCGAGATGCTGCTACTGGTGCCGCAGCTGCTGTTCTTGCGGCGGGAGTCCATACATCTACCCAGTGGGCTGTCACAGTCATATAGTCCTGACCCTGCCCTGCTCCACTTGTCCACATGTCCGTGGTTAAGTGGACATTGGGTACAGCTGCATTTTTTAGGACACTGGTGACTCTTTTTCTGAGGTCTGTGTACATTTTCGGTATCGCCTGCCTAGAGAAATGGAACCTAGATGGTATTTGGTACCGGGGACACAGTACCTCCAACAAGTCTCTAGTTGGCTCTGCAGTAATGATGGATACCGGAACCACGTTTCTCACCACCCAGGATGCCAAGGCCTCAGTTATCCGCTTTGCAGTAGGATGACTGCTGTGATATTTCATCTTCCTCGCAAAGGACTGTTGAACAGTCAATTGCTTACTGGAAGTAGTACAAGTGGGCTTACGACTTCCCCTCTGGGATGACCATCGACTCCCAGCGGCAACAACAGCAGCGCCAGCAGCAGTAGGCGTTACACGCAAGGATGCATCGGAGGAATCCCAGGCTGGAGAGGACTCGTCAGAATTGCCAGTGACATGGCCTGCAGGACTATTGGCATTCCTGGGGAAGGAGGAAATTGACACTGAGGGAGTTGGTGGGGTGGTTTGCGTGAGCTTGGTTACAAGAGGAAGGGATTTACTGGTCAGTGGACTGCTTCCGCTGTCACCCAAAGTTTTTGAACTTGTCACTGACTTATTATGAATGCGCTGCAGGTGACGTATAAGGGAGGATGTTCCGAGGTGGTTAACGTCCTTACCCCTACTTATTACAGCTTGACAAAGGGAACACACGGCTTGACACCTGTTGTCCGCATTTCTGGTGAAATACCTCCACACCGAAGAGCTGATTTTTTTGGTATTTTCACCTGGCATGTCAACGGCCATATTCCTCCCACGGACAACAGGTGTCTCCCCGGGTGCCTGACTTAAACAAACCACCTCACCATCAGAATCCTCCTGGTCAATTTCCTCCCCAGCGCCAGCAACACCCATATCCTCCTCATCCTGGTGTACTTCAACACTGACATCTTCAATCTGACTATCAGGAACTGGACTGCGGGTGCTCCTTCCAGCACTTGCAGGGGGCGTGCAAATGGTGGAAGGCGCATGCTCTTCACGTCCAGTGTTGGGAAGGTCAGGCATCGCAACCGACACAATTGGACTCTCCTTGTGGATTTGGGATTTCGAAGAATGCACAGTTCTTTGCTGTGCTGCTTTTGCCAGCTTGAGTCTTTTCATTTTTCTAGCGAGAGGCTGAGTGCTTCCATCCTCATGTGAAGCTGAACCACTAGCCATGAACATAGGCCAGGGCCTCAGCCGTTCCTTGCCACTCCGTGTGGTAAATGGCATATTGGCAAGTTTACGCTTCTCCTCCGACAATTTTATTTTAGGTTTTGGAGTCCTTTTTTTTCTGATATTTGGTGTTTTGGATTTGACATGCTCTGTACTATGACATTGGGCATCGGCCTTGGCAGACGACGTTGCTGGCATTTCATCGTCTCGGCCATGACTAGTGGCAGCAGCTTCAGCACGAGGTGGAAGTGGATCTTGATCTTTCCCTAATTTTGGAACCTCAACATTTTTGTTCTCCATATTTTAATAGGCACAACTAAAAGGCACCTCAGGTAAACAATGGAGATGGATACTAGTATACAATTATGGACTGCCTGCCGACTGCAGACACAGAGGTAGCCACAGCCGTGAACAACCGTACTGTACTGTGTCTGCAGCTAATATAGACTGGTTGATAAAGAGAAGATGTCTATGTAACTATGTATGTATAAAGAAGACTGAAAAAAATCCACGGTTAGGTGGTATACAATTATGGACGGACTGCCTGCGGAGTGCAGACACAGAGGTAGCCACAGCCGTGAACTACCGTACTGTACTGTGTCTGCAGCTAATATAGACTGGTTGATAAAGAGAAGATGTCTATGTAACTATGTATGTATAAAGAAGAATGAAAAAAAACCACGGTTAGGTGGTATACAATTATGGACGGACTGCCTGCCGAGTGCAGACACAGAGGTAGCCACAGCCGTGAACTACCGTACTGTACTGTGTCTGCAGCTAATATAGACTGGTTGATAAAGAGAAGATGTCTATGTAACTATGTATGTATAAAGAAGAATGAAAAAAATCCACGGTTAGGTGGTATTACAATTATGGACGGACTGCCTGCCGAGTGCAGAGACACAGAGGTAGCCACAGCCGTGAACTACCGTACTGTGTCTGCTGCGACTGGATGATAAATGATATAAAAAATATATATATATCACTACTGCAGCCGGACAGGTATATATTATATATTATATAATGACGGACCTGCTGGACACTGTCTGTCAGCAGAATGAGTTTTATTTTTATAGAATAAAAAAAAAAAAACACACACAAGTGAAGTCACACGACGAGTGTTTAACTTTTTCAGGCAATCACAATATAAGTATACTACTAACTATACTGGTGGTCAGTGTGGTCAGGTCACTGGTCAGTCACACTGGCAGTGGCACTCCTGCAGCAAAAGTGTGCACTGTTTAATTTTAATATAATATGTACTCCTGGCTCCTGCTATAACCTATAACTGGCACTGCAGTAGTGCTCCCCAGTCTCCCCCACAATTATAAGCTGTGTGAGCTGAGCAGTCAGACAGATATATAATATATATAGATGATGCAGCACACTGGCCTGAGCCTGAGCAGTGCACACAGATATGGTATGTGACTGACTGAGTCACTGTGTGTATCGCTTTTTTCAGGCAGAGAACGGATATATTAAATAAACTGCACTGTGTGTCTGGTGGTCACTCACTATATAATATATTATGTACTCCTGGCTCCTGCTATAACCTATAACTGGCACTGCAGTAGTGCTCCCCAGTCTCCCCCACAATTATAAGCTGTGTGAGCTGAGCAGTCAGACAGATATATATAATATTATATATAGATAATAGATGATGCAGCACACTGGCCTGAGCCTGAGCAGTGCACACAGATATGGTATGTGACTGACTGAGTCACTGTGTGTATCGCTTTTTTCAGGCAGAGAACGGATATATTAAATAAACTGCACTGTGTGTCTGGTGGTCACTCACTATATAATATATTATGTACTCCTGGCTCCTGCTATAACCTATAACTGGCACTGCAGTAGTGCTCCCCAGTCTCCCCCACAATTATAAGCTGTGTGAGCTGAGCAGTCAGACAGATATATATAATATTATATATAGATAATAGATGATGCAGCACACTGGCCTGAGCCTGAGCAGTGCACACAGATATGGTATGTGACTGACTGAGTCACTGTGTGTATCGCTTTTTTCAGGCAGAGAACGGATATATTAAATAAACTGCACTGTGTGTCTGGTGGTCACTCACTATATAATATATTATGTACTCCTGGCTCCTGCTATAACCTATAACTGGCACTGCAGTAGTGCTCCCCAGTCTCCCCCACAATTATAAGCTGTGTGAGCTGAGCAGTCAGACAGATATATATAATATTATATATAGATAATAGATGATGCAGCACACTGGCCTGAGCCTGAGCAGTGCACACAGATATGGTATGTGACTGACTGAGTCACTGTGTGTATCGCTTTTTTCAGGCAGAGAACGGATATATTAAATAAACTGCACTGTGTGTCTGGTGGTCACTCACTATATAATATATTATGTACTCCTGGCTCCTGCTATAACCTATAACTGGCACTGCAGTAGTGCTCCCCAGTCTCCCCCACAATTATAAGCTGTGTGAGCTGAGCAGTCAGACAGATATATATAATATTATATATAGATAATAGATGATGCAGCACACTGGCCTGAGCCTGAGCAGTGCACACAGATATGGTATGTGACTGACTGAGTCACTGTGTGTATCGCTTTTTTCAGGCAGAGAACGGATATATTAAATAAACTGCACTGTGTGTCTGGTGGTCACTCACTATAAATATATTATGTACTCCTGGCTCCTGCTATAACCTATAACTGGCACTGCAGTAGTGCTCCCCAGTCTCCCCCACAATTATAAGCTGTGTGAGCTGAGCAGTCAGACAGATATATATAATATTATATATAGATAATAGATGATGCAGCACACTGGCCTGAGCCTGAGCAGTGCACACAGATATGGTATGTGACTGAGTCACTGTGTGCTGTGTATCGCTTTTTTCAGGCAGAGAACGGATTATAAAGTAAACTGCACTGTCCTCACTAGTAAACTCTCTCCACTCAGTCTCTACACTTCTACAGTAACAGTACTCCTCCTAGTCAGCTCCAGTAAATCTCTCTCAGTCTCTTATAATCTAAATGGAGAGGACGCCAGCCACGTCCTCTCCCTATCAATCTCAATGCACGTGTGAAAATGGCGGCGACGCGCGGCTCCTTATATAGAATCCGAGTCTCGCGATAGAATCCGAGCCTCGCGAGAATCCGACAGCGTCATGATGACGTTCGGGCGCGCTCGGGTTAACCAAGCAAGGCGGGAAGATCCGAGTCGCTCGGACCCGTGAAAAAAAACATGAAGTTCTGGCGGGTTCGGATTCAGAGAAACCGAACCCGCTCATCTCTACTTTCAACATTCAGCCACTGCATGCCACTCCTAGATGGGCCAGGTGGTTGTGCCGCTTAGCTTAGTCATACAGCAACCTCGGTGCACTTCTTTTTCTTCTTTGCATCATGTGCTGTTTGGGTCCTATTTTTTAAATCTGCCATCCTGTCTGACACTGCAGTGCTACTCCTAGATGGGCCAGGTCTTTGTGCCGCACACTTGTGTCGCTTAGCTTAGTCATACAGCAACCTCGGTGCAACCTTTTGGCCTAAAAACAATATTGTGAGGTGTGAGGTGTTCAGAATAGACTAGAAATGAGTGGAAATGAATGTTATTGAGGTTAATAATACTGTAGGATCCAAATTACCCCAAAATTCGTTTTTTATGTTTTTTTTCCCCAAAAATCATCTAGATCCAAAACCAAAATACGAAAGTTTTTTTTTATGCAAAACCAACCCAAAACCAAACCACGAGCAGGGAAATAGAACCAAAACCAAAACACGAAAAGTGCCCGCCGCACATCTCTAATTATTGTACCTTTCTCCAGCCCTTTGGTGAACAAACTGCCTCCTGTTACAGCCAAATATTTCACATTCTGACCTTTCAGCTGAGAGCACCTGCTGCCATTTATCTTTATCCCAGTTCCTATGTTTTCATGCATAGCTGATTCGAAACAAGGCCAAGCAACTCAACTATGGATGAAAACATAGGAATTGGGGTGCAGAAAAATGTCAGTAGGTGCTCTGGACAGCATATTGGAGGCCTCTTCTGTGCAAAGCATGCAGAGTGGGGCCCATGCACATCCCAAATTTTGCCATGGGAAATGCACTTTATGACCCTGCATATGGGGTAAACTTAGTCTTAAAAATACACCTGGTTTTATTGTTATTGCCACTTTAAATCCAGTGGCAGAAGCCACCAAAGATACAACCGTTTTTAAAAATGCCACATAGTAAATTTACTCTCAGGTGTATAAAGAATCTGGAATTTGTAAAAACAAGCACCCTGAATAAAATTTTCCTGTGCACATTAAAGGTCTAAATCAAACATAATTGTGACTTAAATTAATGTATTTTTGCTCAATCACAAATGTAAATAGTAAAGAATATAATGAAGCTGAATTTGAGAAAATATTCATATTTATAGTGTAGAAGCAGACACAGCCAAACATGTGTTTATAGTGTATGTATGCAGTATAACTATAGAAGACTGTGTTTCCAATCGCAGACAGGATGTCCTGATTTGAACCCAGAAGCCCCAAGGCTATTTCGGCTGAGAACAATATCAAATTCCAGTATACAGTATATGAGTCTCAGATCCGTCCCCCTTATACCCACTGATTCACTTGGAAAATGAGCAACTTGTGCAGGAATGCAGCTACAACTAAGCCCACAGCCAAATAGGAGCTGAAAACAAGGAAGCAAAGTACAGATACGTATAACAATAAGCATATACCAACATATATACTTTTCTTGTCATTGTGACTATAATTGTATTTATTTAATAATGACTAATACCCAAGCAACGTAAAGACAAATCCCAGTGCAAATATACTTGAAAGTAACTTGATTTAAAAAAAAAATTGTAATTTTAACTAGTGATGAGCGGGTTCGGATCCTCGGAATCCGAACCCCCCCGAACTTCACCCATTTTACACGGGTCCGAGGCATACTCGGATACTCCAGTATTGCTCGGTTAACCCGAGCGCGCCCAAACGTCATCATCCTGCTGTCAGATTCTCGCGAGATTCGGATTCTATATAAGGAGCCGCGCGTCGCCGCCATTTTTCACTCGTGCATTGGATATGATAGTGAGAGGATGTGGCTGGCGTCCTCTCACTTTGTTTCAGAACTTTCAGGGGGCTGCAAATATCTTTATTCTGGGGACCAGCAGTATTATAGGAGGAGTACAGTGCAGAGTTTTGCTGACCAGTGACCACTAGTATTATACGTTCTCTGCCTGAAAAACGCTCCATATCTGTGCTCAGTGTGCTGCATATATCTGTGCTCACACTGCTTTATTGTGGGGACTGGGGACCACCAGTATTATATAGGAGGAGTACAGTGCAGAGTTTTGCTGACCAGTGACCACCAGTATTATACGTTCTCTGCCTGAAAAACGCTCCATATCTGTGCTCAGTGTGCTGCATATATCTGTACGCACACTGCTTTATTGTGGGGACTGGGGACCAGCATTATTATATAGGAGGAGTACAGTGCAGAGTTTTGCTGACCAGTGACCACCAGTATTATACATTCTCTGCCTGAAAAACGCTCCATATCTGTGCTGCATTGTAGTATATAGTAGCAGTACAGTGCATAATTTTGCTGACCACCAGTATATACTATATAGCAGTATGGTACAGAAGGCCACTGCTCTACCTACATCTGTGTCGTCAAGTATACTATCCATCCATACCTGTGGTGCATTTCAGTTTTGCACAGTTTGCTGACCACCAGTATAACTATATATATAGCAGTACGGTACAGTAGTCCACTGCTCTACCTACCTCTGTGTCGTCAAGTATACTATCCATCCATACCTGTGGTGCATTTCAGTTTTGCAGTTTGCTGACCACCAGTATATACTATATAGCAGTACGGTAAAGAAGGCCACTGCTCTACCTACCTCTGTGTCGTCAAGTATACTATCCATCCATACCTGTGGTGCATTTCAGTTTTGCACAGTTTGCTGACCACCAGTATAACTATATATATAGCAGTACGGTACAGTAGTCCACTGCTCTACCTACCTCTGTGTCGTCAAGTATACTATCCATCCATACCTGTGGTGCATTTCAGTTTTGCACAGTTTTCTGACCACCAGTATATACTATATAGCAGTACGGTACATAAGGCCACTGCTCTACCTACCCCTGTGTCGTCAAGTATACTATCCATCCATACCTGTGGTGCATTTCAGTTGTGCGCAGTATATATAGTAGTAGGCCATTGCTATTGATATATTACTGGCATATAATTCCACACATTAAAAAATGGAGAACAAAAATGTGGAGGGTAAAATAGGGAAAGATCAAGATCCACTTCCACCTCGTGCTGAAGCTGCTGCCACTAGTCATGGCCGAGACGATGAAACATAGAAACATAGAATTTGACGGCAGATAAGAACCACTTGGCCCATCTAGTCTGCCCCTTTTTTATTTTATCCTTTAGGCAATCTCAACCCTTTTTTAACCTTAATTCTTTGTAAGGATATTCATATGCCTGTCCCAAGCATGTTTAAATTGCCCTACAGTCTTAGCCTCTACCACCTCTGATGGGAGGCTATTCCACTTATCCACTACCCTTTCTGTGAAGTAATTTTTCCTTAAATTTCCCCTGAACCTCCCCCCCTCCAGTCTCAATGCATGCCCTCGAGTTCTTCTAATACTTCTTTTCCTTTGAAGAATGTTTCCCTCCTGAACTTTGTTAAGACCCTTGATATATTTGAACGTTTCTATCATGTCCCCCCTTTCCCTTCTCTCCTCCAAACTATACATGTTAAGATCTTTTAGCCTTTCCGATAAGTTTTGTGATGTAGGCCATGCACCATTTTAGTTGCCCTTCTTTGTACACTCTCTAATGTATTTATATCCTTCTGGAGATAGGGTCTCCAGAACTGGACACAGTATTCCAGATGGGGCCGTACCAATGACCTATACAGTGGCATTATCACTTCTTTTTTCCTGCTACTGATTCCTCTCCCTATGCAACCAAGCATCTGACTTGCCTTTCTCATTGCTTTGTTGCATTGCTTTCCTGCCTTCAAGTCACTTGAAATAGTGACTCCTAAATCTCTTTCCTCCTCAGTAGTTTCCATTATAGTACCCTTGATACTATACTTAGCCTTTGGGTTTTTGAGACCCAAGTGCATGATTTTGCATTTTTTAGCATTAAACTGTAGTTGCCACGTTCTTGACCATTTCTCAAGCCTACCTAGGTCATTAATCATTTGTTTGACCCCTCCCGGTGTGTCTACCCTGTTGCATATCTTTGTATCATCTGCAAAAAGGCATATCTTCCCTTCAATACCATCTGCAATGTCACCAACAAAGATATTAAAGAGAACTGGACCAAGTACAGATCCCTGGGGTACTCCACTGGTAACATTTCCCTCCATAGATTGCACTCCATTAACTACGACTGTCTGTTTAATATGAAATGCCATCAACGTCGGTTGCCAAGACCGATGCCCAATGTCATAGTAGAGAGCATGTAAAATCCCAAAAAATAAAGCTCAGTAAAATAACCCCAAAATCTAAATCAAAATCGTCTGAGGAGAAGCGTAAACTTGCCAATGTGCCATTTACGACACGGAGTGGCAAGGAACGGCTAAGGGCCTGGCCTATGTTCATGGCTAGTGGTTCAGCTTCACATGAGGATGGAAGCACTCATCCTCCTGCTAGAAAACTTAAAAAAGTTAAGATGGCAAAAGCACAGCAAAGAACTGTGCGTTCTTCTAAATCACAAATCCCCAAGGATAGTCCAATTGTGTCGGTTGCGATGCCTGACCTTCCCAACACTGGACGGGAAGAGGTTGCGCCTTCAACCATTTGCACGCCCCCTGCAAGTGCTGGAAGGAGCACCCGCAGTCGAGTTCCTGATAGTCAAATTGAAGATGTCACTGTTGAAGTACACCAGGATGAGGATATGGGTGTTGCTGGCGCTGGGGAGGAAATTGACAAGGAGGATTCTGATGGTGAGGTGGTTTGTTTGAGTCAGGCACCTCTTTTTTTCTTTGCATCATGTGCTGTTTGGGGACTATTTTTTAAATCTGCCATCCTGTCTGACACTGCAGTGCCACTCCTAGATGGGCCAGGTGTTTGTGTCGGCCACTTGGGTCGCTTAGCTTAGCCATCCAGCGACCTTGGTGCACCTCTTCTTTTTCTTTGCATCATGTGCTGTTTGGGGACTATTTTTTGAAGTGCCATCCTGTCTGACACCTCAGTGCCACTCCTAGATGGGCCAGGTGTTTGTGTCGGCCACTTGGGTCGCTTAGCTTAGTCACACAGCTACCTCATTGCGCCTCTTTTTTTCTTTGCATCATGTGCTCTTTGGTAGGGATGAGCGGGTTCGGTTCCTCGGAATCCGAACCCGCCCGAACTTCAGTTTTTTTTACACGGGGCCGAGCGACTCGGATCTTCCCGCCTTGCTCGGTTAACCCGAGCGCGCCCGAACGTCATCATCCCGCTGTCGGATTCTCGCGAGGCTCGGATTCTATCGCGAGACTCGGATTCTATATAAGGAGCCGCGCGTCGCCGCCATTTTCACACGTGCATTGAGATTCATAGGGAGAGGACGTGGCTGGCGTCCTCTCCGTTTATAGAGAAGAGAGTGAGACAGTAGAGAGAGACACAGTAGTAATTTTGGGGAGCATTAGGAGGAGTACTAGTAGTTACTTGCTGAAGTGATAGATAGTGTGACTGTATTATCTGACTTGTGGGGGAGACACTGACAGTGGGGAGCAGTTAGAGTCTGAGAGCAGGACTCAGGAGTACATATAACGTACAGTGCACACTTTTGCTGCCAGAGTGCCACACTGCCATTGTGACCACACTGACCACCAGTATAATATATATTGTGATTGTCTGCTTAGGAGTACTACTTGCAAGTTGCTGATAGTGTGACCAGTGACCTGACCACCAGTTTAATAATCACCACCAGTGAGTTTAATATATATATATATATATATATAAAATTGTATATAATATATATATAATATTGTATACCACCTACCCGTGGTTTTTTTTTTCTTTCTTCTTTATACATACTACTATAGTAGCTTTGTCACAACTGAGGGCCTGAGCTGACGGGAGGCAGCCTCAGTTGTAGGGGCTGAGATGTACCGGAACCTGGGAGGTTGTATCAGACCCCTGGACATGTAAGTAACATGAATAATAACTGCCCGAAGGCGTGACCACGACAACTTGGATAAAAGTCAATGATGTTTATTATGACAACTCCGCAACACAGCAGCAGTAAAAGAAAACGTAAAAGTCAGCAAAGAATAAATACAGTTCCTGGGTACTACAGGATGGCAGGAGCCACAGGGCACTGGTAGTGTGAGATAGTTCTTATGATCTTCTAGATGGAAAGTCCTTACCAGGCCCGACTGTAGCAATGGAGATAACCCAGGATTGTGCCAGCTGGTGTTCCAGGAAAAGCTGGGTTGCTGAAGATAAAACAGCTGCTGTGGATACTGGTTGGAACCAGACTGTTGTTAGTACGGAGTGGATACTGGCTGGAACCAGTTAAATAATAAATGAACTTGGGAGCGATGAAATATGAACTGAAATGTAGAACTTGAGAGCGGAGAAATAATAATACCGGTGGAGAGTGGTAAAGTGTAGAAAGGACACCGGCCCTTTAAGGGAAGCTGTACTCTGCTGGAAGCTGAGCTGGAAGCAGGTAATGTTGTAGCTGGAAACAGATGAATCCACAATGGATTGGAGAGTCAGGCTACACCGCAGGTGGAATGCTGGTGCGGGTCTCTATGGTGGAAGTCTTGAGACAGGAGCTGGAACCTGGAAGACAATCACAGGAGAGAGACAAACAGGAACTAGGTTTGACAACCAAAGCACTGACGCCTTCCTTGCTCAGGCACAGTGTATTTATACCTGCAGCAAGGAAGGGATTGGCTAGGCAATTATGCAGATTATCAATACTGAGAACAGATTGGTGGAAATGATCAGCTGACAGAATCCAAGATGGCTGCGCCCATGCAGGCACTTGGAGGGAAGTTTGGTTTGTAATCCATGTGGTAATGAAAACAGTAATGGCGGCGCCGGCCACCGGAGACAGGAGGCGCCAGGCTGACAGATGCACATCCAACCACGCGGACACAGCGGAGGCCGCGGCTGACGTAATCGCCACTCAGACACTCTGCATGCAGAAGTTCAGGGACGGCGGTGGAGGCCGCGGGAGACGCCATGCCAGGTGTAATATGGCGTTTACTGTGACAGCGTCCCAGAGTGACAGGAGAGGATACAGGAATGTACACATCAGGATAACAGATGGGATCCGGTCCTGGAGCGCTGAGCCAGCCTTAGGAGGCATCTGATGGGTAAGAAATGGCGTCCAGATACCCGGATCGTGACAGCACCCCCCCCTTTAGGAGTGGCCCCAGGACACTTCTTTGGCTTTTGAGGAAACTTGGAATGGAATCTCCGGACCAAGGCAGGAGCATGGACATCAGAAGCATTGGTCCATGAACGTTCCTCAGGACCATAACCCTTCCAGTCAATAAGATATTGTAGTTGACCGTAACGGTGACGTGAGTCCAGGATCTTGGCCACTTCATACTCAACGCCTCGTTGAGTTTGGACTTTCGGAGTTGGAGGAAGTGAGGAATGAAACCGATTCAAGATCAGCGGTTTCAACAGGGAAACATGGAATGTCCTGGGTATTTTTAAGAAGGGAGGCAACTGGAGTCTGTAAGCAACAGGATTGATGACTTGTTCAATCTTGAAAGGACCGATATAGCGAGGTGCAAACTTCATACTGGGAACTCTTAACCTCAAATTCTTCGTGGATAACCATACCCGATCACCCACCTTGAGAGCAGGATCTGCTCGACGCTTCTTATCCGCAAACTTCTTGTACCTGAACGATGCCTTGAGCAGAGCTGATCGTACGCTCTTCCAGATATTGGCAAACTGATGCAAGGTGATATCCACTGCGGGAACAGAAGTTGCTGGAAGCGGTTGGAACTCAGGGACTTTAGGGTGGAATCCAAAGTTAGTGAAGAATGGTGTTGAAGCAGATGAAGAATGATACTGGTTGTTATGACAGAACTCGGCCCAGGGAAGTAATTGAACCCAGTCATCTTGAGAGGAGGACACATAGATGCGGAGGAAGGCCTCCAAGTCCTGATTCACCCTCTCGGTTTGACCATTGGTCTGAGGATGGTAAGCCGTGGAAAACTTTAGCTTGACTTGGAGGACTTGACATAAACTTCGCCAGAATTTGGCTGTGAATTGAACTCCTCGATCTGAGATAATTTCTTCAGGAAGACCGTGGAGTCGGAAGATCTCTTGTATGAATACTTGAGCCAACTTGGAAGCTGACGGAAGACCGGTGAGAGGAATGAAGTGTGCCATCTTGGTGAACCGGTCAACTACCACCCAGATGGTATTGAACTTGTTGCACATGGGTAAGTCTGTAATGAAATCCATCGACAAGTGGGTCCATGGTCGACGGGGAACGGATAGTGGAACCAGTTGCCCCGCAGGCGACTGGCGGGATACTTTATGTTGGGCACACTTTGGGCAAGATGCAATAAACTCCAAGACGTCCTTTTTCAGAGTTGGCCACCAATAGGACCTAGAGATAAACTCCAGGGTTTTTTGGATACCTGTATGTCCGGCAAAACGGGAAGCATGGGCCCAATGCATGAGCTTCTTCCTTAGCATCGGCTTCACAAAACTTTTCCCTGATGGGGGCGTAGAGTCCATCCCTACCGTGGAGAATGCCAACGGATTTATAATAGGATGCTTGTCTGAAGACTCTGACTCATTTTCTTGCTCCCATGAGCGGGAAAGGGCATCGGCCTTGCGATTCTGAGAGCCCGGACAGAACTGGAGTTTAAAGTCGAACCTGGAAAAGAAAAGTGCCCATCTGGCCTGACGAGGGTTGAGACATTGTGCGCCCTTCAGGTATAAAAGGTTCTTGTGGTCTGTAAGTATGGTGATTGAATGAGAAGCTCCCTCCAACAGATACCTCCACTCTTCTAGAGCGAGCTTGATGGCTAGCAACTCCTGGTCGCCAATGGCATAGTTGCGCTCAGCTGGGGAGAACTTCCGGGAGAAGAAACTGCAAGGGTGTAAATGGCCATCTTTAGCCCTCTGAGATAACACCGCTCCTACTCCAATGGAGGAGGCATCCACCTCTAAGATGAAAGGAGAGTCGATGTCAGGCTGTTTCAGAACAGGCGCAGAGATGAACCTTTGTTTTAAAAGATGAAATGCTTGCATGGCTTCTTCAGACCACTTGGACGGGTTAGCACCCTTCTTAGTGAAAGCAGTAATAGGCGCCACAATGGTGGAAAAGTCTCGTATAAACTTGCGGTAATAGTTGGCGAACCCTAAGAACCTCTGGACCCCTTTGAGGGTTAAGGGTACCGGCCAATTTTGGATTGCTTGTAGTTTCTCAGGATCCATCTCTAGTCCGGAACCGGACACAATGTACCCTAGAAACGGAATGGACTTGACTTCAAAGACGCATTTTTCTAATTTGCAATAGAGATGATTGACACGGAGACGGGACAGAACCTCTTTAACCCAAAAACGATGTTCCTCTAAATCGTTGGCAAAAATGAGGATATCGTCTAGATAGACCACGACATGATGGTATAGAATGTCTCTGAAGATCTCATTGACAAAATGCTGGAAGACAGCTGGAGCATTGCTCAATCCGAAGGGCATGACGAGGTACTCATAATGTCCGTCACGGGTGTTAAAGGCGGTCTTCCACTCGTCGCCCTCACGGATCCGGATGAGATTGTATGCACCTCGCAAGTCCAGCTTTGTAAAGATGGTAGCTCCGCTAACTCTGTCAAAGAGCTCAGTAATCAGGGGTAAAGGATAACGGTTCTTAATGGTAATGTCGTTCAAACCTCTGTAGTCGATGCACGGCCGCAGACCACCATCTTTCTTTTTTACAAAAAAGAAGCCTGCGCCGGCTGGAGAAGAAGAAGGTCGAATGAACCCCTTTGCTAGGTTCTCTTTAATATATTCCTCCATAGAATGCGTCTCAGGCAGAGACAACGGATAAGTTCGGCCTCGAGGTGGAACCTTCCCTGGAACGAGATCAATCGGACAGTCCCATTCTCTATGAGGAGGAAGGATATCAGCAGAAGCTTTACTGAACACATCCGTGAAATCTTGATATGGAGGAGGTGGAACATCAGACGACCTGGGGGAGGAAGAACAGACAGGCAATACTTTAAACAAACATGTCTCAGCACAGGAGGAACCCCATGCCAGGATTTGCGTAGTCGTCCAATCAATTGTAGGATTGTGAAGACGGAGCCATGGAAGGCCCAGGACCACAGGATGTGTGGCTCTTGGAATCACTAAAAAAGAAATAAGTTCGGAATGAAGAACTCCCACTCTCAGACGAACTGGTAGAGTCCTTAAAGAAATAACTGCATCAAAAATTTTGCTGCCATCCACGGCAGTTAAAGAAATGGACGAAGGAAGTCTCTCGGTGGGTAGGGACCACCGTTTAACATAGGCTTTGGTAATAAAGTTCCCAGCTGCTCCGGAATCAAGGAGGGCAATGACGTTCCGATAACGTTGAGCAACTTGAAGCGAGACTGGGAGATTACAATCTTGAGGAGATGGAGAGGAGATCATTACTCCTAGCCGGCCCTCTCCTTGGCGAGCTAGGATTTGGAGTTTCCCGGACGTTTGGGACAGGCATTAATGGTGTGAGACGGAGCTGCACAATAGAGACAGAGAAACTCGGAGAGACGTCTTCGGCGCTCAGCAGGAGTTAAACGGGAACGGCCAAGTTGCATGGGCTCATCTTTAGATGGTGACAGTTGACGAGGAGGAGGAGCAGAAGATTTTGGAGCAGATGATCTTCCACGCTCAGTTGCTCTCTCTCTGAAACGTAAATCAACTTTCGTGCAGAGTGAGATTAGCTCATCTAACTTAGAAGGTAAGTCTCTGGTACCTAACTCATCTTTAATACGCTCAGATAAGCCATGCCAGAATGCAGCATACAGGGCCTCGTCGTTCCATGCCAGTTCGGATGCCAGGATCTGGAACTGTATCAGATATTGTCCTACAGTACGTGACCCCTGGCGTAAACGGAGAATCTCGGATGAAGCTGAGGTTACCCGGCCTGGCTCGTCGAAGATGCGCCTGAATGTTGACACGAAGGCAGTGTAGGAAGATAGCAGGGTGTCGGACCTCTCCCATAACGGTGATGCCCAATCAAGGGCTGAGCCACTGAGAAGAGAAATAATGTAGGCAATTTTTGTACGGTCACTGGGAAAATTGCCAGGTTGTAGCTCAAACTGAATCTCACACTGGTTGAGAAATCCCCTGCAGAATCTTGGAGATCCGTCAAATTTTGCTGGCATTGGAAGATGAAGATGTGGAGCAGAAATGGGTAAGGTGGGTGGGGTTATAGCTGGAGTCACTGTGGTTGACGCACCAGACGCGCCTGATCCACGGAGAGTTGTCTGAATCCCATCCAGCCGAGTAGAGAGATCCTGGAGACAGCGGATGATGTGGCCCTGTGCAGCCTCCTGATGTTCTAGTCGGGCTGCCAGTTCTTGCATCGGCCTGGCCGCTTGATCCTGGTCTCCGGCTGGATTCATTAGGTCAGTGCTTACTGTCACAACTGAGGGCCTGAGCTGACGGGAGGCAGCCTCAGTTGTAGGGGCTGAGATGTACCGGAACCTGGGAGGTTGTATCAGACCCCTGGACATGTAAGTAACATGAATAATAACTGCCCGAAGGCGTGACCACGACAACTTGGATAAAAGTCAATGATGTTTATTATGACAACTCCGCAACACAGCAGCAGTAAAAGAAAACGTAAAAGTCAGCAAAGAATAAATACAGTTCCTGGGTACTACAGGATGGCAGGAGCCACAGGGCACTGGTAGTGTGAGATAGTTCTTATGATCTTCTAGATGGAAAGTCCTTACCAGGCCCGACTGTAGCAATGGAGATAACCCAGGATTGTGCCAGCTGGTGTTCCAGGAAAAGCTGGGTTGCTGAAGATAAAACAGCTGCTGTGGATACTGGCTGGAACCAGACTGTTGTTAGTACGGAGTGGATACTGGCTGGAACCAGTTAAATAATAAATGAACTTGGGAGCGATGAAATATGAACTGAAATGTAGAACTTGAGAGCGGAGAAATAATAATACCGGTGGAGAGTGGTAAAGTGTAGAAAGGACACCGGCCCTTTAAGGGAAGCTGTACTCTGCTGGAAGCTGAGCTGGAAGCAGGTAATGTTGTAGCTGGAAACAGATGAATCCACAATGGATTGGAGAGTCAGGCTACACCGCAGGTGGAATGCTGGTGCGGGTCTCTATGGTGGAAGTCTTGAGACAGGAGCTGGAACCTGGAAGACAATCACAGGAGAGAGACAAACAGGAACTAGGTTTGACAACCAAAGCACTGACGCCTTCCTTGCTCAGGCACAGTGTATTTATACCTGCAGCAAGGAAGGGATTGGCTAGGCAATTATGCAGATTATCAATACTGAGAACAGATTGGTGGAAATGATCAGCTGACAGAATCCAAGATGGCTGCGCCCATGCAGGCACTTGGAGGGAAGTTTGGTTTGTAATCCATGTGGTAATGAAAACAGTAATGGCGGCGCCGGCCACCGGAGACAGGAGGCGCCAGGCTGACAGATGCACATCCAACCACGCGGACACAGCGGAGGCCGCGGCTGACGTAATCGCCACTCAGACACTCTGCATGCAGAAGTTCAGGGACGGCGGTGGAGGCCGCGGGAGACGCCATGCCAGGTGTAATATGGCGTTTACTGTGACAGCGTCCCAGAGTGACAGGAGAGGATACAGGAATGTACACATCAGGATAACAGATGGGATCCGGTCCTGGAGCGCTGAGCCAGCCTTAGGAGGCATCTGATGGGTAAGAAATGGCGTCCAGATACCCGGATCGTGACAAGCTTACTGTAGCAGTCTGCGGTGCTGCTGAGCTGACAGTGTCCAGCAGGTCCGTCATCAGTCATTACATAATAAATATATATACCTGTCCGGCTGCAGTACTAGTGATATTATATATATATATATATTGATTTCATCTCATTATCATCCAGTCTATATTAGCAGCAGACACAGTACGGTAGTCCACAGCTGTAGCTACCTCTGTGTCGGCAGTCGCTCGTCCATCCATAATTGTACACCACCTACCCGTGTTTTTTTTTCTTTCTTTCTTCTTTATACATACTACTATAGTAGCTTACTGTAGCAGTCTGCGGCGCTGCTGAGCTGACAGTGTCCAGCAGGTCCGTCATCAGTCATTACATAATAAATATATCTACCTGTCCGGCTGCAGTACTAGTGATATTATATATATATATATATATTGATTTCATCTCATTATCATCCAGTCTATATTAGCAGCAGACACAGTACGGTAGTCCACGGCTGTAGCTACCTCTGTGTCGGCAGTCGCTCCTCCATCCATAATTGTATACCACCTACCCGTGTTTTTTTTTTCTTTCTTCTTTATACATACTACTATAGTAGCTTACTGTAGCAGTCTGCGGTGCTGCTGAGCTGACAGTGTCCAGCAGGTCCGTCATCAGTCATTACATAATAAATATATCTACCTATCCGGCTGCAGTACTAGTGTGATATAATATATATTGATTTCATCTCATTATCATCCAGTCTATATTAGCAGCAGACACAGTACGGTAGTCCACGGCTGTAGCTACCTCTGTGTCGGCAGTCGCTCGTCCATCCATAATTGTATACCACCTACCCGTGGTTTTTTTTTTTCTTTCTTCTTTATACATACTACTATAGTAGCTTACTGTAGCAGTCTGCGGTGCTGCTGAGCTGACAGTGTCCAGCAGGTCCGTCATCAGTCATTACATAATAAATATATCTACCTGTCCGGCTGCAGTACTAGTGTGATATAATATATATTGATTTCATCTCATTATCATCCAGTCTAAATTAGCAGCAGACACAGTACGGTAGTCCACGGCTGTAGCTACCTCTGTGTCGGCAGTCGCTCGTCCATCCATAATTGTATACCACCTACCCGTGGTTTTTTTTTTCTTTCTTCTTTATACATACTACTATAGTAGCTTACTGTAGCAGTCTGCGGTGCTGCTGAGCTGACAGTGTCCAGCAGGTCCGTCATCAGTCATTACATAATAAATATATCTACCTGTCCGGCTGCAGTACTAGTGTGATATAATATATATTGATTTCATCTCATTATCATCCAGTCTATATTAGCAGCAGACACAGTACGGTAGTCCACGGCTGTAGCTACCTCTGTGTCTTTTAGTTGTGCCTATTAAAATATGGAGAACAAAAATGTTGAGGTTCCAAAATTAGGGAAAGATCAAGATCCACTTCCACCTCGTGCTGAAGCTGCTGGCCGAGACGATGAAATGCCAACAACGTCGTCTGCCAAGGCCGATGCCCAATGTCATAGTACAGAGCATGTAAAATCCAAAACACCAAATATCAGTAAAAAAAGGACTCCAAAATCTAAAATAAAATTGTCGGAGGAGAAGCGTAAACTTGCCAATATGCCATTTACCACACGGAGTGGCAAGGTACGGCTGAGGCCCTGGCCTATGTTCATGGCTAGTGGTTCAGCTTCACATGAGGATGGAAGCACTCAGCCTCTCGCTAGAAAACTGAAAAGACTCAAGCTGGCAAAAGCACCGCAAAGAACTGTGCGTTCTTCGAAATCCCAAATCCACAAGGAGAGTCCAATTGTGTCGGTTGCGATGCCTGACCTTCCCAACACTGGACGTGAAGAGCATGCGCCTTCCACCATTTGCACGCCCCCTGCAAGTGCTGGAAGGAGCACCCGCAGTCCAGTTCCTGATAGTCAGATTGAAGATGTCAGTGTTGAAGTACACCAGGATGAGGAGGATATGGGTGTTGCTGGCGCTGGGGAGGAAATTGACAAGGAGGATTCTGATGGTGAGGTGGTTTGTTTAAGTCAGGCACCCGGGGAGACACCTGTTGTCTGTGGGAGGAATAGGGCCGTTGACATGCCTGGTGAAAATACCAAAAAAATCAGCTCTTCGGTGTGGAAGTATTTCACCAGAAATGCGGACAACATTTGTCAAGCCGTGTGTTGCCTTTGTCAAGCTGTAATAAGTAGGGGTAAGGACGTTAACCACCTCGGAACATCCTCCCTTATACGTCACCTGCAGCGCATTCATAATAAGTCAGTGACAAGTTCAAAAACTTTGGGCGACAGCGGAAGCAGTCCACTGACCAGTAAATCCCTTCCTCTTGTAACCAAGCTCACGCAAACCACCCCACCAACTCCCTCAGTGTCAATTTCCTCCTTCCCCAGGAATGCCAATAGTCCTGCAGGCCATGTCACTGGCAATTCTGACGAGTCCTCTCCTGCCTGGGATTCCTCCGATGCATCCTTGCGTGTAATGCCTACTGCTGCTGGCGCTGCTGTTGTTGCTGCTGGGAGTCGATGGTCATCCCAGAGGGGAAGTCGTAAGCCCACTTTTACTACTTCCACCAAGCAATTGACTGTCCAACAGTCCTTTGCGAGGAAGATGAAATATCACAGCAGTCATCCTGTTGCAAAGCGGATAACTGAGGCCTTGACAACTATGTTGGTGTTAGACGTGCGTCCGGTATCCGCCGTTAGTTCACAGGGAACTAGACAATTTCTTGAGGTAGTGTGCCCCCGTTACCAAATACCATCTAGGTTCCACTTCTCTAGGCAGGCGATACCGAGAATGTACACGGACGTCAGAAAAAGACTCACCAGTGTCCTAAAAAATGCAGTTGTACCCAATGTCCACTTAACCACGGACATGTGGACAAGTGGAGCAGGGCAGGGTCAGGACTATATGACTGTGACAGCCCACTGGGTAGATGTATGGACTCCCGCCGCAAGAACAGCAGCGGCGGCACCAGTAGCAGCATCTCGCAAACGCCAACTCTTTCCTAGGCAGGCTACGCTTTGTATCACCGGTTTCCAGAATACGCACACAGCTGAAAACCTCTTACGGCAACTGAGGAAGATCATCGCGGAATGGCTTACCCCAATTGGACTCTCCTGTGGATTTGTGGCATCGGACAACGCCAGCAATATGTGTGTGCATTAAATATGGGCAAATTCCAGCACGTCCCATGTTTTGCACATACATTGAATTTGGTGGTGCAGAATTTTTTAAAAAACTACAGGGGCGTGCAAGAGATGCTGTCGGTGGCCAGAAGAATTGCGGGACACTTTCGGCGTACAGGCACCACGTACAGAAGACTGGAGCAACACCAAAAACGCCTGAACCTGCCCTGCCATCATCTGAAGCAAGAAGTGGTAACGAGGTGGAATTCAACCCTATATATGCTTCAGAGGTTGGAGGAGCAGCAAAAGGCCATTCAAGCCTATACAATTCAGCACGATATAGGAGGTGGAATGCACCTGTCTCAAGCGCAGTGGAGAATGATTTCAACGTTGTGCAAGGTTCTGCTGCCCTTTGAACTTGCCACACGTGAAGTCAGTTCAGACACTGCCAGCCTGAGTCAGGTCATTCCCCTCATCAGGCTTTTGCAGAAGAAGCTGGAGACATTGAAGGAGGAGCTAACACGGAGCGATTCCGCTAGGCATGTGGGACTTGTGGATGGAGCCCTTAATTCGCTTAACAAGGATTCACGGGTGGTCAATCTGTTGAAATCAGATCACTACATTTTGGCCACTGTGCTCGATCCTAGATTTAAAACCTACCTTGAATCTCTCTTTCCGGCAGACACAAGTCTGCTGGGGTTCAAAGACCTGCTGGTGAGAAAATTGTCAAGTCAAGCGGAACGCGACCTGTCAACATCTCCTCCTTCACATTCTCCCGCAACTGGGGGTGCGAGGAAAAGGCTCAGAATTCCGAGCCCACCCGCTGGCGGTGATGCAGGGCAGTCTGGAGCGACTGCTGATGCTGACATCTGGTCCGGACTGAAGGACCTGACAACGATTACGGACATGTCGTCTACTGTCACTGCATATGATTCTCTCCCCATTGAAAGAATGGTGGAGGATTATATGAGTGACCGCATCCAAGTAGGCATGTCAGACAGTCCGTACTTATACTGGCAGGAAAAAGAGGCAATTTGGAGGCCCTTGCACAAACTGGCTTTATTCTACCTAAGTTGCCCTCCCACAAGTGTGTACTCCAAAAGAGTGTTTAGTGCCGCCGCTCACCTAGTCAGCAATCGGCGTACGAGGTTACTTCCAGAAAATGTGGAGAAGATGATGTTCATTAAAATGAATTATAATCAATTCATCCGTGGAGACATTGACCAGCAACAATTGCCTCCACAAAGTACACAGGGAGCTGAGATGGTGGATTCCAGTGGGGACGAATTGATAATCTGTGAGGAGGGGGATGTACACGGTGATATATCGGAGGATGATGATGAGGTGGACATCTTGCCTCTGTAGAGCCAGTTTGTGCAAGGAGAGATTAATTGCTTCTTTTTTTGGTGGGGGTCCAAACCAACCCGTCATTTCAGTCACAGTCGTGTGGCAGACCCTGTCACTGAAATGATGGGTTGGTTAAAGTGTGCATGTCCTGTTTATACAACATAAGGGTGGGTGGGAGGGCCCAAGGACAATTCCATCTTGCACCTCTTTTTTCTTAAATTTTTCTTTGCATCATGTGCTGTTTGGGGAGTATTTTTTGGAAGGGCCATCCTGCGTGACACTGCAGTGCCACTCCTAGATGGGCCAGGTGTTTGTGTCGGCCACTAGGGTCGCTTATCTTACTCACACAGCTACCTCATTGCGCCTCTTTTTTTCTTTGCGTCATGTGCTGTTTGGGGAGTGTTTTTTGGAAGGGCGATCCTGCGTGACACTGCAGTGCCACTCCTAGATGGGCCAGGTGTTTGTGTCGGCCACTTGGGTCGCTTATCTTAGTCACACAGCTACCTCATTGCGCCTCTTTTTTTCTTTGCGTCATGTGCTGTTTGGGGAGTGTTTTTTGGAAGGGCCATCCTGCGTGACACTGCAGTGCCACTCCTAGATGGGCCAGGTGTTTGTGTCGGCCACTAGGGTCGCTTATCTTACTCACACAGCTACCTCATTGCGCCTCTTTTTTTCTTTGCGTCATGTGCTGTTTGGGTAGTGTTTTTTGGAAGGGCCATCCTGCGTGACACTGCAGTGCCACTCCTAGATGGGCCAGGTGTTTGTGTCGGCCACTAGGGTCGCTTATCTTACTCACACAGCTACCTCATTGCGCCTCTTTTTTTCTTTGCGTCATGTGCTGTTTGGGGAGTGTTTTTTGGAAGGGCCATCCTGCGTGACACTGCAGTGCCACTCCTAGATGGGCCAGGTGTTTGTGTCGGCCACTAGGGTTGCTTATCTTACTCACACAGCTACCTCATTGCGCCTCTTTTTTTCTTTGCGTCATGTGCTGTTTGGGGAGTGTTTTTTGGAAGGGCCATCCTGCGTGACACTGCAGTGCCACTCCTAGATGGGCCAGGTGTTTGTGTCGGCCACTAGGGTCGCTTATCTTACTCACACAGCTACCTCATTGCGCCTCTTTTTTTCTTTGCGTCATGTGCTGTTTGGGGAGTGTTTTTTGGAAGGGCCATCCTGCGTGACACTGCAGTGCCACTCCTAGATGGGCCAGGTGTTTGTGTCGGCCACTAGGGTCGCTTATCTTACTCACACAGCTACCTCATTGCGCCTCTTTTTTTCTTTGCGTCATGTGCTGTTTGGGTAGTGTTTTTTGGAAGGGCCATCCTGCGTGACACTGCAGTGCCACTCCTAGATGGGCCAGGTGTTTGTGTCGGCCACTAGGGTCGCTTAGCTTAGTCATCCAGCGACCTAGGTGCAAATTTTAGGACTAAAAATAATATTGTGAGGTGTGAGGTATTCAGAATAGACTGAAAATGAGTGGAAATTATGGTTTTTGAGGTTAATAATACTTTGGGATCAAAATGACCCCCAAATTCTATGATTTAAGCTGTTTTTTAGTGTTTTTTGAAAAAAACACCCGAATCCAAAACACACCCGAATCCGACAAAAAAAATTCGGTGAGGTTTTGCCAAAACGCGTTCGAACCCAAAACACGGCAGCGGAACCGAACCCAAAACCAAAACACAAAACCCGAAAAATTTCAAGTGCACATCTCTTATTATTATCCCCCCTGACTCAATTACTGCATTTTATATCAGCATTTTATAATACCCATTATTACACCCCTCAGTCAGTATGACTGTATTGATTATATATCAGTGCCCCACTGATAATAATAAAAATAATAATAATAATAATAATAATTTTATTTATATAGCGCTCTTTCTCCAACAGGACTCAAGGGCGCTTTACAGACATTAAAAACAATGCACATAGGGGGTCATTCCGACCCGTTCGCACACTGCGGTTCTTCGCAGCTGTGCAAACGGGTCGGTTCTGCGCATGTGCGCCGGTCGCAATGCGCACACACGTTGTTGCCGTCGCTGGGCAACGATATGAATAACGAAGAAAGTGATCGCTGCCGCAATCTTAAGAAGAGTGACCGGCGGAAGGCGTTCCAAGGTTTCAACTGACCGTTTTCTGGGAGTGGAGAGGCGAACGCAGGCGTGTCCAGGCATTTGGAGGGCGAATGTCTGACGTCAATTTCAGTATTTTCATCGCTGGATCCATCGCACAGGGTAAGTAACTGCAGGGCTAGTCTTGTTTCACATAAACAAGCGATCGCAGCCCTGCAATGCTAAAATACACTCCCCCATAGGTGGCGTCTAGTTGATAGCATGAGCAGCAAAAAGTTGCTACGAGCGATCAACTCGGAATGACCTCCATAATACAGAGGATCTAAGTAATACAGCAATAGATAAGCAACACAGACATAAAAGAAAACCTTAAGCACACAGAAAGCATAATGCATGATTAGTGTGGGCATTTTGGGTAATAACTTCCAAGGGTTGTGTATTCCAACCTCACAAGGTACCAGGTGCAGCAGCCATCTTGGGCACACAGCGTAGGATTACCCAGAGTGGAATAGTCTGCCCGTAACAGAGATGACACAAAATGGGGGGTAAGTTCAGAGTAGGGTTCCAAACAAACCACCAGATACATGTATTTTTCATCCCATCCACAAGTGTACCATATGAGGCAGCCATGTTGGGCGCACATCGAAGGTTACACTGCGGGAGGTGAGCCATACAAGGGCCCAGTGCATATATGGGAAAACTGACACTTGTGTAGTAGTATGATGTACCCTGTATGTATGGCGCAATGGCAGGGTGTGCAGTCAGTGGAGGCAAACATTACAGGAAAAGCACACGGTGGGGTGGAAGAGAGAAAAAAAACAACACAACAATGGGGGGGGGGGGGGGGGGGAGACAATTGCAAGTAACCAGTGGCAAAAGGATAATTGGGATAGCATTATTTTGATAATATCATAGTACGGGTGGGTATGAGAATGTGGGGAGCACACTCAGGAGCAATGGGGATGTCCCTACTGAGCCTGGTCCTGCTGCTCTGCCCCCACAGTTCCCTGCTCATCTTGAGGGTTAGGTGCAAGGGCAGACTTGATGTTCTCAGCCAGAGAGGTAGTAAGCCTGGTCCTGGTGTTCTCATGGTAGAGGTGATGAGAGGCCACATAATGATAATGAGTTTTGTGTTTGTAACGCAGTCCTTCTGTTATCTTGTTGGTTTGTTTGCCTTCTGTTTTCCTTCGGTTAAAATAAGAATTTACTCACCGGTAATTCTATTTCTCGTAGTCCGTAGTGGATGCTGGGTACTCCGTAAGGACCATGGGGTATAGACTAGAGATGAGCGGGTTCGGTTCCTCGGAATCCGAACCCCCCCGAACTTCAGCCTTTTTACACGGGTCCGAGGCAGACTCGGATCTTCCCGCCTTGCTCGGTTAACCCGAGCGCGCCCGAACGTCATCATCCCGCTGTCGGATTCTCGCGAGGCTTGTATTCTATTGCGAGACTCGGATTCTATATAAGGATTCGCGCGTCGCCGCCATTTTCACACGTGCATTGAGATTGATAGGGAGAGGACGTGGCTGGCGTCCTCTCCGTTAGAATAGATAGAGACACTTGAGTTGATTTACTACTAACTTAGTAATTTTGGGGAGCATTAGGAGTACTCAGAGTGCAGAGTTTTGCTGATAGTTACTAGTGACCACCACCAGTTTTATTTATTATTTAATATAATCCGTTCTCTGCCTGAAAAAAAACGATACACAGTCACATACCATATCTGTGCTCAGCCTCAGTGTACTGCATGATAATATCATCTATGTATATCTGACTGTGCTGAGTGCTCACTGCTCATACAGCTGAATTGTGGGGGAGACTGGGGTGCAGTTATAGCAGGAGTACAGTGCACACTTTTGCTGCCAGTGTGACTGACCAGTGACCACCAGTATATTGTCTGCCTGAAAAAGTTAAACACTCCTGTGGTTTTTTTTTTTAATTCTATAAACGCATTCTGCTGACAGTGTCCAGCAGGTCCGTCATTCATTATATTATATAAATATTTACCTGCAGTAGTGTTATATTTTTTTTGTTCATCTCTATCATCTTTATCATCTCTATATTAGCAGACGCAGTACGGTAGTCCACGGCTGTAGCTAACTCTGTGTCGTCAGTGCTCGTCCATAATTGTATACCTACCTGTGGTGGGGGTTTTTTTTCTATCTTCTTAATACTAGTAGTTTAGGAGTCTGCTGACAGTGTCCAGCAGGTCCGTCATTATATTATATATACCTGCAGTAGTGATATATATATATTTTTTATATCATTATCATCTCTATACTAGCAGACGCAGTACGGTAGTCCACGGCTGTAGCTACCTCTGTGTCGTCAGTCACTCGTCATCCATAAGTATACTAGTATCCATCCATCTCCATTGTTTACCTGAGGTGCCTTTTAGTTGTGCCTATTAAAAATGGAGAACAAAAATGTTGAGGTTCCAAAAATAGGGAAAGATCAAGATCCACTTCCACCTCGTGCTGAAGCTGCTGCCACTAGTCATGGCCGAGACGATGAAATTCCATCAACATCGTCTGCCAAGGCCGATGCCCAATGTCATAGTACAGAGCATGTAAAATCCAAAACACAAAATATCAGTAAAAAAAGGACTCAAAAATCTAAAATAAAATCGTCGGAGGAGAAGCGTAAACTTGCCAATATGCCATTTACCACACGGAGTGGCAAGGAACGGCTGAGGCCCTGGCCTATGTTCATGGCTAGTGGTTCAGCTTCACATGAGGATGGAAGCACTCAGCCTCTCGCTAGAAAAATTAAAAGACTTAAGCTGGCAAAAGTACAGCAAAGAACTGTGCGTTCTTCGAAATCACAAATCCACAAGGAGAGTCCAATTGTGTCGGTTGCAATGCCTGACCTTCCCAACACTGGACGTGAACAGCATGCGCCTTCCACCATTTGCACGCCCCCTGCAAGTGCTGGAAGGAGCACCCGCAGTCCAGTTCCTGATAGTCAGATTGAAGATGTCAGTGTTGAAGTACACCAGGATGAGGAGGATATGGGTGTTGCTGGCGCTGGGGAGGAAATTGACAAGGAGGATTCTGATGGTGAGTTGGTTTGTTTAAGTCAGGCACCCGGGGAGACACCTGTTGTCCGTGGGAGGAATATGGCCATTGACATGCCTGGTGAAAATACCAAAAAAAAATCAGCTCTTCGGTGTGGAAGTATTTCAACAGAAATGCAGACAACAGGTGTCAAGCCGTGTGTTGCCTTTGTCAAGCTGTAATAAGTAGGGGTAAGGACGTTAACCACCTCGGAACATCCTCCCTTATACGTCACCTGCAGCGCATTCATCATAAGTCAGTGACAAGTTCAAAAACTTTGGGCGACAGCGGAAGCAGTCCACTGACCAGTAAATCCCTTCCTCTTGTAACCAAGCTCACGCAAACCACCCCACCAACTCCCTCAGTGTCAATTTCCTCCTTCCCCAGGAATGCCAATAGTCCTGCAGGCCATGTCACTGGCAATTCTGACGAGTCCTCTCCTGCCTGGGATTCCTCCGATGCATCCTTGCGTGTAACGCCTACTGCTGCTGGCGCTGCTGTTGTTGCTGCTGGGAGTCGATGGTCATCCCAGAGGGGAAGTCGTAAGACGACTTTTACTACTTCCACCAAGCAATTGACTGTCCAACAGTCCTTTGCGAGGAAGATGAAATATCACAGCAGTCATCCTGCTGCAAAGCGGATAACTGAGGCCTTGGCATCCTGGGCGGTGAGAAACGTGGTTCCGGTATCCATCATTACTGCAGAGCCAACTATAGACTTGTTTGAGGTACTGTGTCCCCGGTACCAAATACCATCTAGGTTCCATTTCTCTAGGCAGGCGATACCGAAAATGTACACAGACCTCAGAAAAAGACTCACCAGTGTCCTAAAAAATGCAGTTGTACCCAATGTCCACTTAACCACGGACATGTGGACAAGTGGAGCAGGGCAGACTCAGGACTTTATGACTGTGACAGCCCACTGGGTAGATGTATTGACTCCCGCCGCAAGAACAGCAGCGGCGGCACCAGTAGCAGCATCTCGCAAACGCCAACTCTTTCCTAGGCAGGCTACGCTTTGTATCACCGCTTTCCAGAATACGCACACAGCTGAAAACCTCTTACGGCAACTGAGGAAGATCATCGCAGAATGGCTTACCCCAATTGGACTCTCCTGTGGATTTGTGGCATCGGACAACGCCAGCAATATTGTGTGTGCATTAAATCTGGGCAAATTCCAGCACGTCCCATGTTTTGCACATACCTTGAATTTGGTGGTGCAGAATTATTTAAAAAACGACAGGGGCGTGCAAGAGATGCTGTCGGTGGCCAGAAGAATTGCGGGACACTTTCGGTGTACAGGCACCACGTACAGAAGACTGGAGCAACACCAAAAACGCCTGAACCTGCCCTGCCATCATCTGAACCAAGAAGTGGTAACGAGGTGGAATTCAACCCTCTATATGCTTCAGAGGTTGGAGGAGCAGCAAAAGGCCATTCAAGCCTATACAACTGACCACGATATAGGAGGTGGAATGCACCTGTCTCAAGCGCAGTGGAGAATGATTTCAACGTTGTGCAAGGTTCTGCAACCTTTTGAACTTGCCACACGTGAAGTCAGTTCAGACACTGCCAGCCTGAGTCAGGTCATTCCCCTCATCAGGCTTTTGCAGAAGAAGCTGGAGACATTGAAGGAGGAGCTAACACTGAGCGATTCCGCTAGGCATGTGGGACTTGTGGATGGAGCCCTTAATTCGCTTAACAAGGATTCACGGGTGGTCAATCAGTTGAAATCAGAGCACTACATTTTGGCCACCGTGCTCGATCCTAGATTTAAAACCTACCTTGGATCTCTCTTTCCGGCAGACACAAGTCTGCAGGGGTTCAAAGAACTGCTGGTGAGAAAATTGTCAAGTCAAGCGGAACGCGACCTGTCAACATCTCCTCCTTCACATTCTCCCGCAACTGGGGGTGCGAGGAAAAGGCTCAGAATTCCGAGCCCACCCGCTGGCGGTGATGCAGGGCAGTCTGGAGCGACTGCTGATGCTGACATCTGGTCCGGACTGAAGGACCTGCCAACGATTACGGACATGTCGTCTACTGGCACTGCATATGATTCTCTCTCCATTGAAAGAATGGTGGAGGATTATATGAGTGACCGCATCCAAGTAGGCACGTCAGACAGTCCGTACTTATACTAGCAGGAAAAAGAGGCAATTTGGAGGCCCTTGCACAAACTGGCTTTATTCTACCTAAGTTGCCCTCCCACAAGTGTGTACTCCGAAAGAGTGTTTAGTGCCGCCGCTCACCTTGTCAGCAATCTGCGTACGAGGTTACTTCCAGAAAATGTGGAGAAGATGATGTTCATTAAAATGAATTATAATCAATTCCTCCATGGAGACATTCACCAGCAGCAATTGCCTCCACAAAGTACACAGGGAGCTGTGATGGTGGATTCCAGTGGGGACGAATTGATAATCTGTGAGGAGGGGGATGTACACGGTGATGAATCGGAGGACGATGATGAGGTGGACATCTTGCCTCTGTAGAGCCAGTTTGTGCAAGGAGAGATTAATTGCTTCTTTTTTGGTGGGGGTCCAAACCAACCCTTCATTTCAGTCACAGTCGTGTGGCAGATCCTGTCACTGAAATGATGGGTTGGTTAAAGTGTGCATGTCCTGTTTATACAACATAAGGGTGGGTGGGAGGGCCCAAGGACAATTCCATTTTGCACCTCTTTTTTCTTTCATTTTTCTTTGCGTCATGTGCTGTTTGGGGAGTGTTTTTTGGAAGGGCCATCCTGCGTGACACTGCAGTGCCACTCCTAGATGGGCCAGGTGTTTGTGTCGGCCACTTGGGTCACTGAGCTTAGTCATCCAGCGACCTCGGTGCAAATTTTAGGACTAAAAATAATATTGTGAGGTGTGAGGTGTTCAGAATAGACTGAAAATGAGTGAAAAATGATGGTTATTGAGGTTAATAATACTTTGGGATCAAAATGACCCCCAAATTCTATGATTTAAGCTGTTTTTTAGGGTTTTTTGAAAAAAAACACCCGAATCCAAAACACACCCGAATCCGACAAAAAAAATTCGGTGAGGTTTTGCCAAAACGCGTTCGAACCCAAAACACGGCCACGGAACCGAACCCAAAACCAAAACACAAAACCCGAAAAATTTCCGGTGCACATCTCTAGTATAGACGTGCTCTGCAGGAGACTGGGCACTCTTAAAAGAAAGATTAGGTACTATACACACTGGTGTGCACTGGCTCCTCCCTCTATGCCCCTCCTCCAGACCTCAGTTAGGGAAACTGTGCCCGGAAGAGCTGACATTACTAGGAAAGGATTTGGAATCCAGGGTAAGACTCATACCAGCCACACCAATCACACCGTACAACTCGTGATAACTATACCCAGTTAACAGTATGAACAATAACTGAGCCTCTCTCAACAGATGGCTCATACAATAACCCTTTAGTTAAGCAATAACTATATACATGTATTGCAGAGAGTCCGCACTTGGGACGGGCTCCCAGCATCCACTACGGACTACGAGAAATAGAATTACCGGTGAGTAAATTCTTATTTTCTCTGACGTCCTAGTGGATGCTGGGTACTCCGTAAGGACCATGGGGATTATACCAAAGCTCCCAAACGGTCGGGAGAGTGCGGATGACTCTGCAGCACCGAATGAGCAAACTCAAGGTCCTCCTCAGCCAGGGTATCAAACTTGTAGAATTTTGCAAAAGTGTTTGAACCCGACCAAGTAGCAGCTCGGCAAAGTTGTAAAGCCGAGACCCCTCGGGCAGCCGCCCAAGAAGAGCCCACCTTCCTCGTGGAATGGGCTTTTACTAATTTAGGATGCGGCAGTCCAGCCGCAGAATGTGCAAGCTGAATCGTGCTACAGATCCAGCGAGCAATAGTCTGCTTTGAAGCAGGAGCACCCACCTTGTTGGGTGCATGCAGGATAAATAGCAAGTCAGTTTTTCTGACTCTAGTCGTCCTGGAAACAAAGTTTCAGGGCCCGGACTACGTCCAGCAACTTGGAATCCTCCAAGTCCCTAGTAGCCGCAGGCACCACAATAGGTTGGTTCAAATGAAACGATGATACCACCTTAGGGAGAAATTGGGGACGAGTCCTCCATTCTGCCCTTTCCATATGTAAGATCAGATATGGGCTTTTACATGACAAAGCCGCCAATTCTGACACACGCCTAGTCCAAGCTAAGGCCAAAAGCATGACCACTTTCCACGTGAGATATTTTAGCTCCACGGTCTTAAGTGGCCCAAACCAGTGGGATTTTAGGAATCCAACACACGTTAAGATCCCAAGGTGCCACTGGAGGCACAAAATAAGAATTTACTTACCGATAATTCTATTTCTCGTAGTCCGTAGTGGATGCTGGGGACTCCGTAAGGACCATGGGGGATAGCGGCTTCGCAGGAGACTGGGCACAAAAGTAAAGCTTTAGAACTACCTGGTGTGCACTGGCTCCTCCCCCTATGACCCTCCTCCAAGCCTCAGTTAGGATACTGTGCCCGGACGAGCGTACACAATAAGGAAGGATTTTTGAATCCCGGGTAAGACTCATACCAGCCACACCAATCACACCATATAACTTGTGATCTAAACCCAGTTAAAAGCATGATAACAGAGGAGCCTCTAGAAAAGATGGCTCACTACAGCAATAACCCGATTTTTTGGTAACAATAACTATGTACCAGTATTGCAGACAATCCGCACTTGGGATGGGCGCCCAGCATCCACTACGGACTTCGAGAAATAGAATTATCGGTAAGTAAATTCTTATTTTCTCTGACGTCCTAGTGGATGCTGGGGACTCCGTAAGGACCATGGGGATTATACCAAAGCTCCCAAACGGGCGGGAGAGTGCGGATGACTCTGCAGCACCAAATGAGAGAACTCCAGGTCCTCCTCAGCCAGGGTATCAAATTTGTAGAATTTTACAAACGTATTTGCTCCTGACCAAGTAGCTGCTCGGCAAAGTTGTAAAGCCGAGACCCCTCGGGCAACCGCCCAAGATGAGCCCACCTTCCTTGTGGAATGGGCTTTTACAGATTTTGGCTGTGGCAGGCCTGCCACAGAATGTGCAAGCTGAATTGTACTACAATTCCAACGAGCAATAGTCTGCTTAGAAGCAGGAGCACCCAGCTTGTTGGGTGCATACAGAATAAACAACGAGTCAGATTTTCTGACTCCAGCCGTCCTGGAAACCTATATTTCCAGGGCTCTGACAACATCTAGCAACTTGGAGTCCTCCAAGTCCCTAGTAGCCGCAGGCACCACAATAGGTTGATTCAGGTGAAACGCTGAAAACCACCTTAGGGAGAAACTGAGGACAAGTCCTCAATTCCGCCCTGTCCGAATGGAAAATCAGATGAGGGCTTTTACAGGATAAAGCCGCCAATTCTGACACGCACCTGGCCCAGGCCAGGGCCAACAGCATGACCACTTTCCATGTGAGATATTTTAACTCCACATATTTAAGTGGTTCAAACCAATGTGACTTTTGGAACCCAAAAACTACATTTAGATCCCAAGGTGCCACTGGAGGCACAAAAGGAGGCTGTATATACAGTACCCCTTTCACAAACGTCTGAACTTCAGGGACTGAAGCTAGTTCCTTTTGGAAGAAAATTGACAGGGCCGAAATTTGAACCTTAATGGACCCCCATTTCAGGCCCATAGACACTCCTGTTTGCAGGAAATGTAGGAATCGACCTAGTTGAAAATTCCTCCGTCGGGGCCTTACTGGCCTCGCACCACGCAACATATTTTCGCCAAATGCGGTGATAATGTTTTGCGGTTATATCTTTCCTGGCTTTGATCAGGATAGGAATGACTTCATCCGGAATGCCTTTCTCCTTCAGGATCCGGCGTTCAACCGCCATGCCGTCAAACGCAGCCGCGGTAAGTCTTGGAACAGACAGGGTCCTTGCTGGAGCAGGTCCCTTCTTAGAGGTAGAGGCCACGGATCCTCCGTGAGCATCTCTTGAAGTTCCGGTTACCAAGTCCTTCTTGGCCAATCCGGAGCCACGAATATAGTGCTTACTCCTCTCCATCTTATAATTCTCAGTACCTTGGGTATGAGAGGCAGAGGAGGGAACACATACACTGACTGGTACACCCACTGTGTTACCAGAGCGTCTACAGCTATTGCCTGAGGGTCCCTTGACCTGGCGCAATACTTGTCGAGTTTTATAAACACGTGGAAGACTTCTGGGTGAAGTCCCCACTCTCCCGGGTGGAGGTCGTGTCTGCTGAGGAAGTCTGCTTCCCAGTTGTCCACTCCCGGAATGAATACTGCTGACAGTGCTATCACATGATTTTCCGCCCAGCGAAGAATCCTTGCAGCTTCTGCCATTGCCCTCCTGCTTCTTGTGTCACCCTGTCTGTTTACGTGGGTGACTGCCGTGATGTTGTCCGAATGGATCAACTCCGGGTGACCTTGAAGCAGAGGTCTTGCTGAGCTTAGAGCATTGTAAATGGCCCTTAGCTTCAGGATATTTATGTGAAGTGATGTCTCCAGGCTTGACCATAAGCTCTGGAAATTCCTTCCCTGTGTGACTGCTCCCCAGCCTCGCAGGCTGGCATCCGTGGTCACCAGGACCCAGTCCTGAATGTGCGGCCTTCTAGAAGATGAGCACTCTGCAACCACCACAGGAGAGACACCCTTGTGCTTGGTGACAGGGTTATCCGCTGATGCATCTGAAGATGCGACCCGGACCATTTGTCCAGCAGGTCCCACTGGAAAGTTCTTGCGTGGAATCTGCCGAATGGGATTGCTTCGTAGGAAGCCACCATTTTTTCCAGAACCATTTCATTGATGTACTGAGACTTGGCTCGGTTATAGGAGGTTCCCGACTAGCTCGGATAACTCCGACTTTTTCCTCCGGGAGAAACACCTTTTTCTGGACTGTGTCCAGGATCATCCCTAGGAACAGAAGACAAGTCGTCGGAATCAGCTGCGATTTTGGAATATTGAGAATCCAATCGTGCTGCCGCAACACTACCTGAGATAGTGCTACACCGACCTCCAACTATTCCCTGGATCTTACCCTTATCAGGGAATCGTCCAAGTAAGGGATAACTAAAATTCCCTTCCTTCGAAGGAGTATCATCATTTCGGCCATTACCTTGGTAAAGACCCAGGGTGCCGTGGACCATCCATACGGCAGCGTCTGAAACTGATAGTGACAGTTCTGTACCATAAACCTGAGGTACCTTTGGTGAGAAGGGTAAATTGGGACATGAAGGTAAGCCTCCTTGATGTCCCGAGACATCATGTAGTCCCCTTCTTCCAGGTTCGCAATCACTGCTCTGAGTTACTCAATCTTGAATTTGAACCTCCGTATGTAAGTGTTCAAGATTTTAGATTTAGAATCGGTCTCACCGAGCCGTCCGGCTTCGGTACCACAACAGTGTGGAATAATACCCCGTTCCCTGTTGCAGGAGGGGTACCTTGATTATCACCTGCTGGGAATACAGCTTGTGAATGGCTTCCAAAACTGCCTCCCTGTCAGAAGGAGACATCGGTAAAGCCGACTTTAGGAAACGGCGAGGGGGAGACGTCTCGAATTCCAATTTGTACCCCTGAGATATCACCTGAAGGATCCAGGGGTCTACTTGCGAGTGAGCCCACTGCACGCTGAAATTCATTGAGACGGGCCCCCACCGTGCCTGATTCTGCTTGTAAAGCCCCAGCGTCATACTGAGGGCTTGGCAGAGACGGGAGAGGGCTTCTGTTCCTGGGAACTGGCTGATTTCTGCAGCCTTTTTCCTCTCCCTCTGTCACGGGGCAGAAATGAGGAACCTTTTGCCCGCTTGCCCACGAAAAGACTGCGCCTGATAATACGGCGTCTTCTTATGTTGAGAGGCGACCTGGGGTACAAACGTGGATTTCCCAGCTGTTGCCGTGGCCACCAGGTCTGAAAGACCGACCCCAAATAACTCCTCCCCTTAATAAGGCAATACTTCCAAATGCCGTTTGGAATCCGCATCACCTGACCACTGTCGTGTCCATAACCCTCTACTGGCAGAAATGGACAACGCACTTAGACTTGATGCCAGTCGGCAAATATTCCGCTGTGCATCACGCATATATAGAAATGCATCTTTTAAATGCTCTATAGGCAATAATATACTGTCCCTATCTAGGGTATCAATATTTTCAGTCAGGGAATCCGACCACGCCAACCCAGCACTGCACATCCAGGCTAAGGCGATTGCTGGTCGCAGTATAACACCAGTATGTGTGTAAATACATTTTAGGATACCCTCCTGCTTTCTATCAGCAGGATCCTTAAGGGCGGCCATCTCAGGAGAGGGTAGAGCCCTTGTTCTTACAAGCGTGTGAGCGCTTTATCCACCCTAGGGGGTGTTTCCAAACGCACCCTAACCTCTGGCGGGAAAGGATATAATGCCAATAACATTTTAGAAATTATCAGTTGTTATCGGGGGAAACCCACGCATCATCACACACCTCATTTAATTTCTCAGATTCAGGAAAACTACAGGTAGTTTTTCCTCACCGAACATAATACCCCTTTTTGGTGGTACTCGTATTATCAGAAATGTGTAAAACATTTTTCATTGCCTCAATCATGTAACGTGTGGCCCTACTGGAAGTCACATTTGTCTCTTCACCGTCGACACTGGAGTCAGTATCCGTGTCGGCGTCTATATCTGCCATCTGAGGTAACGGGCGCTTTAGAGCCCCTGACGGCCTATGAGACGTCTGGACAGGCACAAGCTGAGTAGCCGGCTGTCTCATGTCAACCACTGTCTTTTATACAGAGCTGACACTGTCACGTAATTCCTTCCAACAGTTCATCCACTCAGGTGTCGACCCCCTAGGGGGTGACATCACTATTACAGGCAATCTGCTCCGTCTCCACATCATTTTTCTCCTCATACATGTCGACACAAACGTACCGACACACAGCACACACACAAGGAATGCTCTGATAGAGGACAGGACCCCACTAGCCCTTTGGGGAGACAGAGGGAGAGTTTGCCAGCACACACCAGAGCGCTATATATATACAGGGATAACCTTATATAAGTGTTTTTCCCCTTATAGCTGCTGTATTTTTAATACTGCGCGTAATTAGTGCCCCCCTCTCTTTTTTAACCCTTTCTGTAGTGTAGTGACTGCAGGGGAGAGCCAGGGAGCTTCCCTCCAACGGAGCTGTGAGGGAAAATGGCGCCAGTGTGCTGAGGAGATAGGCTCCGCCCCCTTCTCGGCGGCCTTATCTCCCATTTTTCTGTGTATTCTGGCAGGGGTTAAATTCATCCATATAGCCCAGGAGCTATATGTGATGCATTTTTTGCCATCCAAGGTGTTTTTATTGCGTCTCAGGGCGCCCCCCCCCAGCGCCCTGCACCCTCAGTGACCGGAGTGTGAAGTGTGCTGAGAGCAATGGCGCACAGCTGCAGTGCTGTGCGCTACCTTGTTGAAGACAGGACGTCTTCTGCCGCCGATTTTCCGGACCTCTTCTGTCTTCTGGCTCTGTAAGGGGGCCGGCGGCGCGGCTCTGGGACCTATCCATGGCTGGGCCTGTGATCGGTCCCTCTGGAGCTAATGTCCAGTAGCCTAAGAAGCCCAATCCACTCTGCACGCAGGTGAGTTCGCTTCTTCTCCCCTTAGTCCCTCGATGCAGTGAGCCTGTTGCCAGCAGGTCTCACTGAACATAAAAAACCTAAAACTAAACTTTTCACTAAGCAGCTCAGGAGAGCCACCTAGTGTGCACCCTTCTCGTTCGGGCACAAAAATCTAACTGAGGCTTGGAGGAGGGTCATAGGGGGAGGAGCCAGTGCACACCAGGTAGTTCTAAAGCTTTACTTTTGTGCCCAGTCTCCTGCGGAGCCGCTATCCCCCATGGTCCTTACGGAGTCCCCAGCATCCACTAGGACGTCAGAGAAAAGGGGCTGAATATGCAGCACCCCTGTAACAACGTCCAAACTTCAGGCAGTGAAGCCAGTTCTTTTTGAGAGAAAAAGGGATAGGGCCGAAATCTTGGCCTTTATGGATACTAATTTTAGGCCCATAGTCACTCCTGACTAGGAAGTGCAGAAATCGACCCCCCTGGAATTCCTCTGTAGGGCCTTCCCGGCCACACACCAAGCAACCTATTTTCGCCATATACAGTGAAAAAGTCTTGCTGTCACGTCTTTCCTAGCCTTTATCAGCGTAGGAATAACTGCATCCGGAATGCCCTTTTCCGCTAGGATCCGGCGCTTCATTTATTTTTTATAAGTCTTGGATCAGACAGGGTCCCTGTTGCAACATGTCCTGACTGAGAGGCAGAGGCCATAGGTCCTCTGAAAGCATTTCTTGCAGTTCCGGGTACCGAGTCCTTCTTGGCCAATCCGGAGCAAAGAATATTGTTCACACTCCTCCGTTTATTACAATTCTCAGCCCTTGGGTCTGAGAGGAAGAGGAGGGAATATATATACCGACTGGAACACCCACGGTGTTACTAGTGTGACCACAGCTATCGCCTGAAAGTCCCTTGACCCAGCGTAAAACCTTTTTTATCTTTTTATTGAGGTGGGACGCCATGTAGTCCACCTGAGGCAGTTTCCATCAATTTGCAAAACTGCGTGAAGACTTCCTGATGAAGTCACCACTTTCCCGGGTGGAGGTCGTGTCCACTCCCGGAATGAACACTGCTGACAGTGCGCTTACTTGATTCTCCGCCCAGCGAAGAATTCTGGTGGCTTCTACCCTCGCCACCCTGCTCCTTGTGCCGCCCTGGCGGTTTACATGAGCCCCTGCGGTCTGACTGGATCAGAACCGGTTGGTCGCGAAGCAGGAACTCCCCTTGACTTAGGGCGTTGTATATGGCCCTTAGTTCCAGGATATTGATGTGAAGGCAAGTCTGTTGGCTTGACCACAAACCCTGGAATTTTCTTCCCTGTGTAACTGCCCCCCACCCTCGGAGGCTTGCATCCGTGGTCACCAGGACCCAGCCCTGAATGCCGAATCTGCGGCCCTCGAGAAGGTGAGCACTCCGCAGCCACCACAGGAGAGACACCCTGGCCCTGGGGGATAGGGTGATTAACTGATGCATCTGAAGATGTGATCCGGACCACTTGTCCAGTAAGTTCCATTGTCCTTGCATGGAACCAGCCGAAGGGGATGGCCTCGTATGATGCCATCATCCTTCCCAGGACTCGAGTGCAGTGATGCACTGACACCTGTTTTGGTTTTCAATGGATTCCTGACCAGTGTCATGAGCTCCTGAGCTCTCTCTATCGGGAGATAAACCCTCTTCTGGTATGTGTCTAGGATCATGCCTAGGCGAGGCAGATGAGCTGTAGGAACTAACTGCGACTTCGGAATATATAGAATCCAGTCGTGTTGCCGTTTCACTTCCAGAGAAGGTGATACGCTGTCCAGCAACTGCTCTCTTGATCTCGCTTTTATGAGGAAATCATCCAAGTATGTGATAATAGTGACACCTTGCTTCCGCAGGAGCACCATCATATCCGCCATTACCTTGGTGAAATTGGTAATGACAATCCCGTACCGCAATTCTGAGGTACGCCTGATGAGGTGGATAAATGGGGACACGAAGGTATGCATCCCTTATGTCCCGATTAATTTCAGGCTTGCAATGACCGCTCTTAGCGATTCCATCTTGAACCTGAACCTTTTCAGGTATATGTTCAGGGATTTTAATACAATATGGGTCTAACCGAACCGTCTGGTTTCGGGATTATAACATGGTCGAATAATAACACCCTATTGTTGAAGGAGGGGACCCTTGACCACCACCTGTTGAAGATACAATTTACGAAATTGCAGTTAACACTGGCTCCCTCTCTTGGGGGGAAACCCGCCGGGTCCTCGGTGAGGGGGCATCTTCTCACAGTCCAGCCTGTATCCCTGCGATACAATTTCTATTGCCCAGGGATCTAACAGGGAGTGAACCCACTTGTGGCTGAACTTACGAAGGCATGTCCCCACCGGGCCTAGCTCCGCCTGTGGAGCCCCAGCGACATGCGGTGGATTTTTGTAGAGGCCGGGGAGGACTTCTGTTCCTGGGGACTAGCTGTGTTGTACAGCTTCTTTCCTCTGCCCCCGGCTCTGACAAGAAAGGACGCACCTCAGACTTTCTTGTTTCTTTATTCGAAAAGCTGCATTTAATAATGTCGTGCTTTCCTAGGCTGTGCAGGAATATAAGGCAAAATATCAGAATTACCAGCTATAGCTGTGGAGACCAGGCCCGAGAACCTTTCTCCACACAATCCTCAGCCTTCCATATGCCTCTTAAGTCGGCATCATCTGTCCAATGTATATTCTAGAGATGAGCGGGTTCGGTTTCTCTGAATCCGAACCCGCCAGAACTTCATGGTTTTTTTCACGGGTCCGAGCGACTCGGATCTTCCCGCCTTGCTCGGTTAACCCGAGCGCGCCCGAACGTCATCATGACGCTGTCGGATTCTCGCGAGGCTCGGATTCTATCGCGAGACTCGGATTCTATATAAGGAGCCGCGCGTCGCCGCCATTTTCACACATGCATTGAGATTGATAGGGAGAGGACGTGGCTGGCGTCCTCTCCATTTAGAATTAGAATAGATTAGAGAGACACTTGATTTACTAATTTTGGGGAGCATTAGGAGTACTCAGTAGTGTACAGTGCAGAGTTTTGCTGATAGTGACCAGTGACCACCACTTTTATTTATAATCCGTTCTCTGCCTGAAAAAAGCGATACACAGCACACAGTGACTCAGTCACATACCATATCTGTGTGCACTGCTCAGGCTCAGGCCAGTGTGCTGCATCATCTATTATCTATATATAATATTATATATATCTGTCTGACTGCTCAGCTCACACAGCTTATAATTGTGGGGGAGACTGGGGAGCACTACTGCAGTGCCAGTTATAGGTTATAGCAGGAGCCAGGAGTACATAATATAATCCGTTCTCTGCCTGAAAAAAGCGATACACAGCACACAGTGACTCAGTCACATACCATATCTGTGTGCACTGCTCAGGCTCAGGCCAGTGTGCTGCATCATCTATTATCTATATATAATATTATATATATCTGTCTGACTGCTCAGCTCACACAGCTTATAATTGTGGGGGAGACTGGGGAGCACTACTGCAGTGCCAGTTATAGGTTATAGCAGGAGCCAGGAGTACATAATATATTATATAGTGAGTGACCACCAGACACACAGTGCTGTTTATTTAATATATCCGTTCTCTGCCTGAAAAAAGCGATACACACAGTGACTCAGTCAGTCACATACCATATCTGTGTGCACTGCTCAGGCTCAGGCCAGTGTGCTGCATCATCTATATATATTATATATCTGTCTGACTGCTCAGCTCACACAGCTTATAATTGTGGGGGAGACTGGGGAGCACTACTGCAGTGCCAGTTAAAGGTTATAGCAGGAGCCAGGAGTACATAATATTATATTAAAATTAAACAGTGCACACTTTTGCTGCAGGAGTGCCACTGCCAGTGTGACTAGTGACCAGTGACCTGACCACCAGTATATAATATTAGTAGTATACTATCTCTTTATCAACCAGTCTATATTAGCAGCAGACACAGTACAGTGCGGTAGTTCACGGCTGTGGCTACCTCTGTGTCGGCACTCGGCAGCCCGTCCATAATTGTATATACCACCTAACCGTGGTTTTTTTTTCTTTCTTTATACATACATACTAGTTACGAGTATACTATCTCTTTATCAACCAGTCTATATATTAGCAGCAGACACAGTACAGTGCGGTAGTTCACGGCTGTGGCTACCTCTGTGTCGGCACTCGGCAGCCCGTCCATAATTGTATATACCACCTAACCGTGGTTTTTCTTTCTTTCTTTATACATACATACTAGTTACGAGTATACTATCTCTTTATCAACCAGTCTATATATTAGCAGCAGACACAGTACAGTGCGGTAGTTCACGGCTGTGGCTACCTCTGTGTCGGCACTCGGCAGCCCGTCCATAATTGTATATACCACCTAACCGTGGTTTTTTTTTCATTCTTTATACATACATACTAGTTACGAGTATACTATCTCTTTATCAACCAGTCTATATTAGCAGCAGACACAGTACAGTGCGGTAGTTCACGGCTGTGGCTACCTCTGTGTCGGCACTCGGCAGCCCGTCCATAATTGTATATACCACCTAACCATGTTTTTTTTTTCTTTCTTTATACATACATACTAGTTACGAGTATACTATCTCTTTATCAACCAGTCTATATATTAGCAGCAGACACAGTACAGTGCGGTAGTTCACGGCTGTGGCTACCTCTGTGTCGGCACTCGGCAGCCCGTCCATAATTGTATATACCACCTAACCGTGGTTTTTTTTTCTTTCTTTATACATACATACTAGTTACGAGTATACTATCTCTTTATCAACCAGTCTATATATTAGCAGCAGACACAGTACAGTGCGGTAGTTCACGGCTGTGGCTACCTCTGTGTCGGCACTCGGCAGCCCGTCCATAATTGTATATACCACCTAACCGTGGTTTTTTTTTCTTTCTTTATACATACATACTAGTTACGAGTATACTATCTCTTTATCAACCAGTCTATATATTAGCAGCAGACACAGTACAGTGCGGTAGTTCACGGCTGTGGCTACCTCTGTGTCGGCACTCGGCAGCCCGTCCATAATTGTATATACCACCTAACCGTGGTTTTTTTTTCTTTCTTTATACATACATACTAGTTACGAGTATACTATCTCTTTATCAACCAGTCTATATATTAGCAGCAGACACAGTACAGTGCGGTAGTTCACGGCTGTGGCTACCTCTGTGTCGGCACTCGGCAGCCCGTCCATAATTGTATATACCACCTAACCGTGGTTTTTTTTTCTTTCTTTATACATACATACTAGTTACGAGTATACTATCTCTTTATCAACCAGTCTATATTAGCAGCAGACACAGTACAGTGCGGTAGTTCACGGCTGTGGCTACCTCTGTGTCGGCACTCGGCAGCCCGTCCATAATTGTATACTAGTATCCAATCCATCCATCTCCATTGTTTACCTGAGGTGCCTTTTAGTTGTGCCTATTAAAATATGGAGAACAAAAATGTTGAGGTTCCAAAATTAGGGAAAGATCAAGATCCACTTCCACCTCGTGCTGAAGCTGCTGCCACTAGTCATGGCCGAGACGATGAAATGCCAGCAACGTCGTCTGCCAAGGCCGATGCCCAATGGCATAGTACAGAGCATGTCAAAACCAAAACACCAAATATCAGTAAAAAAAGCACTCCAAAACCTAAAATAAAATTGTCGGAGGAGAAGCGTAAACTTGCCAATATGCCATTTACCACACGGAGTGGCAAGGAACGGCTGAGGCCCTGGCCTATGTTCATGGCTAGTGGTTCAGCTTCACATGAGGATGGAAGCACTCAGCCTCTCGCTAGAAAACTGAAAAGACTCAAGCTGGCAAAAGGCAAAGCACCGCAAAGAACTGTGCGTTCTTTGAAATCCCAAATCCACAAGGAGAGTCCAATTGTGTCGGTTGCGATGCCTGACCTTCCCAACACTGGACGTGAAGAGCATGCGCCTTCCACCATTTGCACGCCCCCTGCAAGTGCTGGAAGGAGCACCCGCAGTCCAGTTCCTGATAGTCAGATTGAAGATGTCAGTGTTGAAGTACACCAGGATGAGGAGGATATGGGTGTTGCTGGCGCTGGGGAGGAAATTGACCAGGAGGATTCTGATGGTGAGGTGGTTTGTTTAAGTCAGGCACCCGGGGAGACACCTGTTGTCCGTGGGAGGAATATGGCCGTTGACATGCCAGGTGAAAATACCAAAAAAATCAGCTCTTCGGTGTGGAGGTATTTCACCAGAAATGCGGACAACAGGTGTCAAGCCGTGTGTTCCCTTTGTCAAGCTGTAATAAGTAGGGGTAAGGACGTTAACCACCTCGGAACATCCTCCCTTATACGTCACCTGCAGCGCATTCATAATAAGTCAGTGACAAGTTCAAAAACTTTGGGTGACAGCGGAAGCAGTCCACTGACCAGTAAATCCCTTCCTCTTGTAACCAAGCTCACGCAAACCACCCCACCAACTCCCTCAGTGTCAATTTCCTCCTTCCCCAGGAATGCCAATAGTCCTGCAGGCCATGTCACTGGCAATTCTGACGAGTCCTCTCCTGCCTGGGATTCCTCCGATGCATCCTTGCGTGTAACGCCTACTGCTGCTGGCGCTGCTGTTGTTGCCGCTGGGAGTCGATGGTCATCCCAGAGGGGAAGTCGTAAGCCCACTTGTACTACTTCCAGTAAGCAATTGACTGTTCAACAGTCCTTTGCGAGGAAGATGAAATATCACAGCAGTCATCCTACTGCAAAGCGGATAACTGAGGCCTTGGCATCCTGGGTGGTGAGAAACGTGGTTCCGGTATCCATCATTACTGCAGAGCCAACTAGAGACTTGTTGGAGGTACTGTGTCCCCGGTACCAAATACCATCTAGGTTCCATTTCTCTAGGCAGGCGATACCGAAAATGTACACAGACCTCAGAAAAAGAGTCACCAGTGTCCTAAAAAATGCAGCTGTACCCAATGTCCACTTAACCACGGACATGTGGACAAGTGGAGCAGGGCAGGGTCAGGACTATATGACTGTGACAGCCCACTGGGTAGATGTATGGACTCCCGCCGCAAGAACAGCAGCGGCGGCACCAGTAGCAGCATCTCGCAAACGCCAACTCTTTCCTAGGCAGGCTACGCTTTGTATCACCGCTTTCCAGAATACGCACACAGCTGAAAACCTCTTACGGCAACTGAGGAAGATCATCGCGGAATGGCTTACCCCAATTGGACTCTCCTGTGGATTTGTGGCATCGGACAACGCCAGCAATATTGTGTGTGCATTAAATCTGGGCCAATTCCAGCACGTCCCATGTTTTGCACATACCTTGAATTTGGTGGTGCAGAATTTTTTAAAAAACGACAGGGGCGTGCAAGAGATGCTGTCGGTGGCCAGAAGAATTGCGGGACACTTTCGGCGTACAGGCACCACGTACAGAAAACTGGAGCACCACCAAAAACTACTGAACCTGCCCTGCCATCATCTGAAGCAAGAAGTGGTAACGAGGTGGAATTCAACCCTCTATATGCTTCAGAGGTTGGAGGAGCAGCAAAAGGCCATTCAAGCCTATACAATTGAGCACGATATAGTAGGTGGAATGCACCTGTCTCAAGTGCAGTGGAGAATGATTTCAACGTTGTGCAAGGTTCTGATGCCCTTTGAACTTGCCACACGTGAAGTCAGTTCAGACACTGCCAGCCTGAGTCAGGTCATTCCCCTCATCAGGCTTTTGCAGAAGAAGCTGGAGGCATTGAAGGAGGAGCTAACACGGAGCGAATCCGCTAGGCATGTGGGACTTGTGGATGCAGCCCTTAATTCGCTTAACAAGGATTCACGGGTGGTCAATCTGTTGAAATCAGAGCACTACATTTTGGCCACCGTGCTCGATCCTAGATTTAAAGCCTACCTTGGATCTCTCTTTCCGGCAGACACAGGTCTGCTGGGGTTGAAAGACCTGCTGGTGACAAAATTGTCAAGTCAAGCGGAACGCGACCTGTCAACATCTCCTCCTTCACATTCTCCCGCAACTGGGGGTGCGAGGAAAAGGCTCAGAATTCCGAGCCCACCCGCTGGCGGTGATGCAGGGCAGTCTGGAGCGACTGCTGATGCTGACATCTGGTCCGGACTGAAGGACCTGACAACGATTACGGACATGTCGTCTACTGTCACTGCATATGATTCTCTCAACATTGATAGAATGGTGGAGGATTATATGAGTGACCGCATCCAAGTAGGCACGTCACACAGTCCGTACTTATACTGGCAGGAAAAAGAGGCAATTTGGAGGCCCTTGCACAAACTGGCTTTATTCTACCTAAGTTGCCCTATCACAAGTGTGTACTCCGAAAGAGTGTTTAGTGCCGCCGCTCACCTTGTCAGCAATCGGCGTACGAGGTTACATCCAGAAAATGTGGAGAAGATGATGTTCATTAAAATGAATTATAATCAATTCCTCCGCGGAGACATTGACCAGCAGCAATTGCCTCCACAAAGTACACAGGGAGCTGAGATGGTGGATTCCAGTGGGGACGAATTGATAATCTGTGAGGAGGGGGATGTACACGGTGATATATCGGAGGGTGAAGATGAGGTGGACATCTTGCCTCTGTAGAGCCAGTTTGTGCAAGGAGAGATTAATTGCTTCTTTTTTGGGGGGGTCCAAACCAACCCGTCATATCAGTCACAGTCGTGTGGCAGACCCTGTCACTGAAATGATGGGTTGGTTAAAGTGTGCATGTCCTGTTTTGTTTATACAACATAAGGGTGGGTGGGAGGGCCCAAGGACAATTCCATCTTGCACCTCTTTTTTCTTTTCTTTTTCTTTGCATCATGTGCTGATTGGGGAGGGTTTTTTGGAAGGGACATCCTGCGTGACACTGCAGTGCCACTCCTAGATGGGCCCGGTGTTTGTGTCGGCCACTAGGGTCGCTAATCTTACTCACACAGTCAGCTACCTCATTGCGCCTCTTTTTTTCTTTGCGTCATGTGCTGTTTGGGGAGGGTTTTTTGGAAGGGACATCCTGCGTGACACTGCAGTGCCACTCCTAGATGGGCCCGGTGTTTGTGTCGGCCACTAGGGTCGCTAATCTTACTCACACAGTCAGCTACCTAATTGCGCCTCTTTTTTTCTTTGCGTCATGTGCTGTTTGGGGAGGGTTTTTTGGAAGGGACATCCTGCGTGACACTGCAGTGCCACTCCTAGATGGGCCCGGTGTTTGTGTCGGCCACTAGGGTCGCTAATCTTACTCACACAGCTACCTCATTGCGCCTCTTTTTTTCTTTGCGTCATGTGCTGTTTGGGGAGGGTTTTTTGGAAGGGACATCCTGCGTGACACTGCAGTGCCACTCCTAGATGGGCCCGGTGTTTGTGTCGGCCACTAGGGTCGCTAATCTTACTCACACAGTCAGCTACCTCATTGCGCCTCTTTTTTTCTTTGCGTCATGTGCTGTTTGGGGAGGGTTTTTTGGAAGGGCCATCCTGCGTGACACTGCAGTGCCACTCCTAGATGGGCCCGGTGTTTGTGTCGGCCACTAGGGTCGCTAATCTTACTCACACAGCTACCTCATTGCGCCTCTTTTTTTCTTTGCGTCATGTGCTGTTTGGGGAGGGTTTTTTGGAAGGGCCATCCTGCGTGACACTGCAGTGCCACTCCTAGATGGGCCCGGTGTTTGTGTCGGCCATAAGGGTCGCTAATCTTACTCACACAGCTACCTCATTGCGCCTCTTTTTTTCTTTGCGTCATGTGCTGTTTGGGGAGGGTTTTTTGGAAGGGACATCCTGCGTGACACTGCAGTGCCACTCCTAGATGGGCCCGGTGTTTGTGTTGGCCACTAGGGTCGCTTATCTTACTCACACAGCGACCTCGGTGCAAATTTTAGGACTAAAAATAATATTGTGAGGTGTGAGGTATTCAGAATAGACTGAAAATGAGTGTAAATTATGGTTTTTGAGGTTAATAATACTTTGGGATCAAAATGACCCCCAAATTCTATGATTTAAGCTGTTTTTTAGTGTTTTTGGAAAAAAACACCCGAATCCAAAACACACCCGAATCCGACAAAAAAAATTCGGTGAGGTTTTGCCAAAACGCGTTCGAACCCAAAACACGGCCACGGAACCGAACCCAAAACCAAAACACAAAACCCGAAAAATTTCAGGCGCTCATCTCTAGTATATTCTACAGGACACGTCAAGCAGAAATCGACATAGCTTTTGTCTCTAGGACCCAGTATACTCATGTCCCTTTGGGCATGCTTTATAATTATATATCTATCACTTAAGACAGCATCTTAAAATATTTATATGCATACTAGGGTCTCAATCTCTGTTGATAAGGTACCTGTCCACGCTGCCACAGCGCTATAAACCCATGCCGACACAATCGCCAGTCTGGGTAGTATACTAGAATGTGCACACTATCTGCAGGATCCCTGAGAATAGCTAGTGCAAACAGGACACCCAATGGGAAGATTCTCAACACATCCTGGCCCTAGTGGGGAAAGGATACAGCCAGAGAATTCTCTTGTGGGAAGCTGCCGTCTCTTGTCTGGAGATTCCCGCTCTTTTTCCTCATGAGAGGAGGGAAATTTACCTTAGCATTCTTCCCCTTAACATGTGTACTCTCGTGTCAGGGACAGATGAGTCATCAGTGATATGCAAATCATCTTTTATTCCAATAATCATATATTGAATATCTTTTAGCCCTCTTGGCTGTAACTTTGCATTATCGTAGTCGACAGTGGAGTTAAACTCCGTGTCGATACTTTGTTATTTTGGATAGTGAACATAGAGAGACTCTGAAGGACTCTGTGACATAGGGACAGACCAGGGTAGATTTCCTTTCTGTTCCCTAACCTTTTGTGCAATAATTTTACCTCAGCACTTACACATATCCAAACAGGTGTCGGCGTTGTCGACGGAGACACCCTCCCACATACATATCCGCTCTATCACCTCCTTAGAGGAGCCTTTTACCTCAGACATGTCGACACACGCGTACCGACACACCACACACACAGGGGATGCTCTATTTGAAGACAGTTCCCCCACCAGGCCCTTTGGAGAGACAGACAGAGAGAGAGAGTATGCCAGCACACCATAGCGCTATATAATACAGGGATGTACACTATACTGAGTGATTTTTCCCGTATAGCAGCTTATATACACAGTTTTGCACCTAAATTTATGTGCCCCCCCTCTCTTTTTTACCCTTTGTGTACCAGGATACTGCAGGGGAGAGCCTGGGGAGCTTCCTTCCAGCTGAGCTGTGAAGAGAAAATGGCGCCGGTGTGCTGAGGAAGAAGGCCCGGCCCCCTCAGCGGCGGGCTTCTGTCCTTTTATGTACTTTAATGGCGGGGGTTAATGCACATATACAGTTTATCAGACCGTATTATGTGCTTTTCGCCAAGTAAGGTAATCTAATTGCTGCCCAGGGCGCCCCCCCCAGCGCCCTGCACCCATCAGTGACCGGAGTGTGTGGTGTGCTAAGGGAGCAATGGCGCACAGCTGCAGTGCTGTGCGCTACCTTAATGAAGACCGGAGTCTTCAGCCGCCGATTTTCAACTTCTCTTCGTTCTTCTGGCTCTGCAAGGGGGACGGCGGCGCGGCTCCGGGACCGGACGACCGAGGACTGGGCCTGTGTTCGATCCCTCTGGAGCTAATGGTGTCCAGTAGCCTTAGAAGCCCAAGCTAGCTGCAAGCAGGTAGGTTCGCTTCTCTCCCCTCAGTCCCACGTAGCAGTGAGTCTGTTGCCAGCAGATCTCACTGAAAATAAAAAACCTAACAAATACTTTATTTTCTAGGAAGCTCAGGAGAGCCCCTAGGGTGCATCCAGCTCTGGCCGGGCACAGATACTAACTGAGGTCTGGAGGAGGGGCATAGAGGGAGGAGCCAGTGCACACCAAATATAGTACCTAATCTTTCTTTTAAGAGTGCCCAGTCTCCTGCGGAGCCCGTCTATACCCCATGGTCCTTACGGAGTACCCAGCATCCACTAGGACGTCAGAGAAAATAGGTATAACACTGCTATTGATTTTAGCTGCCACTTTATAACTAGCCACTTTATATACTAGGCACTGCATCGTCCTAAAGGACTGGCGTCCTGACCTACACTGAATAAATAAATCTACAAACACATGCTCAACCTGATTACAACCCCCTGATTGTAGCAGGCAGGCCCCGATCGCCTATGCACAGTAGTACTTAAAATACAGTGTATATGCATATTGATATATCATCACTCAGTGTCGTTGTCCCCTGCCCTGATTGTAGCAGGCGGATGTTATACACTGTACTTAAAATAACACTGTCCACCCGCCATCCGCCTCGCCTGATTGAATTCTGCTATTATGTAGTGTTAGGACTGCTGACATCGGAGAAGCCTTGAAAGTGGCTCAGCAGCTTAAACATGTGTTTGCAAACATGTGTAAACTAATTCTCTGAATTTCTATTACCAGATAGGTTCAGGTATGGTTACAGGTAATTTTTAGCGTGCTGAAGGGAAATGTAGGGGTGGGATTTGCAACCCCCCCTCTCTGTCTGTCTGTGACCCCTCCCCCTTTCCAGCACCGGATACATAATTATCTCCAGGAATAATCGAGCAACTACCATTGTTTGTCTGCTGATGTCCATACTGAGCCTGGTCCTGCTGCTCTGCCCCCACAGTTCCCTGCTTATCTTGAGGGTTAGGCGCAAGGGCAGACTTGATGTTCTCAGCCAGAGAGGTAGTAAGCCTGGTCCTGGTGTTCTCAAGGTAGAGGTGAGGAGAGGCTACATAATGATCCTGAGTTTTGTGTTTGTAATGCAGTCCTTCTGTTATCTTGTTGATTTGTTTGCCTTCTGTTTTCCTTCGTTTAAAACAGGTATAACACTGCTATTGATTTTAGCTGCCACTTTATAACTAGCCACTTTATATACTAGGCACTGCATCGTCCTAAAGGACTGGCGTCCTGACCTACACTGAATAAATAAGTCTACAAACACATGTTCAACCTGATTACAACCCCATGATTGTAACAGGCAGGCCCCGATCGCCTATGCACAGTAGTACTTAAAATACAGTGTATATGCATATTGATATATCATCACTCAGTGTCGTTGTCCCCTGCCCTGATTGTAGCAGGCGGATGTTATACACTGTACTTAAAATAACACTGTCCACCGCCATCCGCCTCGCCTGATTGGAATCTGAAATAGGCTAATGTTATACAAAATCAACAAAAATATTTTAGTAAAGTAAACTGGAAGACCTCATGTTTTTTTCTGTGCACTCTTGGCTCCTCTCTCTGCACATGTGATATCATACACACGTGTGTCAGGACGGATCACACACACAGTACTGCATGACAGGAGACATAGAGAGGCTGCAGTCTGCTGGAAATGCCCTCCATACAGTGTTATCAGCAGCCCCCCTGAGACCCACAAGGCCCTAAGCAGCCACCTTGGATGCCTTGTGGTAAATCCTCCTCTGGAGTAGGGCCATTGGGCCTAATTCAGTAAGGTTTGCAAATTTTGCTATCCTCGTTTGCCGCCGCCACCCCCCACCCCACCCCACCCCTGCGACCGCCTCTGCCTGATTGACAGACAGAAGCGATTGCATTTTCTGTGGCCCCCCGCAGTAATTGCGCCCGCATCTTTTTCTCAGTTTTTGCGGTTGTCTATCTATTACCCCATCTTGTTTTATTACTGTTTCCCAATTGTTTGCCAAGTGCAACTGAATATGATGGCACTATGTAAGTTAATATTAAATAAATAAGCAGCAGCTAAATCCTCTGTTAAAGTTATTTTGCATAAAATTATCAAAAAATAAGATTTTACTTACCGATAAATCTATTTCTCATAGTCCGTAGTGGATGCTGGGGACTCCGTCAGGACCATGGGGATTAGCGGCTCCGCAGGAGACAGGGCACAAAAATAAAGCTTTAGGATCAGGTGGTGTGCACTGGCTCCTCCCCCTATGACCCTCCTCCAAGCCTCAGTTAGGATACTGTGCCCGGACGAGCGTACACAATAAGGAAGGATTTTGAATCCCGGGTAAGACTCAAACCAGCCACACCAATCACACCGTACAACTTGTGATCTGAACCCAGTTAACAGTATGACAAACGTAGGAGCCTCTGAACAGATGGCTCACAACAATAACAACCCGATTTTTTTTGTAACAATAACTATGTACAAATATTGCAGACAATCCGCACTTGGGATGGGCGCCCAGCATCCACTACGGACTATGAGAAATAGATTTATCGGTAAGTAAAATCTTATTTTCTCTGACGTCCTAGTGGATGCTGGGGACTCCGTCAGGACCATGGGGATTATACCAAAGCTCCCAAACGGGCGGGAGAGTGCGGATGACTCTGCAGCACCGAATGAGAGAACTCCAGGTCCTCTTTAGCCAGGGTATCAAATTTGTAGAATTTTACAAACGTGTTCTCCCCCGACCACGTAGCTGCTCGGCAGAGTTGTAATGCCGAGACCCCTCGGGCAGCCGCCCAGGATGAGCCCACCTTCCTTGTGGAATGGGCCTTGACAGATTTAGGCTGTGGCAGGCCTGCCACAGAATGTGCAAGTTGAATTGTGCTACAAATCCAACGAGCAATCGTCTGCTTAGAAGCAGGAGCACCCAGCTTGTTGGGTGCATACAGTGTAAACAGCGAGTCAGATTTTCTGACTCCAGCCGTCCTTGAAATATATATTTTCAATGCCCTGACAACGTCCAGCAACTTGGAATCCTCCAAATCGCTAGTAGCCGCAGGCACCACAATAGGCTGGTTCAGGTGAAACGCTGACACCACCTTAGGCAGAAAATGAGGACGCGTCCGCAGTTCTGCCCTGTCCGAATGGAAAATCAGATATGGGCTTTTATACGATAAAGCCGCCAATTCTGACACTCTCCTGGCTGAAGCCAGGGCCAGTAGCATGGTTACTTTCCATGTAAGATATTTCAAATCCACCGACTTGAGTGGCTCAAACCAATGGGATTTGAGAAAATCCAAAACTACATTAAGGTCCCACGGAGCCACTGGGGGCACAACCGGGGGCTGTATATGTAGTACTCCTTTTACAAAAGTCTGGACTTCAGGAACTGAAGCCAATTCTTTCTGGAAGAAAATCGACAGGGCCGAAATTTGAACCTTAATGGACCCCAATTTGAGGCCCATAGACAATCCTGTTTGCAGGAAATGTAGGAATCGACCCAATTGAAATTCCTCCGTGGGGGCCTTCCTGGCCTCACACCACGCAACATATTTTCTCCAAATGCGGTGATAATGTTGTGCAGTCACCTCCTTCCTGGCTTTTACCAGTGTAGGAATGACCTCTTCCGGAATGCCTTTTTCCTTTAGAATTCGGCGTTCAACCGCCATGCCGTCAAACGCAGCCGCGGTAAGTCTTGGAATAGACACGGTCCCTGCTGAAGCAGGTCCCGTCTTAGAGGTAGAGGCCACGGATCTTCCGTGAGCATCTCCTGAAGTTCCGGGTACCAAGTTCTTCTTGGCCAATCCGGAGCCACGAGTATCGTTCTTACTCCCCTTTGCCGTATAATTCTCAGTACTTTTGGTATGAGAGGCAGAGGAGGAAACACATACACTGACTGGAACACCCACGGTGTTACCAGAGCGTCCACAGCTATTGCCTGAGGGTCTCTTGACCTGGCGCAATACCTGTCCAGTTTTTTGTTGAGGCGAGACGCCATCATGTCCACCTTTGGTTTTTCCCAACGGTTCACAATCATGTGGAAGACTTCTGGATGAAGTCCCCACTCTCCCGGGTGGAGGTCGTGTCTGCTGAGGAAGTCTGCTTCCCAGTTGTCCACTCCCGGAATGAATACTGCTGACAGTGCTATCACATGATCTTCCGCCCAGCGAAGAATCCTTGCAGCTTCTGCCATTGCTCTCCTGCTTCTTGTGCCGCCCTGTCTGTTTACGTGGGCGACTGCCGTGATGTTGTCCGACTGGATCAACACCGGCTGACCCTGAAGCAGGGGTTTTGCCAGGCTTAGAGCATTGTAAATCGCTCTTAGCTCCAGTATATTTATGTGAAGAGACATCTCCAGGCTTGACCATACTCCCTGGAAGTTTCTTCCCTGTGTGACCGCTCCCCAGCCTCTCAGACTGGCATCCGTGGTCACCAGGACCCAGTCCTGTATGCCGAATCTGCGGCCCTCTAACAGATGAGCACTCTGCAACCACCACAGAAGAGACACCCTTGTCCGTGGCGATAAGGTTATCCGCTGATGCATCTGCAGATGCGATCCGGACCATTTGTCCAGCAGATCCCACTGAAAAGTTCTTGCGTGGAATCTGCCGAATGGAATCGCTTCGTAAGAAGCCACCATCTTTCCCAGGACTCTTGTGCATTGATGCACAGACACTTTCCCTGGTTTTAGGAGGTTCCTGACAAGTTCGGATAACTCCCTGGCTTTCTCCTCCGGAAGAAACACCTTTTTCTGAACCGTGTCCAGAATCATTCCCAGGAACAGCAGACGTGTCGTCGGGGTCAACTGAGATTTTGGAAAATTCAGAATCCACCCGTGCTGTTGCAGCACTACTTGGGTTAGTGCTACTACGTCCCCCAGCTGTTCCCTGGACCTTGCCCTTATCAGGAGATCGTCCAAGTAAGGGATAATTAATACGCCTTTTCTTCGCAGAAGAAACATCATTTCGGCCATTACCTTGGTAAAGACCCGAGGTGCCGTGGACAATCCAAACGGCAGCGTCTGAAACTGATAATGACAGTTTTGCACCACGAACCTGAGGTACCCTTGATGTGAAGGGCAAATTGGGACATGCAGGTAATCATCCTTGATGTCCAGGGACACCATAAAGTCCCCTTCTTCCAGGTTCGCTATCACTGCTCTGAGTGACTCCATCTTGAACTTGAATTTTTGTATGTACAGGTTCAAAGATTTCAGATTTAGAATAGGTCTTACCGAGCCGTCCGGCTTCGGTACCACAAATAGTGTGGAATAATACCCCTTTCCCTGTTGTAGGAGGGGTACCTTGACTATCACCTGCTGAGAATACAGCTTGTGAATGGCTTCCAATACCGTCGCCCTGTCTGAGGGAGACGTTGGCAGAGCAGACTTTAGGAACCGGCGAGGGGGAGACTTCTCGAATTCCAACCTGTAACCCTGAGATACTATCTGCAGGATCCAGGGGACCACCTGTGAGTGAGCCCACTGTGCGCTGAAATTCTTGAGTCGACCCGGCCCTCACCGCCCCTGAGTCCGCTTGTAAAGCCCCAACGTCATGCTGAGGGCTTTGCAGAAGCCGGGGGGGGCTTCTGCTCCTGGGAAGAAGCTGCTTGGTGCACTCTCTTACCCTTTCCTTTGCCTCGGGGCAAATATGACTGTCCTTTCGCCCGCTTATTCCTATAGGAACGAAAGGACTGCGGCTGAAAAGACGGTGTCTTTTTCTGTTGGGAGGGGACCTGAGGTAAAAAGGTGGATTTCCCGGCTGTTGCCGTGGCCACCAAATCCGATAGACCGACCCCAAATAATTCCTCCCCCTTATACGGCAATACTTCCATATGCCGTTTGGAATCCGCATCACCTGACCATTGTCGCGTCCATAAACTTCTTCTGGCAGATATGGACATCGCACTTACTCTCGATGCCAGAGTGCAAATATCCCTCTGAGCATCTCGCATATAAAGAAAAGCATCCTTTAATTGCTCTAAAGTCAATAAAATACTGTCCCTATCTAGGGTATCAATATTTTCAGTCAGGGAATCCGACCAAACCACCCCAGCACTGCACATCCATGCAGAGGCGATGGCTGGTCGCAGTATAACACCAGTATGAGTGTATATACTTTTCAGGGTAGTTTCCAGCCTCCTATCCGCTGGATCCTTGAGGGCGGCCGTTTCAGGAGACGGTAACGCCACTTCTTTTGATAAGCGTGTGAGCGCCTTATCCACCCTAGGGGGTGTTTCCCAGCGCGCCCTAACCTCTGGCGGGAAAGGATATAATGCCAATAACTTCTTTGAAATTAGCAGTTTTCTATCGGGGTTAACCCACGCTTCATCACACACTTCATTCAATTCGTCTGATTCAGGAAAAACTACAGGTAGTTTTTTCAGACCCCACATAATACCCCTTTTTGTGGTACATGCAGTATCAGAGATATGCAAAGCCTCCTTCATTGCCGTGATCATATAACGTGTGGCCCTACTGGAAAATACGTTTGTTTCTTCACCGTCGACACTAGATTCGGTGTCCGTGTCTGGGTCTGTGTCGACCGACTGAGGTAAAGGGCGTTTTACAGCCCCTGACGGTGTCTGAGACGCCTGTACAGGTACTAACTGGTTTGCCGGCCGTCTCATGTCGTCAACTGATTTTTGTAATGTGCTGACATTATCACGTAATTCCATAAACAAAGCCATCCATTCCGGTGTCGACTCCCTAGGGGGTGACATCACCATTACCGGCAATTGCTCCGCCTCCACACCAACATCGTCCTCATACATGTCGACACACACGTACCGACACACAGCAGACACACAGGGAATGCTCTTATCGAAGACAGGACCCCACTAGCCCTTTGGGGAGACAGAGGGAGAGTTTGCCAGCACACACCCAAGCGCTATAAATATATAGGAACAACCCTATAGAAGTGTTGTCTTCCTTATAGCAGCTTAATATATATCAAAAAACGCCAAAAAAGTGCCCCCCCCTCTCTGTTTTACCCTGTTTCTGTAGTGCAGTGCAGGGGAGAGTCCTGGGAGCCTTCCTCGCAGCGGAGCTGAGCAGGAAAATGGCGCTGTGTGCTGAGGAGATAGGCCCCGCCCCCTATTTCGGCGGGCTCTTCTCCGGAGTTTGTGAGACCTGGCAGGGGTTAAATACATCCATATAGCCCCAGGGGCTATATGTGATGTATTTTTTAGCCAGAACAAGGTATTCTCATTGCTGCCCAGGGCGCCCCCTGCAGCGCCCTGCACCCTCCGTGACCGTTGGTGTGAAGTGTGTGGCAACAATGGCGCACAGCTGCAGTGCTGTGCGCTACCTCATGAAGACTGAAAAGTCTTCTGCCGCCGGTTTCTGGACCTCTTCACTTTTCGGCATCTGCAAGGGGGTCGGCGGCGCGGCTCCGGGACCGGACTCCATGGCTGGGCCTGTGTTCGATCCCTCTGGAGCTAATGGTGTCCAGTAGCCTAAGAAGCCAATCCATCCTGCACGCAGGTGAGTTCACTTCTTCTCCCCTAAGTCCCTCGTTGCAGTGAGCCTGTTGCCAGCAGGACTCACTGTAAAATAAAAAACCTAAAAACTTTTTCTAAGCAGCTCTTTAGGAGAGCCACCTAGATTGCACCCTGCTCGGACGGGCACAAAAACCTAACTGAGGCTTGGAGGAGGGTCATAGGGGGAGGAGCCAGTGCACACCACCTGATCCTAAAGCTTTATTTTTGTGCCCTGTCTCCTGCGGAGCCGCTAATCCCCATGGTCCTGACGGAGTCCCCAGCATCCACTAGGACGTCAGAGAAAAGTATTTCTGAAACAGTAATTGAAGAAAAAAAACATTGCTGCCTTTTAACATTCATGTACAAGCTGAGATTGAATTGCACACACTAGACTAGAGTATACTGACTTAATAAAATAAAGGTATTTTTGAGTCACAGATTTAAATTTATTAGCCTGGATTGAAAGGATATGTATCATTTATCTATTACATTCATTAGGAAGGCTAAACCATACACGCGCTCAGGGGTGGATTGGGATCGAAAACCAGCCCGGGAAATTAATAGAAGCAGCCCTAATAGGGTGGGGGGAGGGGTCTGTTGAGGGGGTGGAGTCTGTGAACTGGGTGGGATTACTGCTCAGAAGGCCTGCCTTAATGCAGGGATGGAAAGTGTGTGCCTAGGGGCGTGGCTTTGTGGATGAAGGGGCGTGGCCACATAATAGTGCCAATTCACATTACACCACATAGTAGTGCCGCTTATACACATTGCACCAGGTAGAACCTCCTATATACACACTGCACCAGGTATAGCATGTTATACATATTGCGCCAGATAGAGCATGCCTACACTTTGCGCTAGGTAGAGCATGATATACACTCTGCGCCAGGCAAAGCACATTATACACATTGCACCAGGTAAAGCACATTATACACATTGCACCAAATAGAGGGGGTAATTCTGAGTTTATTGCAGTAGGAACTTTGTTAGCAACTGGGCAAAACCATGTGCACTGCAGGGGAGGCAGATATAACATGTGCAGAGAGAGTTAGATTTGTTTGTGGTGAGTTCAATCTGCAATCTAAATTGCAGTGTAAAAATAAAGCAGCCAGTATTTACCCTGCACAGAAACAAAATAACCCACCCAAATCTAACTCTCTCTGCAAATGTTATATCTGCCCCCCCCTGCTGTGCACATGGTTTTGCCCAACTGCTAAAAAATTTCCTGCTGCGATCAACTTGGAATTACCCCCAGAGCACGTTATACACTGTGCGCCAGGTAGAGCACATTATACACAGTGCACCAGGTAAAGCACATTATACACATTGCACCAGGTAAAGCACATTATACATATTGCACCAGGCAGAGCACGTCATACATACTGCCAATCCACCGCTGCACAGGCATTTTATCTGACGTTGCAGGGTGAGGGTCAGGGCTAGGCTCCGGGAAGGGTCAGGGTTAGGGTTAGGCTGGGGGGGGGGGGGGGGGGTTAGGCTGCGGGTAGGAGGGTTAGGCTGTGGGTGGGGACGGTTAGGGTAAGGGACTAGACTAAATTGCGCACACTGTAGTAATAATGCCTTTTACAGTATATTGCACAAACAGTAGTAACATCCCATGCACATTTAGCAGCACTGCCACTGTGCCACACAGTAGGGCCGGGGGGAGGTTAGGGTTAGGCTGTGGTGGGAGGGTTAGGCAGCGGGAAGGAGGGTTAGGCTGTGGGTGGGGACGGTTAGGGTAAGGGACTAGACTAATTGCGCACACAGTAGTAATAATGCCTTTTACAGTATATTGCACAAACAGTAGTAACATCCCATGCACATTTAGCAGCACTGCCACTGTGCCACACAGTAGGGCCCTGTCACTGCCTCCCCCTCCCTCCCTATTAACCCATATGCTGCAGCAGCATTACTCACCTGCGGAGCCGTCAGCAATGTTGTTTATTGCCCCTCATTGGCTGGACATCATCACCCCCTATGCAGGCCGCAGCAGCTCCGACGGTGGCCATTTTTTTAATGCTTCAGAGCTTTTGCGAATGCGCAGAAGCTTCAGTTAACGCTGCCGTGCTGGCGGCAGCGGCCTGCATAGGGGGGTGACGGCCAGCCAAAGAGGGTACCACCGGACCGGCCAAATGGAATCCGGTCCGGTGTCCCAGCATACCAATCCGCCCCTGCATCTACATTACACAGGCCCTGGTCCAATATTACCCCCAGTAACCATAGCACACCTATATTACACTGCATTATAGACAGGCTCCCTCCCCATATTACTCCCAGTATACACAGCACCATATCACACAGCATTACACACAGGTCCCCCTCCCCCATATTACCCCCAGTACACACATCACACTGGATTATACACAGCGTCCCCGCCATATTACCCCCAGTACATACAGCATACAGCATTACACACAGGTCCCCTCTCCCCATATTACCCCAAAGTACATATTGCACACTGCATTACACCAGGGCCGCAACTAGGGGGGGGGGCTAGGGGGGCAGGCGACCTGGGCGCCGGATTGGAGGGGGCGCCGAGTCCCCCCTAACCAGAGCTGGCGCTACCCGCTAAGCGTTGTCCGCGATGAGTGGAGGCTCCAGCCCCACATAGCACTGCCGCTGTCTGTCTCTGAAGTGAGGGGACAGAAGACCTGGTCATGGAGATTGCGCTGAAACTGCTCCGTCCTGCACTGCCTAAGTGTGCCGCTGCCTGTCAGCTGTTTGACAAGTGCAGCAACAGCAGAGTGGGGAACTCTGCTGCTTGCTGCGCCTGTGAAACAGCTGACAGGCAGCGCAGGACGGAGCAGTTTCAGCGCGATCTCCATGACCAGGTCTTCTCTCCCCTCACTTCAGAGACAGACAGCAGCAGTGCTATGTGGGGCAGAAGCAGAGCAGCTGATTAATAATAGTGATGAGCAGGATCGGTTTCTCAGAAACCGAACCCCCCCGAACTTTACCCTTTTTACACGGGTCCGAGCCATACTCGGATTCTCCCGTATGGCTCGGTTAACCCGAGCGCGCCCGAACGTCATCATCCCACTGTCGGATTCTCGCGAGATTCGGATTCTATATAAGCAGCCGCGCGTCGCCGCCATTTTCACTCGTGCATTGGAAATGTTAGGGAGAGGACGTGGCTGGCATCCTCTCCGTTTATTCATTGTTGAGTTGATGCAAATATTTGTGCTTGCTTATATCATTGTGGGGACTGGGGAGCAGCTTTATATTAATATAGGAGGAGTACAGTGCAGAGTTTTGCTGATCAGTGACCACCAGTTTTATCCGTTCTCTGCCTGAAAAAAACACTCCATATCTGTGCTCAGTGTGCTGCATATATCTGTGCTCACACTGCTTAATTGTGGGGACTGGGGAGCAGCTGTATTATATAGCAGGAGTACAGTGCAGAGTATTGCTGACAGTGACCACCAGTATACGTTGTCTGCCTGAAAAACACTCCATATCTGTGCTCAGTGTGCTGCTTTATTGTGGGGACTGGGGAGTCGGGACCACCAGTATAATATTATATAGGAGGAGTACAGTGCAGAGTTTTGCTGACACAGTGACCACCAGTATATATAGCAGTACGGTACGGAAGGCCACTGCTGTACCTACCTCTGTGTCGTCATTAAGTATACTATCCATCTACATTCTAATTCTATACCTGTGGTGCATTTTAGTTTTGCAGTTTGCTGACACAGTGACCACCAGTATATATAGCAGTACGGTACGGAAGGCCACTGCTGTACCTACCTCTGTGTCGTCATTAAGTATACTATCCATCTACATTCCATACCTGTGGTGCATTTCAGTTGTGCAGTTTGCTGACACAGTGACCACCAGTATATATAGCAGTACGGTACGGAAGGCCACTGCTGTACCTACCTCTGTGTCGTCATTAAGTATACTATCCATCTACATTCTAATTCTATACCTGTGGTGCATTTCAGTTGTGCAGTTTGCTGACACAGTGACCACCAGTATATATAGCAGTACGGTACGGAAGGCCACTGCTGTACCTACCTCTGTGTCGTCATTAGGTATACTATCCATCTACATTCTATACCTGTGGTGCATTTTAGTTTTGCAGTTTGCTGACACAGTGACCACCAGTATATATAGCAGTACGGTACGGAAGGCCACTGCTGTACCTACCTCTGTGTCGTCATTAAGTATACTATCCATCTACATTCTATTTCTATACCTGTGTTGCATTTTAGTTTTGCAGTTTGCTGACACAGTGACCACCAGTATATATAGCAGTACGGTACGGAAGGCCACTGCAGTACCTACCTCTGTGTTGTCATTAAGTATACTATCCATCTACATTCTATACCTGTGGTGCATTTTAGTTATGCGCAGTATATATAGTAGTAGGCCATTGCTATTGATACTGGCATATAATTCCACACATTAAAAAATGGAGAACAGAAATGTGGAGGGTAAAATAGGGAAAGATCAAGATCCACTTCCACCTCGTGCTGAAGCTGCTGCCACTAGTCATGGCCGAGATGATGAAATGCCATCAACGTCGTCTGCCAAGGCCAATGCCCAATGTCATAGTAGAGAGCATGTAAAATCCAAAAAACAAAAGTTCAGTAAAATGACCCAAAAATCAAAATTGAAAGCGTCTAATGAGAAGCGTAAACTTGCCAATATGCCATTTACGACATGGAGTGGCAAGGAACGGCTGAGGCCCTGGCCTATGTTCATGGCTAGTGGTTCAGATTCACATGAGGATGGAAGCACTCATCCTCTCGCTAGAAAAATGAAAAGACTTAAGCTGGCAAAAGCACAGCAAAGAACTGTGCGTTCTTCTAAATCACAAATCCCCAAGGAGAGTCCAATTGTGTCGGTTGCGATGCCTGACCTTCCCAACACTGGACGGGAAGAGCTTGCGCCTTCCACCATTTGCACGCCCCCTGCAAGTGCTGGAAGGAGCACCCACAGTCCAGTTCCTGATAGTCAAATTGAAGATGTCACTGTTGAAGTACACCAGGATGAGGATATGGGTTTTGCTGGCGCTGGGGAGGAAATTGACAAGGAGGATTCTGATGGTGAGGTGGTTTGTTTAAGTCAGGCACCCGGGGAGACACCTGTTGCCCATGGGAAGCATATGGCCATTGACATGCCTGGTCAAAATACAAAAAAAATCAGCTCTTCGGTGTGGAATTATTTCAACAAATGCGGACAACAGGTGTCAAGCCGTGTGTTGCCTTTGTCAAGCTGTAATAAGTAGGGGTAAGGACGTTAACCACCTCGGAACATCCTCCCTTATACGTCACCTGCAGTGCATTCATCATAAGTCAGTGACAAGTTCAAAAACTTTGGATGACAGCGGAAGCAGTCCACTGACCACTAAATCCCTTCCTCTTGTAACCAAGCTCCTGCAAACCACACCACCAACTCCCTCAGTGTCAATTTCCTCCTTACCCAGGAAAGCCAATAGTCCTGCAGGCCATGTCACTGGCAAGTCTGACGAGTCCTCTCCTGTCTGGGATTCCTCCGATGCATCCTTGAGTGTAACGCCTACTGCTGCTGGCGCTGCTGTTGTAGCTGCTGGGAGTCGATCGTCATCCCAGAGAGGAAGTTGGAAGACCACTTGTACTACTTCCAGTAAGCAATTGACTGTCCAACAGTCCTTTGCGAGGAAGATGAAATATCACAGCAGTCATCCTGCTGCAAAGCAGATAACTCAGGCCTTGGCAGCCTGGGCGGTGAGAAACGTGGTTCCGGTATCCACCGTTAATTCAGATGCAACTAGAGACTTGATTGAGGTACTGTGTCCCCGGTACCAAATACCATCTAGGTTCCATTTCTCTAGGCAGGCGATACCGAAAATGTACACAGACTTCAGAAAAAGAGTCACCAGTGTCCTAAAAAATGCAGTTGTACCCAATGTCCACTTAACCACGGACATGTGGACAAGTGGAGCAGGGCAGACTCAGGACTATATGACTGTGACAGCCCACTGGGTAGATGTATTGCCTCCCGCAGCAAGAACAGCAGCGGCGGCACCAGTAGCAGCATCTCGCAAACGCCAACTCGTTCCTAGGCAGGCTACGCTTTATATCATCGCTTTCCAGAAGAGGCACACAGCTGACAACCTCTTACGGAAACTGAGGAAGTTCATCGCAGAATGGCTTACCCCAATTGGACTCTCCTGGGGATTTGTGACATCGGACAACGCCAGCAATATTGTGCGTGCATTACATCTGGGCAAATTCCAGCACGTCCCATGTTTTGCACATACATTGAATTTGGTGGTGCAGAATTATTTAAAAAACGACAGGGGCGTGCAAGAGATGCTTTCGGTGGCCCGAAGAATTGCGGGCCACTTTCGGCATTCAGCCACCGCGTACAGAAGACTGGAGCACCACCAAACAATCCTGAACCTGCCCTGCCATCATCTGAAGCAAGAGGTGGTAACGAGGTGGAATTCAACCCTCTATATACTTCAGAAGATGGAGGAGCAGCAAAAGGTCATTCAAGCCTATACATCTGCCCACGATATAGGCAAAGGAGGGGGAATGCACCTGACTCAAGCACAGTGGAGAATGATTTCAACGTTGTGCAAGGTTCTGCAACCCCTTGAACATGCCACACGTGAAGTCAGTTCAGACACTGCCAGCCTGAGTCAGGTCATTCCCCTCATCAGGCTTTTGCAGAAGAAGCTGGAGACATTGAAGGAGGAGCTTAAACAGAGCGATTCCGCTAGGCATGTGGGACTTGTGGATGCAGCCCTTAATTCGCTTAACAAGGATTCACGGGTGGTCAATCTGTTAAAATCAGAGCACTAAATTTTGGGCACCGTGCTCGATCCTAGATTTAAAACCTACGTTGTATCTCTCTTTCCGGCAGACACAAGTCTGCAGAGGTTCAAAGACCTGCTGGTGAGAAAATTGTCAAGTCAAGCGGAAAGTGACCCGTCAACATCTCCTCCTTCACATTCTCCCGCAACTGGGGGTGCGAGGAAAAGGCTAAGAATTCCGAGCCCACCCGCTGGCGGTGATGCAGGGCAGTCTGGAGCGAGTGCTGACATCTGGTCCGGACTGAAGGACCTGCCAACGATTACTGACATGTCGTCTACTGTCACTGCATATGATTCTCTCACCATTGAAAGAATGGTGGAGGATTATATGAGTGACCGCATCCAAGTAGGCACGTCAGACAGTCCGTACGTATACTGGCAGGAAAAAGAGGCAATTTGGAGGCCCTTGCACAAACTGGCTTTATTCTACCTAAGTTGCCCTCCCTCCAGTGTGAACTCCGAAAGAGTGTTTAGTGCAGCCGCTCACCTTGTCAGCAATCGGCGTACGAGGTTACTTCCAGAAAATGTGGAGAAGATGATGTTCATCAAAATGAATTATAATCAATTCCTCCGTGGAGACATTCACCAGCAATTGCCTCCAGAAAGTACACAGGGATCTGAGATGGTGGATTCCAGTGAGGACGAATTAAAAATCTGTGAGGAGGGGGATGTACACAGTGAAAGGGGTGAGGAATCGGAGGATGATGATGAGGTGGACATCTTGCCTCTGTAGAGCCAGTTTGTGCAAGGAGAAATTGATTGCTTATTTTTTGTTGGGGGCCCAAACCAACCAGTCATTTCAGTCACAGTCGTGTGGCAGACCCTGTCGCTGAAATGATGGGTTCGTTAAAGTGTGCATGTCCTGTTTATACAACATAAGGGTGGGTGGGAGGGCCCAAGGACAATTCCATCTTGCACATATTTTTTCTTTCATTTTTCTTTGCATCATGGAGGTCATTCCGAGTTGTTCGCTCATCATTTTTTTTTCGCAACGGAGCGATTAGTCGCTAATGCGCATGCGCAATGTCCGCAGTGCGACTGCGCCAAGTAAATTTGCTATGCAGTTAGGTATTTTACTCACGGCATTACGAGGTTTTTTCTTCGTTCTGGTGATCGTAATGTGATTGACAGGAAGTGGGTATTTCTGGGCGGAAACTGGCCGTTTTATGGGTGTGTGTGAAAAAATGCTTCCGTTTCTGGGAAAAACGCGGGAGTGGCTGGAGAAACGGAGGAGTGTCTGGGCGAACGCTGGGTGTGTTTGTGACGTCAAACCAGGAACGACACTGACTGAACTGATCGCAGATGCCGAGTAAGTCTGGAGCTACTCAGAAACTGCTAAGAAGTGTCTATTCGCAATTCTGCTAATCTTTCGTTCGCAATTTTGATAAGCTAAGATTCACTCCCAGTAGGCGGCGGCTTAGCGTGTGCAAAGCTGCTAAAAGCAGCTTGCGAGCGAACAACTCGGAATGACCACCTATGTGCTGTTTGGGGACAATTTTTTTGAAGTGCCATCCTGTCTGACACTGCAGTGCCACTCCTAGATGGGCCAGGTGTTTGTGTCAGCCACTTTTGTCGCTTAGCTTAGTCACACAGCGACCTTGGTGCGCCTCTTTTTTTCTTTGCATCATGTGCTGTTTGGGGACAATTTTTTTGAAGTGCAATCCTGTCTGACACTGCAGTGCCACTCCTAGATGGGCCAGGTGTTTGTGTCGGCCACTTGTGTCGCTTAGCTTAGTCACACAGCGACCTTGGTGCGCCTCTTTTTTTCTTTGCATCATGTGCTGTTTGGGGACTATTTTTTTGAAGTGCCATCCTGTCTGACACAGCAGTGCCACTCCTAGATGGGCCAGGTGTTTGTGTCGGCAACTTGTGTCGCTTATCTTAGTCACACAGCGACCTTGGTGCGCCTCTTTTTTTCTTTGCATCATGTGCTGTTTGGGGACTATTTTTTTGAAGTGCCATCCTGCCTGACACTGCAGTGCCACTCCTAGATGGGCCAGGTGTTTGTGTCGGCCACTTGTGTCGCTTAGCTTAGCCATCCAGCGACCTCGGTGCAAATTTTAGGACTAAAAATAATATTGTGAGGTGTGAGGTGTTCAGAATAGACTGGAAATGAGTGGAAATTATGGTTATTGAGGTTAATAATACTATGGGATCAAAATGACCCCCAAATTCTATGATTTAAGCTGTTTTTTTAGGGTTTTTTGAAAAAAACACCCAAATCCAAAACACACCCGAATCCGACAAAAAATTTTCGGTGAGGTTTTGCCAAAACGTGTCCGAATCCAAAACACGGCCGCGGAACCGAATCCAAAACCAAAACACAAAACCCGAAAAATGTCCGGTGCACATCACTAAATAAGTTAGCCAGCTGAGGGGCCGGGCTTTGAAAAGGCAGGCGGCAGGTACAGCTGGCAAGGGGTTAAGTGAAGAAAGGGGGGGGGGGGACTACAGGAAGTACAGCACAGGCCAGGGGAATAACTTAAATCTCCCAGCAGCTCAGCTTCCCCTCTTCAATCCTCTGTCCTCTCTGCATGTTGCCCCGCCCCCAGGTCTCCTGCTGCTCCTCCGTTCTTCCCCTGCTTCCTCTAACTGAGGCTGAGCTAGAGAGGCCATCAGAAGTTATCCAGCTGTGCCTCTCTCCCCTGTATCCCCAGGTATGCCTCTTTCTCCAATATACCCATATGTGCCTCTTTCCCTATATCCCCATGTCTGCCTCTGCCCCTACCCACCCCATGTGTGCCTCTTTTCCTATATCCCCATATGTGCCTCTTTCCCTCTATCCCCATGTCTGCCTCTGCCCCTACCCACCCCATGTGTGCCTCTTTTCCTATATCCCCATGTGTGCGCCTCTTTCCCTATATCCTCTTGTGTGCATCTGCTCCTCACCTCATGTGAACATCTTTCTCTGCCCCTCCCCTTCTATGCCTCAGTCCCTTTCCCATCAGTGCCTCTGCTCACTTTCCTATATACTGTACAGTCTATATATATTTAACATATTCCCTATCCATGTCTCTGTCCCCTCTATCTGTGTCTCTGATACTCCTCCCGTGCCTCTGCTCACTATCCATTGAGGACCTCTGCCCCCCCCCACCCCCTGTGTGCCTCCATACCATTCCCCATCTGTTTCTCTGCTACCTCCCCATGCGTGCCTATGCTTACTCTCCCCCTCCATGGCTGGCGACTGCCATTGGAAGAGCGCAGACCAACAGAAGCAAGACCATGAACAGCGCAACATAGTCTGAAACATGGCAGGTAAGTATAATTTTCTATTAATAATAATTTTATACTTCTATTTTATATATATATATATATATATATATATATATATAATAAGAAATTACTCACCGGTAATTCTATTTCTCGTAGTCCGTAGTGGATGCTGGGTACTCCGTAAGGACCATGGGGTATAGACGGGCTCCGCAGGAGACTGGGCACTCTTAAAAGAAAGATTAGGTACTATATCTGGTGTGCACTGCTCCTCCCTCTATGCCCCTCCTCCAGACCTCAGTTAGGGAAACTGTGCCCGGAAGAGCTGACATTACTAGGAAAGGATTTGGAATCCAGGGTAAGACTCATACCAGCCACACCAATCACACCGTACAACTCGTGATAACTATACCCAGTTAACAGTATGAACAATAACTGAGCCTCTCTCAACAGATGGCTCATACAATAACCCTTTAGTTAAGCAATAACTATACACATGTATTGCAGAGAGTCCGCACTTGGGACGGGCTCCCAGCATCCACTACGGACTACGAGAAATAGAATTACCGGTGAGTAAATTCTTATTTTCTCTGACGTCCTAGTGGATGCTGGGTACTCCGTAAGGACCATGGGGATTATACCAAAGCTCCCAAACGGGCGGGAGAGTTCGGATGACTCTGCAGCACCGAATGAGCAAACTCAAGGTCCTCCTCAACCAGAGTATCAAACTTGTAGAATTTTGCAAAAGTGTTTGAACCCGACCAAGTAGCAGCTCGGCAAAGTTGTAAAGCCGAGACCCCTCGGGCAGCCGACCAAGAAGAGCCCACCTTCCTCGTGGAATGGGCTTTTACTAATTTAGGATGCGGCAGTCCAGCCGCAGAATGTGCAAGCTGAATCGTGCTACAGATCCAGCGAGCAATAGTCTGCTTTGAAGCAGGAGCACCCAGCTTGGTGGGTGCATGCAGGATAAATAGCGAGTCAGTTTTTCTGACTCTAGCCGTCCTGGAAACAAAGTTTCAGGGCCCGGACTACGTCCAGCAACTTGGAATCCTCCAAGTCCCTAGTAGCCGCAGGCACCACAATAGGTTGGTTCAAATGAAACGATGATACCACCTTAGGGAGAAATTGGGGACGAGTCCTCCATTCTGCCCTTTCCATATGGAAGATCAGATATGGGCTTTTACATGACAAAGCCGCCAATTCTGACACACGCCTAGTCCAAGCAAAGGCCAAAAGCATGACCACTTTCCACGTGAGATATTTTAGCTCCACGGTCTTAAGTGGCTCAAACCAGTGGGATTTTAGGAATCCAACACACGTTAAGATGCCAAGGTGCCACTGGAGGCACAAAAGGGGCTGAATATGCAGCACCCCTGTAACAACGTCCGAACTTCAGGCAGTGAAGCCAGTTCTTTTTGAGAGAAAAAGGGATAGGGCCGAAATCTTGGCCTTTATGGATCCTAATTTTAGGCCCATAGTCACTCCTGACTGTAGGAAGTGCAGGAATCGACCCCCCTGGAATTCCTCTGTAGGGCCTTCCCGGCCACACACCAAGCAACCTATTTTCGCCATATACAGTGAAAAAGTCTTGCTGTCACGTCTTTCCTAGCCTTTATCAGCGTAGGAATAACTGCATCCGGAATGCCCTTTTCCAACGCAGCCGCGGTAAGTCTTGGATAAGACAGGGTCCCTGTTGCAACATGTCCTGACTGAGAGGCAGAGGCCATGGGTCCTCTGAGAGCATTTCTTACAGTTCCAGGTACCGAGTCCGTCTTGGCCAATCCGGAGCAAAGAATATTGTTCACACTCCTCCGTTTATTACAATTCTCAGCCCTTGGGTCTGAGAGGAAGAGGAGGGAATATCTAGACCGACTGGAACACCCACGGTGTTACTAGTGCGACCACAGCTATCGCCTGAGAGTCCCTTGACCCAGCGTAAAACCTTTTTTATCTTTTTATTGAGGTGGGACGCCATGTAGTCCACCTGAGGCAGTTTCCATCAATTTGCAAAACTGCGTGAAGACTTCCTGATGAAGTCACCACTTTCCCGGGTGGAGGTCGTGTCCACTCCCAGAATGAACACTGCTGACAGTGCGCTTACTTGATTCTCCGCCCAGCAAAGAATTCTGGTGGCTTCTACCCTCGCCACCCTGCTCCTTGTGCCGCCCTGGCGGTTTACATGAGCCCCTGCGGTCTGACTGGATCAGAACCGGTTGGTCGCAAAGCAGGAACTCCGCTTGACTTAGGGCGTTGTATATGGCCCTTAGTTCCAGGATATTGATGTGAAGGCAAGTCTGCTGGCTTGACCACAACCTTGGAATTTTCTTCCCTGTGTAACTGCCCCCCACCCTCGGAGGCTTGCATCCGTGGTCACCAGGACCCAGTCCTGAATGCCGAATCTGCGGCCCTCGAGAAGGTGAGCACTCCGCAGCCACCACAGGAGAGACACCCTGGCCCTGGGGGATAGGGTGATTAACCAATGCATCTGAAGATGTGATCCGGACCACTTGTCCAGTAAGTTCCATTGTCCTTGCATGGAACCAGCCGAAGGGGATGGCCTCGTATGATGCCATCATCCTTCCCAGGACTCGAGTGCAGTGATGCACTGACACCTGTTTTGGTTTTCAATGGATTCCTGACCAGTGTCATGAGCTCCTGAGCTCTCTCTATTGGGAGATAAACCCTCTTCTGGTCTGTGTCTAGGATCATGCCTAGGCGAGGAAGATGAGCTGTAGGAACCAACTGCGACTTCGGAATATACAGAATACAGTCGTGTTGCCGTTTCACTTCCAGAGAAGGTGATACGTTGTCCAGCAACTGCTCTCTTGATCTCGCTTTTATGAGGAGATCATCCAAGTATGTGATAATAGTGACACCTTGCTTCCGCAGGAGCACCATCATATCCGCCATTACCTTGGTGAAATTGGTAATGACAATCCCGTACCGCAATTCTGAGGTACGCCTGATGAGGTGGATAAATGGGGACACGAAGGTATGCATCCCTTATGTCCCGATTCATTTCAGGCTTGCAATGACCGCTCTTAGCGATTCCATCTTAAACCTGAACCTTTTCAGGTATATGTTCAGGGATTTTAATACAATATGGGTCTAACCGAACCGTCTGGTTTCGGGATTATAACATGGTCGAATAATAACACCCTATTGTTGAAGGAGGGGACCCTTGACCACCACCTGTTGAAGATACAATTTACGAATTGCAGTTAACACTGGCTCCCTCTCTTGGGGGGAAGCCCGCTGGGTCCTCGGTGAGGGGGCATCTTCTCACAGTCCAGCCTGTATCCCTGCGATACAATTTCTATTGCCCAGGGATCTAACAGGGAGTGAACCCACTTGTGGCTGAACTTACGAAGGCGTGTCCCCACCGGGCCTAGCTCCGCCTGTGGAGCCCCAGCGACATGCGGTGGATTTTTGTAGAGGCCGGGGAGGACTTCTGTTCCTGGGGACTAGCTGTGTTGTACAGCTTCTTTCCTCTGCCCCCGGCTCTGACAAGAAAGGACGCACCTCAGACTTTCTTGTTTCTTTATTCGAAAAGCTGCATTTAATAATGTCGTGCTTTCCTAGGCTGTGCAGGAATATAAGGCAAAATATCAGAATTACCAGCTATAGCTGTGGAGACCAGGCCCGAGAACCTTTCTCCACACAATCCTCAGCCTTCCATATGCCTCTTAAGTCGGCATCATCTGTCCAATGTATATTCTACAGGACACATCAAGCAGAAATCGACATAGCTTTTGTCTCTAGGACCCAGTATACTCATGTCCCTTTGGGCATGCTTTATAATTATATATCTATCCCTTAAGACAGCATCTTAAAATATTAATATGCATACTAGGGTCTCAATCTCTGCTGATAAGGTACCTGTCCACGCTGCCACAGCGCTATAAACCCATGCCGACACAATCGCCGGTCTGGGTAGTATACTAGAATGTGCACACTATCTGCAGAATCCCTGAGAATAGCTAGTGCAAACAGGACACCCAAGGGGAAGATTCTCAACACATCCTGGCCCTAGTGGGGAAAGGATACAGCCTGAGAATTCTCTTGTGGGAAGCTGCCGTCTCTTGTCTGGAGATTCCCGCTCTTTTTCCTCATGAGAGGAGGGAAATTTTAGAGATGAGCGCCTGAAATTTTTCGGGTTTTGTGTTTTGGTTTTGGGTTCGGTTCCGCGGCCGTGTTTTGGGTTCGAACGCGTTTTGGCAAAACCTCACCGAATTATTTTTGTCGGATTCGGGTGTGTTTTGGATTCGGGTGTTTTTTTCCAAAAACACTAAAAAACAGCTTAAATCATAGAATTTGGGGGTCATTTTGATCCCAAAGTATTATTAACCTCAAAAACCATAATTTACACTCATTTTCAGTCTATTCTGAATACCTCACACCTCACAATATTATTTTTAGTCCTAAAATTTGCACCGAGGTCGCTGTGTGAGTAAGATAAGCGACCCTAGTGGCCGACACAAACACCGGGCCCATCTAGGAGTGGCACTGCAGTGTCACGCAGGATGTCCCTTCCAAAAAACCCTCCCCAAACAGCACATGACGCAAAGAAAAAAAGAGGCGCAATGAGGTAGCTGTGTGAGTAAGATTAGCGACCCTAGTGGCCGACACAAACACCGGGCCCATCTAGGAGTGGCACTGCAGTGTCACGCAGGATGGCCCTTCCAAAAAACCCTCCCCAAACAGCACATGACGCAAAGAAAAAAAGAGGCGCAATGAGGTAGCTGTGTGAGTAAGATTAGCGACCCTAGTGGCCGACACAAACACCGGGCCCATCTAGGAGTGGCACTGCAGTGTCACGCAGGATGGCCCTTCCAAAAAACCCTCCCCAAACAGCACATGACGCAAAGAAAAAAAGAGGCGCAATGAGGTAGCTGACTGTGTGAGTAAGATTAGCGACCCTAGTGGCCGACACAAACACCGGGCCCATCTAGGACTGGCACTGCAGTGTCACGCAGGATGTCCCTTCCAAAAAACCCTCCCCAAACAGCACATGACGCAAAGAAAAAAAGAGGCGCAATGAGGTAGCTGTGTGAGTAAGATTAGCGACCCTAGTGGCCGACACAAACACCGGGCACATCTAGGAGTGGCACTGCAGTGTCACGCAGGATGTCCCTTCCAAAAAACCCTCCCCAAACAGCACATGACGCAAAGAAAAAAAGAGGCGCAATGAGGTAGCTGTGTGAGTAAGATTAGCGACCCTAGTGGCCGACACAAACACCGGGCCCATCTAGGAGTGGCACTGCAGTGTCACGCAGGATGTCCCTTCCAAAAAACCCTCCCCAATCAGCACATGATGCAAAGAAAAAGAAAAGAAAAAAGAGGTGCAAGATGGAATTATCCTTGGGCCCTCCCACCCACCCTTATGTTGTATAAACAAAACAGGACATGCACACTTTAACCAACCCATCATTTCAGTGACAGGGTCTGCCACACGACTGTGACTGATATGACGGGTTGGTTTGGACCCCCCCCAAAAAAGAAGCAATTAATCTCTCCTTGTACAAACTGGCTCTACAGAGGCAAGATGTCCACCTCATCTTCACCCTCCGATATATCACCGTGTACATCCCCCTCCTCACAGATTATCAATTCGTCCCCACTGGAATCCACCATCTCAGCTCCCTGTGTACTTTGTGGAGGCAATTGCTGCTGGTCAATGTCTCCGTGGAGGAATTGATTATAATTCATTTTAATGAACATCATCTTCTCCACATTTTCTGGATGTAACCTCGTACGCCGATTGCTGACAAGGTGAGCGGCGGCACTAAACACTCTTTCGGAGTACACACTTGTGGGAGGGCAACTTAGGTAGAATAAAGCCAGTTTGTGCAAGGGCCTCCAAATTGCCTCTTTTTCCTGCCAGTATAAGTACGGACTGTGTGACGTGCCTACTTGGATGCGGTCACTCATATAATCCTCCACCATTCTATCAATGTTGAGAGAATCATATGCAGTGACAGTAGACGACATGTCCGTAATCGTTGTCAGGTCCTTCAGTCCGGACCAGATGTCAGCATCAGCAGTCGCTCCAGACTGCCCTGCATCACCGCCAGCGGGTGGGCTCGGAATTCTGAGCCTTTTCCTCGCACCCCCAGTTGCGGGAGAATGTGAAGGAGGAGATGTTGACAGGTCGCGTTCCGCTTGACTTGACAATTTTGTCACCAGCAGGTCTTTCAACCCCAGCAGACCTGTGTCTGCCGGAAAGAGAGATCCAAGGTAGGCTTTAAATCTAGGATCGAGCACGGTGGCCAAAATGTAGTGCTCTGATTTCAACAGATTGACCACCCGTGAATCCTTGTTAAGCGAATTAAGGGCTGCATCCACAAGTCCCACATGCCTAGCGGAATCGCTCCCTTTTAGCTCCTTCTTCAATGCCTCCAGCTTCTTCTGCAAAAGCCTGATGAGGGGAATGACCTGACTCAGGCTGGCAGTGTCTGAACTGACTTCACGTGTGGCAAGTTCAAAGGGCATCAGAACCTTGCACAACGTTGAAATCATTCTCCACTGCACTTGAGACAGGTGCATTCCATCTCCTATATCGTGCTCAATTGTATAGGCTTGAATGGCCTTTTGCTGCTCCTCCAACCTCTGAAGCATATAGAGGGTTGAATTCCACCTCGTTACCACTTCTTGCTTCAGATGATGGCAGGGCAGGTTCAGTAGTTTTTGGTGGTGCTCCAGTCTTCTGTACGTGGTGCCTGTACGCCGAAAGTGTCCCGCAATTTTTCTGGCCACCGACAGCATCTCTTGCACGCCCCTGTCGTTTTTAAAAAAATTCTGCACCACCAAATTCAAGGTATGTGCAAAACATGGGACGTGCTGGAATTTGCCCATATTTAATGCACACACAATATTGCTGGCGTTGTCCGATGCCACAAATCCACAGGAGAGTCCAATTGGGGTAAGCCATTCCGCGATGATCTTCCTCAGTTGCCGTAAGAGGTTTTCAGCTGTGTGCGTATTCTGGAAAGCGGTGATACAAAGCGTAGCCTGCCTAGGAAAGAGTTGGCGTTTGCGAGATGCTGCTACTGGTGCCGCCGCTGCTGTTCTTGCGGCGGGAGTCCATACATCTACCCAGTGGGCTGTCACAGTCATATAGTCCTGACCCTGCCCTGCTCCACTTGTCCACATGTCCGTGGTTAAGTGGACATTGGGTACAACTGCATTTTTTAGGAGACTGGTGAGTCTTTTTCTGACGTCCGTGTACATTCTCGGTATCGCCTGCCTAGAGAAGTGGAACCTAGATGGTATTTGGTAACGGGGGCACACTGCCTCAATAAATTGTCTAGTTCCCTGTGAACTAACGGCGGATACCGGACGCACGTCTAACACCAACATAGTTGTCAAGGACTCAGTTATCCGCTTTGCAGTAGGATGACTGCTGTGATATTTCATCTTCCTCGCAAAGGACTGTTGAACAGTCAATTGCTTACTGGAAGTAGTACAAGTGGGCTTACGACTTCCCCTCTGGGATGACCATCGACTCCCAGCGGCAACAACAGCAGCGCCAGCAGCAGTAGGCGTTACACGCAAGGATGCATCGGAGGAATCCCAGGCAGGAGAGGACTCGTCAGACTTGCCAGTGACATGGCCTGCAGGACTATTGGCATTCCTGGGGAAGGAGGAAATTGACACTGAGGGAGTTGGTGGGGTGGTTTGCGTGAGCTTGGTTACAAGAGGAAGGGATTTACTGGTCAGTGGACTGCTTCCGCTGTCACCCAAAGTTTTTGAACTTGTCACTGACTTATTATGAATGCGCTGCAGGTGACGTATAAGGGAGGATGTTCCGAGGTGGTTAACGTCCTTACCCCTACTTATTACAGCTTGACAAAGGGAACACACGGCTTGACACCTGTTGTCCGCATTTCTGGTGAAATACTTCCACACCGAAGAGCTGATTTTTTTGGTATTTTCACCTGGCATGTCAACGGCCATATTCCTCCCACGGACAACAGGTGTCTCCCCGGGTGCCTGACTTAAACAAACCACCTCACCATCAGAATCCTCCTGGTCAATTTCCTCCCCAGCGCCAGCAACACCCATATCCTCCTCATCCTGGTGTACTTCAACACTGACATCTTCAATCTGACTATCAGGAACTGGACTGCGGGTGCTCCTTCCAGCACTTGCAGGGGGCGTGCAAATGGTGGAAGGCGCATGCTCTTCACGTCCAGTGTTGGGAAGGTCAGGCATCGCAACCGACACAATTGGACTCTCCTTGTGGATTTGGGATTTCAAAGAACGCACAGTTCTTTGCGGTGCTTTTGCCAGCTTGAGTCTTTTCAGTTTTCTAGCGAGAGGCTGAGTGCTTCCATCCTCATGTGAAGCTGAACCACTAGCCATGAACATAGGCCAGGGCCTCAGCCGTTCCTTGCCACTCCGTGTGGTAAATGGCATATTGGCAAGTTTACGCTTCTCCTCCGACAATTTTATTTTAGGTTTTGGAGTCCTTTTTTTTCTGATATTTGGTGTTTTGGATTTGACATGCTCTGTACTATGACATTGGGCATCGGCCTTGGCAGACGACGTTGCTGGCATTTCATCGTCTCGGCCATGACTAGTGGCAGCAGCTTCAGCACGAGGTGGAAGTGGATCTTGATCTTTCCCTAATTTTGGAACCTCAACTTTTTTGTTCTCCATATTTTATAGGCAGAACTAAAAGGCACCTCAGGTAAACAATGGAGATGGATGGATTGGATACTAGTATACAATTATGGACGGACTGCCACGGTTAGGTGGTATAAAAAACCCACGGTTAGGTGGTATATAATACAATTATGGATGGACGGACTGCCTGCCGAGTGCCGACACAGAGGTAGCCACAGCCGTGAACTACCGCACTGTACACTGGTTGATAAAGAGATAGTAGTATACTCGTAACAACTAGTATGACGACGGTATAAAGAACGAAAAAAAAACCACGGTTAGGTGGTATATATTATAATACAATTATGGATGGACGGACTGCCTGCCGAGTTCCGACACAGAGGTAGCCACAGCCGTGAACTACCGCACTGTACACTGGTTGATAAAGAGATAGTAGTATACTCGTAACAACTAGTATGACGACGGTATAAAGAATGAAAAAAAAACCACGGTTAGGTGGTATATATTATAATACAATTATGGTTGGACGGACTGCCTGCCGAGTGCCGACACAGAGGTAGCCACAGCCGTGAACTACCGCACTGTACACTGGTTGATAAAGAGATAGTAGTATACTCGTAACAACTAGTATGACGACGGTATAAAGAATGGAAAAAAAACCACGGTTAGGTGGTATATATTATAATACAATTATGGATGGACGGACTGCCTGCCGAGTGCCGACACAGAGGTAGCCACAGCCGTGAACTACCGCACTGTACACTGGTTGATAAAGAGATAGTAGTATACTCGTAACAACTAGTATGACGACGGTATAAAGAATAAAAAAAAAACCACGGTTAGGTGGTATATAATACAATTATGGTTGGACGGACTGCCTGCCGAGTGCCGACACAGAGGTAGCCACAGCCGTGAACTACCGCACTGTACACTGGTTGATAAAGAGATAGTAGTATACTCGTAACAACTAGTATGACGACGGTATAAAGAATGAAAAAAAAACCACGGTTAGGTGGTATATAATACAATTATGGTTGGACGGACTGCCTGCCGAGTGCCGACACAGAGGTAGCCACAGCCGTGAACTACCGCACTGTACACTGGTTGATAAAGAGATAGTAGTATACTCGTAACAACTAGTATGACGACGGTATAAAGAATGAAAAAAAAACCACGGTTAGGTGGTATATATTATAATACAATTATGGTTGGACGGACTGCCTGCCGAGTGCCGACACAGAGGTAGCCACAGCCGTGAACTACCGCACTGTACACTGGTTGATAAAGAGATAGTAGTATACTCGTAACAACTAGTATGACGACGGTATAAAGAATGAAAAAAAAACCACGGTTAGGTGGTATATATTATAATACAATTATGGATGGACGGACTGCCTGCCGAGTGCCGACACAGAGGTAGCCACAGCCGTGAACTACCGCACTGTACACTGGTTGATAAAGAGATAGTAGTATACTCGTAACAACTAGTATGACGACGGTATAAAGAATTAAAAAAAAAACACGGTTAGGTGGTATATAATACAATTATGGTTGGACGGACTGCCTGCCGAGTGCCGACACAGAGGTAGCCACAGCCGTGAACTACCGCACTGTACACTGGTTGATAAAGAGATAGTAGTATACTCGTAACAACTAGTATGACGACGGTATAAAGAATGAAAAAAAAACCACGGTTAGGTGGTATATATTATAATACAATTATGGATGGACGGACTGCCTGCCGAGTGCCGACACAGAGGTAGCCACAGCCGTGAACTACCGCACTGTACTGTGTCTGCTGCTAATATAGACTGGTTGATAAAGGGATAGTATACAATACTACTAATATACTGGTGGTCAGGCACTGGTCACCACTAGTCACACTGGCAGTGGCACTCCTGCAGCAAAAGTGTGCACTGTTTAATTTTAATATAATATTATTTATCATGTACTCCTGGCTCCTGCTATAACAACCTGCAGTGCTCCCCAGTCTCCCCCACAATTATAAGCTTTATATACAATACATTGATGTGCAGCACACTGGGCTGAGCAGTGCACACAGACTGAGTCACTGTGTGACTGTGTATCGTTTTTTTCAGGCAGAGAACGGATATATTAAATAAAACAAACAACTGCACTGTCTCTGGTGGTCACTGGTCACTGTGGTCGTCAGTCACTAAACTCTGTCTGCACTCTCTTCTAATCTACAGTATCACAGCAATCTCTCTCTCTCTCTCTCTTCTAAATCTAATCTAAATGGAGAGGACGCCAGCCACGTCCTCTCCCTATCAATCTCAATGCACGTGTGAAAATGGCGGCGACGCGCGGCTCCTTATATAGAATCCGAGTCTCGCGAGAATCCGACAGCGTCATGATGACGTTCGGGCGCGCTCGGGTTAACCGAGCAAGGCGGGAAGATCCGAGTCGCTCGGACCCGTGAAAAAAAAAGTGAAGTTCGTGCGGGTTCGGATTCAAAGAAACCGAACCCGCTCATCTCTAAAATTTACCTCAGCATTCTTCCCCTTAACATGTGTACTCTCGTGTCAGGGACAGATGAGTCATCAGTGATATGCAAATCATCTTTTATTCCAATAATCATATATTGAATATCTTTTAGCCCTCTTGGCTGTAACTTTGCATTATCGTAGTCGACAGTGGAGTTAAACTCCGTGTCGATACTTTGTTATTTTGGATAGTGAACATAGAGAGACTCTGAAGGACTCTGTGACATAGGGACAGACCAGGGTAGATTTCCTTTCTGTTCCCTAACCTTTTGTGCAATAATTTTACCTCAGCACTTACACATATCCAAACAGGTGTCGGCATTGTCGACAGAGACACCCTCCCACACACATATCCGCTCTATCACCTCCTTAGAGGAGCCCTTTACCTCAGACATGTCGACACACGCGTACCGACACACCACACACACAGGGGATGCTCTATTTGAAGACAGTTCCCCCACCAGGCTCTTTGGAGAGACAGAGAGAGAGTATGTTAGCACACACTACAGCGCTATATAATACAGGGATGTACACTATACTGAGTGATTTTTCCCCTATAGCAGCTTATATACACAGTTTTGCGCCTAAATTTATGTGCCCCCCCTCTCTTTTTTATCCTTTGTGTACCAGGATACTGCAGGGGAGAGCCTGGGGAGCTTCCTTCCAGCTGAGCTGTGAAGAGAAAATGGCGGCCGGTGTGCTGAGGAAGAAGGCCCGGCCCCCTCAGCGGCGGGCTTCTGTCCTTTTATGTACTTTAATGGCGGGGGTTAATGCACATATACAGTTTATCAGACCGTATTATGTGCTTTTCGCCAAGTAAGGTAATCTATTTGCTGCCCAGGGCGCCCCCCCCACAGCGCCCTGCACCCATCAGTGACCGGAGTGTGTGGTGTGCTAAGGGAGCAATGGCGCACAGCTGCAGTGCTGTGCGCTACCTTAATGAAGACCGGAGTCTTCAGCCGCCGATTTTCAACTTCTCTTTGTTCTTCTGGCTCTGCAAGGGGGACGGCGGCGCGGCTCCGGGACCGGACGACCGAGGACTGGGCCTGTGTTCGATCCCTCTGGAGCTAATGGTGTCCAGTAGCCTTAGAAGCCCAAGCTAGCTGCAAGCAGGTAGGTTCGCTTCTCTCCCCTCAGTCCCACGTAGCAGTGAGTCTGTTGCCAGCAGATCTCACTGAAAATAAAAAACCTAACAAATACTTTCTTTTCTAGGAAGCTCAGGAGAGCCCCTAGGGTGCATCCAGCTCTGGCCGGGCACAGATACTAACTGAGGTCTGGAGGAGGGGCATAGAGGGAGGAGCCAGTGCACACCAAATATAGTACCTAATCTTTCTTTTAAGAGTGCCCAGTCTCCTGCGGAGCCCGTCTATACCCCATGGTCCTTACGGAGTACCCAGCATCCACTAGGACGTCAGAGAAAATAGGTATAACACTGCTATTGATTTTAGCTGCCACTTTATAACTAGCCACTTTATATACTAGGCACTGCATCGTCCTAAAGGACTGGCGTCCTGACCTACACTGAATAAATAAATCTACAAACACATGTTCAACCTGATTACAACCCCCTGATTGTAGCAGGCAGGACCCGATCGCCTATGCACAGTAGTACTTAAAATACAGTGTATATGCATATTGATATATCATCACTCAGTGTCGTTGTCCCCTGCCCTGATTGTAGCAGGCGGATGTTATACACTGTACTTAAAATAACACTGTCCACCCGCCATCCGCCTCGCCTGATTGAATTCTGCTATTATGTAGTGTTAGGACTGCTTAAACATGTGTTTGCAAACATGTGTAAACTAATTCTCTGAATTTCTATTACCAGATAGGTTCAGGTATGGTTACAGGTAATTTTTAGCGTGCTGAAGGGAAATGTAGGGGTGGGATTTGCAACCCCCCCTCTCTGTCTGTCTGTGACCCCTCCCCCTTTCCAGCACCGGATACATAATTATCTCCAGGAATAATCGAGCAACTACCATTGTTTGTCTGCTGATGTCCATACTGAGCCTGGTCCTGCTGCTCTGCCCCCACAGTTCCCTGCTTATCTTGAGGGTTAGGCGCAAGGGCAGACTTGATGTTCTCAGCCAGAGAGGTAGTAAGCCTGGTCCTGGTGTTCTCAAGGTATAGGTGAGGAGAGGCTACATAATGATCCTGAGTTTTGTGTTTGTAATGCAGTCCTTCTGTTATCTTGTTGATTTGTTTGCCTTCTGTTTTCCTTCGTTTAAAACAGGTATAACACTGCTATTGATTTTAGCTGCCACTTTATAACTAGCCACTTTATATACTAGGCACTGCATCGTCCTAAAGGACTGGCGTCCTGACCTACACTGAATAAATAAGTCTACAAACACATGTTCAACCTGATTACAACCCCATGATTGTAACAGGCAGGCCCCGATCGCCTATGCACAGTAGTACTTAAAATACAGTGTATATGCATATTGATATATCATCACTCATTGTCGTTGTCCCCTGCCCTGATTGTAGCAGGCGGATGTTATACACTGTACTTAAAATAACACTGTCCACCCGCCATCCGCCTCGCCTGATTGGAATCTGAAATAGGCTAATGTTATACAAAATCAACAAAAATATTTTAGTAAAGTAAACTGGAAGACCTCATGTTTTTTTCTGTGCACTCTTGGCTCCTCTCTCTGCACATGTGATATCATACACACGTGTGTCAGGACGGATCACACACACAGTACTGCATGACAGGAGACATAGAGAGGCTGCAGTCTGCTGGAAATGCCCTCCATACAGTGTTATCAGCAGCCCCCCTGAGACCCACAAGGCCCTAAGCAGCCACCTTGGATGCCTTGTGGTAAATCCTCCTCTGGAGTAGGGCCATTGGGCCTAATTCAGTAAGGTTTGCAAATTTTGCTATCCTCGTTTGCCGCCGCCACCCCCCACCCCACCCCACCCCTGCGATTGCCTCTGCCTGATTGACAGACAGAAGCGATTGCATTTTCTGTGGCCCCCCGCAGTAATTGCGCCCGCATCTTTTTCTCAGTTTTTGCGGTTGTCTATCTATTACCCCATCTTGTTTTATTACTGTTTCCCAATTGTTTGCCAAGTGCAACTGAATATGATGGCACTATGTAAGTTAATATTAAATAAATAAGCAGCAGCTAAATCCTCTGTTAAAGTTATTTTGCATAAAATGATCAAAAAAGTATTTCTGAAACAGTAATTGAAGAAAAAAAAACATTGCTGCCTTTTAACATTCATGTACAAGCTGAGATTGAATTGCACACACTAGACTAGAGTATACTGACTTAATAAAATAAAGGTATTTTTGAGTCACAGATTTAAATTTATTAGCCTGGATTGAAAGGATATGTATCATTTATCTATTACATTCATTAGGAAGGCTAAACCATACACGCGCTCAGGGGTGGATTGGGATCGAAAACCAGCCCGGGAAATTAATAGAAGCAGCCCTAATAGGGTGGGGGGAGGGGTCTGTTGAGGGGGTGGAGTCTGTGAACTGGGTGGGATTACTGCTCAGAAGGCCTGACTTAATGCAGGGATGGAAAGTGCGTGCCTAGGGGCGTGGCTTTGTGGGGGAAGGGGCGTGGCCACATAATAGTGCCAATTCACATTACACCACATAGTAGTGCCGCTTATACACATTGCACCAGGTAGAACCTCCTATATACACACTGCACCAGGTATAGCATGTTATACATATTGCGCCAGATAGAGCATGCCTACACTTTGCGCTAGGTAAAGCATGATATACACTCTGCGCCAGGCAAAGCACATTATACACATTGCACCAGGTAAAGCACATTATACACATTGCACCAAATAGAGGGGGTAATTCTGAGTTTATTGCAGCAGGAACTTTGTTAGCAACTGGGCAAAACCATGTGCACTGCAGGGGAGGCAGATATAACATGTGCAGAGAGAGTTAGATTTGGGTGTGGTGAGTTCAATCTGCAATCTAAATTGCAGTGTAAAAATAAAGCAGCCAGTATTACCCTGCACAGAAACAAAATAACCCACCCAAATCTAACTCTCTCTGCAAATGTTATATCTGCCCCCCCTGCTGTGCACATGGTTTTGCCCAACTGCTAAAAAAATTCCTGCTGCGATCAACTTGGAATTACCCCCAGAGCACGTTATACACTGTGCGCCAGGTAGAGCACATTATACACAGTGCACCAGGTAAAGCACATTATACACATTGCACCAGGTAAAGCACATTATACATACTGCACCAGGCAGAGCACGTCATACATACTGCCAATCCACCGCTGCACAGGCAGAAAAAATGCCTATCATACTGACAGGCATTTTATCTGACGTTGCAGGGTGAGGCTCAGGGCTAGGCTCCGGGAAGGGTCCGGGTTAGGGTTAGGCTGGGGGGGGGGGGGGGGGGGTTAGGCTGCGGGAAGGAGGGTTAGGCTGTGGGTGGGGACGGTTAGGGTAAGGGACTAGACTAATTGCGCACACAGTAGTAATAATGCCTTTTACAGTATATTGCACAAACAGTAGTAACATCCCATGCACATTTAGCAGCACTGCCACTGTGCCACACAGTAGGGCCCTGTCACTGCCTCCCCCTCCCTCCCTATTAACCCATATGCTGCAGCAGCAGCACTCACCTGCGGAGCCGTCAGCAATGTTGTTTATTGCCCCTCATTGGCTGGACATCATCACCCCCTATGCAGGCCGCAGCAGCTCCGACGGTGGCCATTTTTTTAATGCTTCAGAGCTTTTGCGAATGCGCAGAAGCTTCAGTTAACGCTGCCGCGCTGGCGGCAGCGGCCTGCATAGGGGGGGTGACGGCCAGCCAAAGAGGGTACCACCGGACCTGCCAAATGGAATCCGGTCCGGTGTCCCAGCATACCAATCCGCCCCTGCATCTATATTACACAGGCCCCGGTCCAATATTACCCCCAGTAACCATAGCACACCTATATTACACTGCATTATAGACAGGCCCCCTCCCCATATTACTCCCAGTATACACAGCACCATATCTCACAGCATTACACACAGGTCCCCCTCCCCCATATTACCCCCAGTACACACATCACACTGGATTATACACAGCCTCCCCGCCATATTACCCCCAGTACATACAGCATACAGCATTACACACAGGTCCCCTCTCCCCATATTACCCCCAAGTACATATTGCACACTGCATTACACCAGGGCCGCAACTAGGGGGGGGGGGATAGGGGGGCAGGCGACCTGGGCGCCGGATTGGAGGGGGCGCCGAGTCCCCCCTAACCAGAGCTGGCGCTACCCGCTAAGCGTTGTCCGCGATGAGTGGAGGCTCCAGCCCCACATAGCACTGCCGCTGTCTGTCTCTGAAGTGAGGGGAGAGAAGACATGGTCATGAAGATCGCGCTGAAACTGCTCCATCCTGCACTGCCTAAGTGTGCCGCTGCCTGTCAGCTGTTTGACAAGCGCAGCAACAGCAGAGTGGGGAACTCTGCTGCTTGCTGCGCCTGTGAAACAGCTGACAGGCAGCTCAGGACGGAGCAGTTTCAGCGCGATCTCCATGACCAGGTCTTCTCTCCCCTCACTTCAGAGACAGACAGCAGCAGTGCTATGTGGGGCAGAAGCAGAGCAGCTGATTAATAATAGTGATGAGCAGGTTCGGTTTCACGGAAACCGAACCCCCCCGAACCTTACCCTTTTTACACGGGTCCGAGCCATACTCGGATTCTCCAGTATGGCTCGGTTAACCCGAGCGCACCCGAACGTCATCATCCCACTGTCGGATTCTCGCGAGATTCGGATTCTATATAAGCAGCCGCGCGTCGCCGCCATTTTCACTCGTGCATTGGAAATGTTAGGGAGAGGACGTGGCTGGCATCCTCTCCGTTTATTCATTGTTGAGTTGATGCAAATATTTGTGCTTGCTTATATCATTGTGGGGACTGGGGAGCAGCTTTATATTAATATAGGAGGAGTACAGTGCAGAGTTTTGCTGATCAGTGACCACCAGTTTTATCCGTTCTCTGCCTGAAAAAAACACTCCATATCTGTGCTCAGTGTGCTGCATACATCTGTGCTCACACTGCTTAATTGTGGGGACTGGGGAGCAGCTGTATTATATAGCAGGAGTACAGTGCAGAGTATTGCTGACAGTGACCACCAGTATACGTTGTCTGCCTGAAAAACACTCCATATCTGTGCTCAGTGTGCTGCTTTATTGTGGGGACTGGGGAGTCGGGACCACCAGTATAATATTATATAGGAGGAGTACAGTGCAGAGTTTTGCTGATCAGTGACCACCAGTTTTATCCGTTCTCTGCCTGAAAAAAACACTCCATATCTGTGCTCAGTGTGCTGCATACATCTGTGCTCACACTGCTTAATTGTGGGGACTGGGGAGCAGCTGTATTATATAGCAGGAGTACAGTGCAGAGTATTGCTGACAGTGACCACCAGTATACGTTGTCTGCCTGAAAAACACTCCATATCTGTGCTCAGTGTGCTGCTTTATTGTGGGGACTGGGGAGTCGGGACCACCAGTATAATATTATATAGGAGGAGTACAGTGCAGAGTTTTGCTGACACAGTGACCACCAGTATATATAGCAGTACGGTACGGAAGGCCACTGCTGTACCTACCTCTGTGTCGTCATTAAGTATACTATCCATCTACATTCTAATTCTATACCTGTGGTGCATTTTAGTTTTGCAGTTTGCTGACACAGTGACCACCAGTATATATAGCAGTACGGTACGGAAGGCCACTGCTGTACCTACCTCTGTGTCGTCATTAAGTATACTATCCATCTACATTCTATACCTGTGGTGCATTTCAGTTGTGCAGTTTGCTGACACAGTGACCACCAGTATATATAGCAGTACGGTACGGAAGGCCACTGCTGTACCTACCTCTGTGTCGTCATTAAGTATACTATCCATATACATTCTATACCTGTGGTGCATTTTAGTTTTGCAGTTTGCTGACATAGTGACCACCAGTATATATAGCAGTACGGTACGGAAGGCCACTGCTGTACCTACCTCTGTGTCGTCATTAAGTATACTATCCATCTACATTCTAATTCTATACCTGTGGTGCATTTTAGTATTGCAGTTTGATGACACAGTGACCACCAGTATATATAGCAGTACGGTACGGAAGGCCACTGCTGTACCTACCTCTGTGTCGTCATTAAGTATACTATCCATCTACATTCTATACCTGTGGTGCATTTTAGTTTTGCAGTTTGCTGACACAGTGACCACCAGTATATATAGCAGTACGGTACGGAAGGCCACTGCTGTACCTACCTCTGTGTCGTCATTAAGTATACTATCCATATACATTCTATACCTGTGGTGCATTTTAGTTTTGCAGTTTGCTGACATAGTGACCACCAGTATATATAGCAGTACGGTACGGAAGGCCACTGCTGTACCTACCTCTGTGTCGTCATTAAGTATACTATCCATCTACATTCTAATTCTATACCTGTGGTGCATTTTAGTATTGCAGTTTGATGACACAGTGACCACCAGTATATATAGCAGTACGGTACGGAAGGCCACTGCTGTACCTACCTCTGTGTCGTCATTAAGTATACTATCCATCTACATTCTATACCTGTGGTGCATTTTAGTTTTGCAGTTTGCTGACACAGTGACCACCAGTATATATAGCAGTACGGTACGGAAGGCCACTGCTGTACCTACCTCTGTGTCGTCATTAAGTATACTATCCATCTACATTCTAATTCTATACCTGTGGTGCATTTTAGTTTTGCAGTTTGCGGACACAGTGACCACCAGTATATATAGCAGTACGGTACGGAAGGCCACTGCTGTACGTACCTCTGTGTCGTCATTAAGTATACTATCCATCTACATTCTATACCTGTGGTGCATTTCAGTTGTGCAGTGTGCTGACACAGTGACCACCAGTATATATAGCAGTACGGTATGGAAGGCCACTGCTGTACCTACCTCTGTGTCGTCATTAAGTATACTATCCATCTACATTCTATACCTGTGGTGCATTTTAGTTTTGCAGTTTGCTGACACAGTGACCACCAGTATATATAGCAGTACGGTACGGAAGGCCACTGCTGTACCTACCTCTGTGTCGTCATTAAGTATACTATCCATCTACATTCTAATTCTATACCTGTGGTGCATTTTAGTTTCTCTGACGTCCTAAGTGGATGCTGGGGACTCCGTCAGGACCATGGGGATTAGCGGCTCCGCAGGAGACAGGGCACAAAACTAAAGCTTTAGGATCAGGTGGTGTGTACTGGCTCCTCCCCCTATGACCCTCCTCCAAGCCTCAGTTAGGTTTTTGTGCCCGTCGGAGCAGGGTGCAATCTAGGTGGCTCTCTTAAGGAGCTGCTTAGAAAAAGTTTTTAGGTTTCTTATTTTCAGTGAGTCCTGCTGGCAACAGGCTCACTGCATCGAGGGACTTAGGGGAGAGAAGTTCAACTCACCTGCGTGCAGGATGGATTGGCTTCTTAGGCTACTGGACACCATTAGCTCCAGAGGGAGTCGGAACACAGGTCTCACCCTGGGGTTCGTCCCGGAGCCGCGCCGCCGACCCCCCTTGCAGATGCTGAAGATTGAAGGTCCAGAAACCGGCGGCAGAAGGCTTTTCAGTCTTCATGAAGGTAGCGCACAGCACTGCAGCTGTGCGCCATTGTTGTCACACACTTCACACCAACGGTCACGGAGGGTGCAGGGCGTTGCTGGGGGCGCCCTGGGCAGCAATGTATAATACCTTATTCTGGCTAAAAATACATCACATATAGCCCCTGGAGGCTATATGGATGTATTTAACCCCTGCCAGGTCTCAGAAAAACGGGAGAAGAAGCCCGCCGAAAAGGGGGCGGGGCCTATTCTCCTCAGCACACAGCGCCATTTTCCCTCACAGAAAGGCTGGTGGGAAGGCTCCCAGGCTCTCCCCTGCACTGCACTACAGAAACAGGGTTAAAACAGAGGGGGGGGCACTTATTTGGTGATATGTATATATATATTAAAATGCTATAAGGGAAAAACACTTATATAAAGGTTGTCCCTGTATAATATAGCGTTTTTGGTGTGTGCTGGCAAACTCTCCCTCTGTCTCCCCAAAGGGCTAGTGGGGTCCTGTCCTCTATCAGAGCATTCCCTGTGTGTGTGCTGTGGGTCGGTACTTGTGTGTCGACATGTATGAGGACGATGTCGGTGAGGAGACGGAGCAATTGCCGGTAATGGTGATGTCACACTCTAGGGAGTCGACACCGGAATGGATGGCTTATTTAAGGAATTACGTGATAATGTCAACACGCTGCAAGGTCGGTTGACGACATGAGACGGCCGGCAAACCAATTAGTACCTGTCCAGGCGTCTAAAACACCGTCAGGGGCGTTAAAACGTCCTTTTACCTCAGTCGGTCGACACAGACACAGACACGGACACTGACTCCAGTGTCGACGGTGAAGAAACAAACGTATTTTCCTTTAGGGCCACACGTTACTTGTTAAGGGCAATGAAGGAGATGTTACATATTTCTGATACTACAAGTACCACAAAAAAGGGTATTATGTGGAGTGTGAAAAAACTACATGTGGTTTTTCCTGAATCAGATAAATTAAATGAAGTGTGTGATGATGCGTGGGTTTCCCCCGATAGAAAATTATTGGCGGTATACCCTTTCCCGCCAGAAGTTATGGCGCGTTGGGAAACACACCTTAGGGTGGATAAGGCGCTCACACGCTTATAAAAACAAGTGGCGTTACCGTCTCCAGATACGGACGCCCTCAAGGAGCCAACTGATAGGAGGTTGGAAAATATCCTAAAAAGTATATACACACATACTGGTGTTATACTGCGACCAGCGATCGCCTCAGCCTGGATGGGCAGCGCTGGGGTGGCTTGGTCGGATTCCCTGACTGGAAATATTGATACCCTTGACAGGGACAGTATTTTATTGACTATAGAGCATTTAAAAGATGCATTTCTATATATGCGAAACTCTGGCATCAAGAGTAAGTGCGATGTCCATATCTGCCAGACGATGTTTATGGACACGACAGTGGTCAGGTGATGCAGATTCCAAAAGGCACATGGAAGTATTGCCGTATAAAGGGGAGGAGTTATTTGGGGTCGGTCCATCGGACCTGGTGGCCACGGCAACAGCTAGAAAATCCACCTTTTTTACCCCAAGTCACATCTCAGCAGAAAAAGACATAGTCTTTTCAGCCTCAGTCCTTTCGTCCCCATAATATCTGCCCAGGGATAGAGGTAAGGGAAGAAGACTGCAGCAGGCAGCCCATTCCCAGGAACAGAAGCCTTCCACCGCTTCTGCCAAGTCCTCAGCATGACGCTGGGGCCGTACAAACAGGTGCGGTGGGGGGTCGTCTCAAGAGTTTCAGCACGCAGTGGGCTCACTCGCAAGTGGACCCCTGGATCCTACAAGTAGTATCCCAGGGGTACAGATTGGAAATTCGAGACGTCTCCCCCTCGCAGGTTCCTGAAGTTTGCTTTACCAACGTCTACCTCCGACAGGGAGGCAGTATTGGAAACAATTCACAAGCTGTATTCCCAGCAGGTGATAATCAAAGTACCCCTCCTACAACAAGTAAAGGGGTATTATTCCACACTATATTGTGGTACTGAAGCCAGACGGCTCGGTGAGACCTATTCTAAATGGAGTCACTCAGAGCAGTGATAGCGAACCAGGAAGAAGGGGACTATATGGTGTCCCTGGACATCAAGGATGCTTACATCCATGTCCAAATTTGCCCTTCTCACAAAGGGTACCTCAGGTTCGTGGTACAAAACTGTCACTATCAGTTTCAGACGCTGCCGTTTGGATTGTCCACGGCACCCCGGGTCTTTACCAAGGTAATGGCCGAAATGATGATTCTTCTTCAAAGAAAAGGCGTCTTAATTATCCCTTACTTGGACGATCTCCTGATAAGGGCAAGGTCCAGAGAACAGTTGGAGGTCTGAGTAGCACTATCTCAAGTAGTTCTACGACAGCACGGGTGGATTCTAAATATTCCAAAATCGCAGCTGTCTCCGACGACACGTCTGCTGTCCCTAGGGATGATTCTGGACACAGTCCAGAAAAAGGTGTTTCTCCCGGAGGAGAAAGCCAGGGAGTTATCCGAGCTAGTCAGGAACCTCCAAAAACCAGGAAAAGTGTCAGTGCATCATTGCACAAGGGTCCTGGAAAAAATGGTGGCTTCTTACGAAGCGATTCCATTCGGCAGATTTCACGCAAGAACTTTTCAGTGGGATCTGCTGGACAAATGGTCCGGATCGCATCTTCAGATGCATCATCGGATAACCCTGTCTCCAAGGACAAGGGTGTCTCTTCTGTGGTGGCTGCAGAGTGCTCATCTACTAAAGTGCCACAGTTATGCATTCAGGACTGGGTCCTGGTGACCACGGATTCTAGCTTGAAAGACTGGGGAGCAGTCACACAGGAAAAAAAAATTTCCAGGGAGTGTGATCAAGTCTGGGGACTTCTCTCCGCATAAATATACTGGAGCTAAGAGCAATTTACAATGCTCTAAGCTTAGCAAGACCTCTGCTTCAAGGTCAGCCGGTATTGATCCAGTGGGACAACATCACGGCAGTCGCCCGCGTAAACAGACAGGGCGGCACAAGAAGCAGGAGGACAATGGCAGAAACTGCAAGGATTCTTCGCTGGGCGGAAAATCATGTGATAGCACTGTCAGCAGTTTTCATTCCGGGAGTGGACAACTGGGAAGCAGACTTCCTCAGCACGACCTCCACCCGGGAGAGTGGGGACTTCATCGAGAAGTTGTTTCCACATGATTGTGCACCGTTGGGAAAGACCAAAGGTGGACATGATGGCGTCCCGCCTGAACAAAAAACTGGACAGGTATTGCGCCAGGTCAAGAGACCCTCAGGAAATAGCTGTGGACGTTCTGGTAACACCATGGGTGTACCAGTCAGTGTATGTGTTCCCTCCTCTGTTTCTCATACCAAAGGTACTGAGAATTATAAGACGTAGAGGAGTAAGAACTATACTCGTGGCTCCGGATGGGCCAAGAAGGACTTGGTACCCGGAACTTCATGAGATGCTCACAGAGGACTCAGGGCCTCTGCCGATAAGAAGGGACTTGCTTCAGCAAGTACCATGTCTGTTCCAAGACTTACCGCGGGTGCGTTTGACGGCATGGCGGTTGAACGCCGGATCCTAAGGGAAAAAAGGCATTCCGGAAGAGGTCATTCCTACCCTGGTCAAAGCCAGGAAGGAGGTGACCGCACAACATTATCACCACATGTGGCGAAAATATGTTGCGTGGTGTGAGGCCAGGAAGGCCCCACGAAGAAATTTCAACTCGGTCGATTCCTGCATTTCCTGCAAACAGGAGTGTCTATGGGCCTCAAATTGGGGTCCATTAAGGTTCAAATTTCGGCCCTGTCGATTTTCTTCCAGAAAGAATTGGCTTCAGTTCCTGAAGTCCAGAAATTTGACAAGGGAGTACTGCATATACAACCCCCTTTTGTGCCTCCAGTGGCACTGTGGGATCTCAACGTAGTCCTGGGATTCCTCAAATCACGTTGGTTTAAACCGCTCAAATCTGTGGATTTGAAATATCTCACATGGAAAGTGACCATGATGTTGGCCCTGGCCTCGGCCAGGCGAGTGTCAGAATTGGCGGCTTTGTCTCACAAAAGCCCATATCTGATTGTCCATTCGGACAGGGCAGAGCTGCGGACTCGTCCCCAGTTTCTCCCTAAGGTGGTGTCAGCGTTTCATCTGATCCAGCTTATTGTGGTACCTGCGGCTACTAGAGACTTGGAGGACTCCAAGTTGCTAGATGTTGTCAGGGCCCTGAAAATATAGATTTCCAGGACGGCTGGAGTCAGGAAAACTGACTTGCTGTTATCCTGTATGCACCCAAAAAACTGGGTGCTCTTGCTTCTAAGCAGACGATTGCTAGTTGAATGTGTAGTACAATTCAGCTTGCACATTCTGTGGCAGGACTGCCACAGCCAAAATATATAAATGCCCATTCCACAAGGAAGGTGGGCTCATCTTGGGCGACTGCCCGAGGGGTCTCGGCTTTACAACTTTGCCGAGCTGCTACTTGGTCAGGGGCACACCCTGGCTGAGGAGGACCTGGAGTTCTCTCACTCGGTGCTGCAGAGTCATACTGTTAACTGGGTTTAGATCACAAGTTATACGGTGTGATTAATGTGGCTGGTATGAGTCTTACCCGGGATTCAATATCCTTCCTTATTGTGTACGCTCGTCCGGGCACAGTATCCTAACTGAGGCTTGGAGGAGGGTCATAGGGGGAGGAGCCAGTACACACCACCTGATCCTAAAGCTTTAGTTTTGTGCCCTGTCTCCTGCGGAGCCGCTAATCCCCATGGTCCTGACGGAGTCCCCAGCATCCACTACGGACTACGAGAAATAGATTTATCGGTAAGTAAAATCTTATTTTTGCAGTTTGCGGACACAGTGACCACCAGTATATATAGCAGTACGGTACGGAAGGCCACTGCTGTACGTACCTCTGTGTCGTCATTAAGTATACTATCCATCTACATTCTATACCTGTGGTGGATTTCAGTTGTGCAGTTTGCTGACACAGTGACCACCAGTATATATAGCAGTACGGTACGGAAGGCCACTGCTGTACCTACCTCTGTGTCGTCATTAAGTATACTATCCATCTACATTCTATACCTGTGGTGCATTTTAGTTTTGCAGTTTGCTGACACAGTGACCACCAGTATATATAGCAGTACGGTACGGAAGGCCACTGCTGTACCTACCTCTGTGTCGTCATTAAGTATACTATCCATCTACATTCTAATTCTATACCTGTGGTGCATTTTAGTTTTGCAGTTTGCTGACACAGTGACCACCAGTATATATAGCAGTACGGTACGGAAGGCCACTGCTGTACCTACCTCTGTGTCGTCATTAAGTATACTATCCATCTACATTCTATACCTGTGGTGCATTTTAGTTATGCGCAGTATATATAGTAGTAGGCCATTGCTATTGATACTGGCATATAATTCCACACATTAAAAAATGGAGAACAGAAATGTGGAGGGTAAAATAGGGAAAGATCAAGATCCACTTCCACCTCGTGCTGAAGCTGCTGCCACTAGTCATGGCCGAGATGATGAAATGCCATCAACGTCGTCTGCCAAGGCCAATGCCCAATGTCATAGTAGAGAGCATGTAAAATCCAAAAAACAAAAGTTCAGTAAAATGACCCAAAAATCAAAATTGAAAGCGTCTAATGAGAAGCGTAAACTTGCCAATATGCCATTTACGACACGGAGTGGCAAGGAACGGCTGAGGCCCTGGCCTATGTTCATGGCTAGTGGTTCAGATTCACATGAGGATGGAAGCACTCATCCTCTCGCTAGAAAAATGAAAAGACTTAAGCTGGCAAAAGCACAGCAAAGAACTGTGCGTTCTTCTAAATCACAAATCCCCAAGGAGAGTCCAATTGTGTCGGTTGCGATGCCTGACCTTCCCAACACTGGACGGGAAGAGCTTGCGCCTTCCACCATTTGCACGCCCCCTGCAAGTGCTGGAAGGAGCACCCACAGTCCAGTTCCTGATAGTCAAATTGAAGATGTCACTGTTGAAGTACACCAGGATGAGGATATGGGTGTTGCTGGCGCTGGGGAGGAAATTGACAAGGAGGATTCTGATGGTGAGGTGGTTTGTTTAAGTCAGGCACCCGGGGAGACACCTGTTGCCCGTGGGACAAATATGGCCATTGACATGCCTGGTCAAAATACAAAAAAAATCAGCTCTTCGGTGTGGAATTATTTCAACAAATGCGGACAACAGGTGTCAAGCCGTGTGTTGCCTTTGTCAAGCTGTAATAAGTAGGGGTAAGGACGTTAACCACCTCGGAACCTCCTGCCTTATACGTCACCTGCAGTGCATTCATCATAAGTCAGTGACAAGTTCAAAAACTTTGGATGACAGAGGAAGCAGTCCACTGACCAGTAAATCCCTTCCTCTTGTAACCAAGTTCCTGCAAACCACACCACCAACTCCCTCAGTGTCAATTTCCTCCTTACCCAGGAAAGCCAATAGTCCTGCAGGCCATGTCACTGTCCAGTCTGACGAGTCCTCTCCTGCCTGGGATTCCTCCGATGCATCCTTGAGTGTAACGCCTACTGCTGCTGGCGCTGCTGTTGTAGCTGCTGGGAGTCGATCGTCATCCCAGAGAGGAAGTTGGAAGACCACTTGTACTACTTCCAGTAAGCAATTGACTGTCCAACAGTCCTTTGCGAGGAAGATGAAATATCACAGCAGTCATCCTGCTGCAAAGCAGATAACTCAGGCCTTGGCAGCCTGGGCGGTGAGAAACGTGGTTCCGGTATCCACCGTTAATTCAGATGCAACTAGAGACTTGATTGAGGTACTGTGTCCCCGGTACCAAATACCATCTAGGTTCCATTTCTCTAGGCAGGCGATACCGAAAATGTACACAGACGTCAGAAAAAGAGTCACCAGTGTCCTAAAAAATGCAGTTGTACCCAATGTCCACTTAACCACGGACATGTGGACAAGTGGAGCAGGGCAGACTCAGGACTATATGACTGTGACAGCCCACTGGGTAGATGTATTGCCTCCCGCAGCAAGAACAGCAGCGGCGGCACCAGTAGCAGCATCTCGCAAACGCCAACTCGTTCCTAGGCAGGCTACGCTTTATATCACCGCTTTCCAGAAGAGGCACACAGCTGACAACCTCTTACGGAAACTGAGGTTAATGATACTATGGGATCAAAATGACCCCCAAATTCTATGATTTAAGCTGTTTTTTAGGGTTTTTTGAAAAAAACACCCGAATCCAAAACACACCCGAATCCGACAAAAAAATTTCAGTGAGGTTTTGCCAAAACGTGTCCGAATCAAAAACACGGCCGCGGAACCGAATCCAAAACCAAAACACAAAACCCGAAAAATGTCCTGTGCACATCACTAAATAAGTTAGCCAGCTGAGGGGCCGGGCTTTGAAAAGGCAGGCGGCAGGTACAGCTGGCAGGGGGTTAAGTGAAGAAAAGGGGGGGGGGGGGGACTACAGGAAGTACAGCACAGGCCAGGGGAATAACTTAAATCTCCCAGCAGCTCAGCTTCCCCTCTTCAATCCTCTGTCCTCTCTGCATGTTGCCCAGCCCCCAGGTCTCCTGCTGCTCCTCCGTTCTTCCCCTGCTTCCTCTAACTGAGGCTGAGCTAGAGAGGCCATCAGAAGTTATCCAGCTGTGCCTCTCTCCCCTGTATCCCCAGGTATGCCTCTTTCTCCAATATACCCATATGTGCCTCTTTCCCTATATCCCCATGTCTGCCTCTGCCCCTACCCACCCCATGTGTGCCTCTTTTCCTATATCCCCATATGTGACTCTTTCCCTCTATCCCCATGTCTGCCTCTGACCCTACCCACCCCATGTGTGCCTCTTTTTCTATATCCCCATGTGTGCGCCTCTTTCCCTATATCCTCTTGTGTGCATCTGCTCCTCACCTCATGTAAACATCTTTCTCTGCCCCTCCCCTTCTATGCCTCAGTCCCTTTCCCATCAGTGCCTCTGCTCACTTTCCTATATACTGTACAGTCTATATATATATTTGACATATTCCCTATCCATGTCTCTGTCCCCTCTATCTGTGTCTCTGATACTCCTCCCGTGCCTCTGCTCACTATCCATTGAGAACCTCTGCCCCCCCCACCCCCTGTGTGCCTCCATACCATTCCCCATCTGTTTCTCTGCTACCTCCCCATGCGTGCCTATGCCTACTCTCCCCCTCCATGGCTGGCGACTGCCATTGGAAGAGCGCAGACCAACAGAAGCAAGACCATGAACAGCGCAACATAGTCTGAAACATGGCAGGTAAGTATAATTTTCTATTAATAATAATTTTATACTTCTATTTTATATATATATATATATATATATATATATATAATAAGAAATTACTCACCGGTAATTCTATTTCTCGTAGTCCGTAGTGGATGCTGGGTACTCCGTAAGGACCATGGGGTATAGACGGGCTCCGCAGGAGACTGGGCACTCTAAAAGAAAGATTAGGTACTATATCTGGTGTGCACTGGCTCCTCCCTCTATGCCCCTCCTCCAGACCTCAGTTAGGGAAACTGTGCCCGGAAGAGCTGACATTACTAGGAAAGGATTTGGAATCCAGGGTAAGACTCATACCAGCCACACCAATCACACCGTACAACTCGTGATAACTATACCCAGTTAACAGTATGAACAATAACTGAGCCTCTCTCAACAGATGGCTCATACAATAACCCTTTAGTTAAGCAATAACTATATACATGTATTGCAGAGAGTCCGCACTTGGGACGGGCTCCCAGCATCCACTACGGACTACGAGAAATAGAATTACCGGTGAGTAAATTCTTATTTTCTCTGACGTCCTAGTGGATGCTGGGTACTCCGTAAGGACCATGGGGATTATACCAAAGCTCCCAAACGGGCGGGAGAGTGCGTATGACTCTGCAGCACCGAATGAGCAAACTCAAGGTCCTCCTCAGCCAGGGTATCAAACTTGTAGAATTTTGCAAAAGTGTTTGAACCCGACCAAGTAGCAGCTCGGCAAAGTTGTAAAGCCGAGACCCCTCGGGCAGCCGACCAAGAAGAGCCCACCTTCCTCGTGGAATGGGCTTTTACTAATTTAGGATGCGGCAGTCCAGCTGCAGAATGTGCAAGCTGAATCGTGCTACAGATCCAGCGAGCAATAGTCTGCTTTGAAGCAGGAGCACCCAGCTTGTTGGGTGCATGCAGGATAAATAGCGAGTCAGTTTTTCTGACTCTAGCCGTCCTGGAAACATAAAGTTTCAGGGCCCGGACTACGTCCAGCAACTTGGAATCCTCCAAGTCCCTAGTAGCCGCAGGCACCACAATAGGTTGGTTCAAATGAAACGATGATACCACCTTAGGGAGAAATTGGGGACGAGTCCTCCATTCTGCCCTTTCCATATGGAAGATCAGATATGGGCTTTTACATGACAAAGCCGCCAATTCTGACACACGCCTAGTCCAAGCAAAGGCCAAAAGCATGGCCACTTTCCACGTGAGATATTTTAGCTCCACGGTCTTAAGTGGCTCAAACCAGTGGGATTTTAGGAATCCAACACACGTTAAGATCCCAAGGTGCCACTGGAGGCACAAAAGAGGCTGAATATGCAGCACCCCTGTAACAACGTCCGAACTTCAGGCAGTGAAGCCAGTTCTTTTTGAGAGAAAAAGGGATAGGGCCGAAATCTTGGCCTTTATGGATCCTAATTTTAGGCCCATAGTCACTCCTGACTGTAGGAAGTGCAGGAATCGACCCCCCTGGAATTCCTATGTAGGGCCTTCCCGGCCACACACCAAGCAACCTATTTTCGCCATATACAGAAGTCTTGCTGTCACGTCTTTCCTAGCCTTTATCAGCGTAGGAATAACTGCATCCGGAATGCCCTTTTCCAACGCAGCCGCGGTAAGTCTTGGATAAGACAGGGTCCCTGTTGCAACATGTCCTGACTGAGAGGCAGAGGCCATGGGTCCTCTGAGAGCATTTCTTACAGTTCCAGGTACCGAGTCCTTCTTGGCCAATCCGGAGCAAAGAATATTGTTCACACTCCTCCGTTTATTACAATTCTCAGCCCTTGGGTCTGAGAGGAAGAGGAGGGAATATCTAGACCGACTGGAACACCCACGGTGTTACTAGTGCGACCACAGCTATCGCCTGAGAGTCCCTTGACCCAGCGTAAAACCTTTTTTATCTTTTTATTGAGGTGGGACGCCATGTAGTCCACCTGAGGCAGTTTCCATCAATTTGCAAAACTGCGTGAAGACTTCCTGATGAAGTCACCACTTTCCCGGGTGGAGGTCGTGTCCACTCCCGGAATGAACACTGCTGACAGTGCGCTTACTTGATTCTCCGCCCAGCGAAGAATTCTGGTGGCTTCTACCCTCGCCACCCTGCTCCTTGTGCCGCCCTGGCGGTTTACATGAGCCCCTGCGGTCTGACTGGATCAGAACCGGTTGGTCGCGAAGCAGGAACTCCGCTTGACTTAGGGCGTTGTATATGGCCCTTAGTTCCAGGATATTGATGTGAAGGCAAGTCTGTTGGCTTGACCACAACCTTGGAATTTTCTTCCCTGTGTAACTGCCCCCCACCCTCGGAGGCTTGCATCCGTGGTCACCAGGACCCAGTCCTGAATGCCGAATCTGCGGCCTTCGAGAAGGTGAGCACTCCGCAGCCACCACAGGAGAGACACCCTGGCCCTGGGGGATAGGGTGATTAACCAATGCATCTGAAGATGTGATCCGGACCACTTGTCCAGTAAGTTCCATTGTCCTTGCATGGAACCAGCCGAAGGGGATGGCCTCGTATGACGCCATCATCCTTCCCAGGACTCGAGTGCAGTGATGCACTGACACCTGTTTTGGTTTTCAATGGATTCCTGACCAGTGTCATGAGCTTCTGAGCTCTCTCTATCGGGAGATAAACCCTCTTCTGGTCTGTGTCTAGGATCATGCCTAGGCGAGGCAGATGAGCTGTAGGAACCAACTGCGACTTCGGAATATACAGAATACAGTCGTGTTGCCGTTTCACTTCCAGAGAAGGTGATACGCTGTCCAGCAACTGTTCTCTTGATCTCGCTTTTATGAGGAGATCATCCAAGTATGTGATAATAGTGACACCTTGCTTCCGCAGGAGCACCATCATATCCGCCATTACCTTGGTGAAATTGGTAATGACAATCCCGTACCGCAATTCTGAGGTACGCCTGATGAGGTGGATAAATGGGGACATGAAGGTATGCATCCCTTATGTCCCGATTCATTTCAGGCTTGCAATGACCGCTCTTAGCGATTCCATCTTAAATCTGAACCTTTTCAGGTATATGTTCAGGGATTTTAATACAATATAGGTCTAACCGAACCATCTGGTTTCGGGATTATAACATGGTCGAATAATAACACCCTATTGTTGAAGGAGGGGACCCTTGACCACCACCTGTTGAAGATACAATTTACGAATTGCAGTTAACACTGGCTCCCTCTCTTGGGGGGAAGCCCGCCGGGTCCTCGTGAGGGGGCATCTTCTCACAGTCCAGCCTGTATCCCTGCGATACAATTTCTATTGCCCAGGGATCTAACAGGGAGTGAACCCACTTGTGGCTGAACTTACGAAGGCGTGTCCCCACCGGGCCTAGCTCCGCCTGTGGAGCCCCAGCGACATGCGGTGGATTTTTGTAGAGGCCGGGGAGGACTTCTGTTCCTGGGGACTAGCTGTGTTGTACAGCTTCTTTCCTCTGCCCCCGGCTCTGACAAGAAAGGACGCACCTCAGACTTTCTTGTTTCTTTATTCGAAAAGCTGCATTTAATAATGTCGTGCTTTCCTAGGCTGTGCAGGAATATAAGGCAAACTAGCAGAATTACCAGCTATAGCTGTGGAGACCAGGCCCGAGAACCTTTCTCCACACAATCCTCAGCCTTCCATATGCCTCTTAAGTCGGCATCATCTGTCCAATGTATATTCTACAGGACACATCAAGCAGAAATCGACATAGCTTTTGTCTCTAGGACCCAGTATACTCATGTCCCTTTGGGCATGCTTTATAATTATATATCTATCACTTAAGACAGCATCTTAAAATATTTATATGCATACTAGGGTCTCAATCTCTGCTGATAAGGTACCTGTCCACGCTGCCACAGCGCTATAAACCCATGCCGACACAATCGCCGGTCTGGGTAGTATACTAGAATGTGCACACTATCTGCAGGATCCCTGAGAATAGCTAGTGCAAACAGGACACCCAAGGGGAAGATTCTCAACACATCCTGGCCCTAGTGGGGAAAGGATACAGCCTGAGAATTCTCTTGTGGGAAGCTGCCGTCTCTTGTCTGGAGATTCCCGCTCTTTTTCTTCATGAGAGGAGGGAAATTTACCTCAGCATTCTTCCCCTTAACATGTGTACTCTCGTGTCAGGGACAGATGAGTCATCAGTGATATGCAAATCATCTTTTATTCCAATAATCATATATTGCATATCTTTTAGCCCTCTTGGCTGTAACTTTGTATTATCGTAGTCGACAGTGGAGTTAAACTCCGTGTCGATACTTTGTTATTTTGGATAGTGAACATAGAGAGACTCTGAAGGACTCTGTGACATAGGGACAGACCAGGGTAGATTTCCTTTCTGTTCCCTAACCTTTCGTGCAATAATTTTACCTCAGCACTTACACATATCCAAACAGGTGTCGGCGTTGTCGACAGAGACACCCTCCCACACACATATCCGCTCTATCACCTCCTTAGAGGAGCCTTTTACCTCAGACATGTCGACACACGCGTACCGACACACCACACACACAGGGGATGCTCTATTTGAAGACAGTTCCCCCACCAGGCCCTTTGGAGAGACAGAGAGAGAGTATGCCAGCACACACCACAGCGCTATATAATACAGGGATGTACACTATACTGAGTGATTTTTCCCCTATAGCAGCTTATATACACAGTTTTGCGCCTAAATTCATGTGCCCCCCCTCTCTTTTTTACCCTTTGTGTACCAGGATACTGCAGGGGAGAGCCTGGGGAGCTTCCTTCCAGCTGAGCTGTGAAGAGAAAATGGCGGCCGGTGTGCTGAGGAAGAAGGCCCGGCCCCCTCAGCGGCGGGCTTCTGTCCTTTTATGTACTTTAATGGCGGGGGTTAATGCACATATACAGTTTATCAGACCGTATTATGTGCTTTTCGCCAAGTAAGGCAATCTAATTGCTGCCCAGGGCGCCCCCCCCCAGCGCCCTGCACCCATCAGTGACCGGAGTGTGTGGTGTGCTAAGGGAGCAATGGCGCACAGCTGCAGTGCTGTGCGCTACCTTAATGAAGACCGGAGTCTTCAGCCGCCGATTTTCAACTTCTCTTCGTTCTTCTGGCTCTGCAAGGGGGACGGCGGCGTGGTTCCGGGACCGGACGACCGAGGACTGGGCCTGTGTTCGATCCCTCTGGAGCTAATGGTGTCCAGTAGCCTTAGAAGCCCAAGCTAGCTGCAAGCAGGTAGGTTCGCTTCTCTCCCCTCAGTCCCACGTAGCAGTGAGTCTGTTGCCAGCAGATCTCACTGAAAATAAAAAACCTAACAAATACTTTATTTTCTAGGAAGCTCAGGAGAGCCCCTAGGGTGCATCCAGCTCTGGCCGGGCACAGATACTAACTGAGGTCTGGAGGAGGGGAATAGAAGGAGGAGCCAGTGCACACCAGATATAGGCCCTCATTCCGAGTTGATCGGTCGCAAGGCGAATTTAGCAGAGTTACACACGCTAAGCCTACGCCTACTGGGAGTGTATCTTAGCTTCTTAAAATTGCGACCGATGTATTCGCAATATTGCGATTACAAACTACTTAGCAGTTTCAGAGTAGCTTCAGACTTACTCTGCCTGTGCGATCAGTTCAGTGCTTGTCGTTCCTGGTTTGACGTCACAAACACACCCAGCGTTCGCCCAGACACTCCTCCGTTTCTCCAGCCACTCCTGCGTTTTTTCCGGAAACGGTAGCGTTTTCATCCACACGCCCCTAAAACGCCGTGTTTCCGCCCAGTAACACCCATTTCCTGTCAATCACATTACGATCGCCGGAGCGATGAAAAAGCCGTGAGTAAAAATACTATCTTCATTGTTAAATTACTTGGCGCAGTCGCAGTGCGAATATTGCGCATGCGTACTAAGCGGATTTTCATTGCGATGCGATGAAAAATACCGACCGATCAACTCGGAATGAGGGCCATAGTACCTAATCTTTCTTTTAAGAGTGCCCAGTCTCCTGCAGAGCCCGTCTATACCCCATGGTCCTTACGGAGTACCCAGCATCCACTAGGACGTCAGAGAAATATAATGTGTGTGTATTTGATGTAATGTGTGTGTATATACAGTATATACACACATATAAATGAATTGCAGCAATTTGAAATTCGGTGCGGTATTACTTGTAGGACGTGGGGAGGGTTATGCCGCTTTCAGACATGTGACCCAGGAATTTGTCGGGTTACATACACATCTGTATGTGTGCTTGTGTGTCACTGTGTGTATATATGTGTGACTCTATATATGTATGTATGTATGTTTACAGATGTATGTATGTTTACAGGTGTCTGGCTATATGTATATATGTGAGTGAGTGAGTGAGTGAGTGAGTGAGTGAGTGAGTGTATGTATGCCGGTGTGTGATTTTATATATGTATCAATGTCTAGGTATTCCCTTCATAAGAAGCTTTGCAGCAGCTACCAGCCATTAGTCCATATGGAGTATATAAATATATATATATATATATATATATTGTACATGTATATTCAGCACTCACGCTCATGTAGAGCTGTGTAGATGTTTCGTTGCCTTCCTCCAAAGCATATAGAAATCTAATATCTCAGCAGACTTCGAGTGCCACCTTGTCTCTGCTGAGATATTGGATTTCTCTCTCTCTCCCGATATATATATATTGTTTTGTCTGTACTGTTGCTGTATGTCCTGACGACGAGGCTTTGATCCTCGAAACGTTGACTTTGGAAATGAATAGCCTTTTGCTGCAATTTTGTCTCTGAGTGCCATTCTTTGTTGGAACTTTATACTTTGTTTGGTTTGGCACCTGAGCGCGTTGGAAATCATTACTGGAGTGCCGTCTGCTGCTGTATGTATGTATTAGTGTGTCCTCTTTTGGAACACATGTTGCATGGCACCCATTGAAGTTTATACTCAGCACCTACTTTGCCTTATACGTTTGTCTTGTACACAATATGGAGACTACAGCCCACCTGTCCCAGGATGCACCGGGGTGCCGAAGTTCTAGAATCGCTGATATGGGGGAGACCTTCAGTTTTTCTCAAGCGGAAATAGATCTCATTCTTTGTAAAGAATCTGGTCCAGATGATGCCATGACTGATAATGCTGAAACATTATTTCACCGGATCTGGAGACTCAAGCGCAGGGAAATTGATTATATGCTACATGGAAGTTCCCTTTCTGAATATTTTAGGGAACATAAAATCCCAAGGGGATTCCGGGTGAGGAATGTTCCCACCATAGGTCGCAATAACCCGGAATTTGTACGCAAGTGGATTGCGATCCTGAATAAATGCGCTTTTGACCTGATGATCTTGGTCATTGATGAAGCTAACAAAGAACTAATCTCCACAAGGTCCAAGATTGCAGCATTTGAATCAGAGCATTTACATAAAATTCAGGAGGACACATCCCAGGATTGGATCAGGAAGCTTGAATCACAATGTCATCAATATAAGACAGATCTACTAAAGTTCAAGCGCAATAAAAAAATGGCGGTTGATACCGATTATGAAGATTACCAGGTTTACAGGTGGCTGTCGGGGGGTGAACCAGTGAAAACTCAATCAAGGTTCCCTAGAGCAAGGAGACCCTGGCATAGAAATAAGGCTGCCAAGGATCGATATGGCCCACGCTCCAGCTCAGACAGTGAATTTGCTGCATCAGAAGGAGAGGATGGCTCAGGCTCTAAGGAGACCCCTTTGGGGCAAGGCACCCGGGCCGCTGCAAAACCTATAACCTCTCTGCTACCCGCCGGGGTGGCCAGAACAAAAGGGGTTCGGGCTGTAACCCAGAAAACACCTCGCTAATCTTTAATTTATCCCAGCGGAAATTGGAGCCGGCTGAACTGGCGGTGTTGAATAAAGGCCTGAGTTTTGTCCCTACCAATCTCCACAATGCCTTCAGTTGGACTAAAGACATTCACTCTTTTTCACGTAAATTGAGGCGTAAAGAATTCTTTCAGAATACACCTGAAACCTGTGAAACTTCCATATTCTCTAATTTTTTGAAACGCTCATCCAAATCTTCCTTTGATCCAGTGTCCACGAATGCGTCCTTGAAGTCTTTCCATCGGCTATTGGACGATTCTATTACAAAATTTGCAGTCGCACCGGCTAAAATGAAGTTTAATTTATCTAAGGCTGAAACCAAGGCCTTAACAGCTTTGGCGTCCTACGAGGATATTATAATTAGGCCCGCCGATAAAGGCGGGGCAATTGCGGTTCTGGATTTACAATTTTACAGGGAAGAGATCTATGCCCAGTTGGCCGATACAGAAGTATATCAGAAATTGTCCGCGGACCCCACGATTCCCTTTCAGAAAGAACTGGATGGGATTCTGAATTCAGCTAATCTGGCCGGCAAACTCCCGGATAAAATTCTTAAAGCTCTTAATGTGAAACATCCTAGGGTTCCCCTACTATACACACTCCCTAAACTACATAAAGATCCACATAAACCCCCGGGACGCCCGATTATCTCGGCCCCTGATTCCCTATAAAGATCTGTTGCTCAGCTGCTAGATTCTATCTTGCAACCGTTGCTTATTCATCGGGACTCATTCTTGAAGGATACATCTTTCCTTAAGAAGCTACAATCTGTACCTGACATCCCAGATGGGACTGTATTATGCTGTCTCGATGTATGCAGTCTCTATACGTCGATCCCTCATTCCGAGGGTCTCGCAGCAATGAATAATTTCTTGGAGGCTGAATTACCTAGTACAATGTTTGATCATGATTTATTTTTGTCCCTACTGAAGTTGACTCTTACTCGCAATTATTTTTTGTTCGATGGCTCCTTTTTTTTACAGTTACGTGGCTGTGCGATGGGGTCCCCTGTGGCCCCTTCGTACGCTAATGTTTTTATGTTTGAGCAGGAAGCTAAGTTGTTTTTTTCTGACCCTGGGATTAGGAATAATGTCATTCTGTATTGTCGTTTCATAGACGACATATTTCTACTCTGGGGAGGTGGTCATGAAGCTTTGGTGGAGCTGATTGAACGGATTAATGGATCAGGGTCCTCAATTAAATTCACCTATACCTGTAGCTTTACTGATGTCCATTTTCTTGATGTAAGTGTCCATCTTGAGAATGGCCATCTATCTACTAGAGCTTTCCATAAACCGACTGATCGAAATACCCTTTTATTAGCCTCTAGTCACCATCCTGAGCCCCTTAAGAAAGGGCTCCCACGGTCTCAGATGATGAGGATAGCCCGCATTGCATCGGACCCCTCGGGTGTCCCAGAGGAGTTAGATGCATTGGTATCGAATTTTGCGGCACGTGGGTATGACTTAAGTTTACTCAATGATCAAAAAATAAGAATTTACTTACCGATAATTCTATTTCTCGTAGTCCGTAGTAGATACTGGGAACTCCGTAAGGACCATGGGGAATAGCGGCTCCGCAGGAGACTGGGCACATCTAAAGAAAGCTTTAGGACTATCTGGTGTGCACTGGCTCCTCCCCCTATGACCCTCCTCCAAGCCTCAGTTAGGATACTGTGCCCGGACGAGCGTACACAATAAGGAAGGATTTTGAATCCCGGGTAAGACTCATACCAGCCACACCAATCACACCGTACAACTTGTGATATGAAACCCAGTTAACAGCATGATAACAGAGGAGCCTCTGAATAGATGGCTCACAACAAGAACCCGATTAGTTAACAATAACTATGTACAAGTATTGCAGACAATCCGCACTTGGGATGGGCGCCCAGCATCCACTACGCACTACGAGAAATAGAATTATCGGTAAGTAAATTCTTATTTTCTCTGACGTCCTAGTGGATGCTGGGAACTCCGTAAGGACCATGGGGATTATACCAAAGCTCCCAAACGGGCGGGAGAGTGCGGATGACTCTGCAGCACCGAATGAGAGAACTCCAGGTCCTCCTCAGCCAGGGTATCAATTCGTAGAATTTTGCAAACGTGTTTTCCCCTGACCAAGTAACTGCTCGGCAAAGTTGTAAAGCCGAGACCCCTCGGGCAGCCACCCAAGATGAGCCCACCGTCCTTGTGGAATGGGCTTTTATTGATTTAGGCTGTGGTAATCCTACCGCAGAATGCGCCAGCTGAATAGTGCTACAAAACCAGCGCGCAATAGACTGCCTAGAAGCAGGAGCACCCAGCTTGTTGGGTGCCATCAGGATAAACAGCGAGTCAGTTTTCCTGACTCCAGCCGTCCTGGAAAAATAAAATTTACAGGGCTCTGACTACGTCCAGCAACTTGGAATCCTCCAAGTCCCCAGTAGCCGCAGGCACCACAATAGGTTGGTTCAAGTGAAAACCTGAGACCACCTTCGGGAGAAACTGAGGACGAGTCCTCAACTCTGCCCTATCCATACAGAAAATCAGATAAGGCCTTTTACATGACAAAGCCGCCAATTCTGACACACGCCTGGCCAAGGCCAAGGCCAACAGCATGACCACTTTCCACGCGAGATACTTTAGCTCCATGGTTTTAAGTGGCTCAACCAATGCGACATTAGGAAATCCAACACCACGTTGAGATCCAAAAAGTGCCACAGGAGGCACAAAAGGAGGCTGAATATGTAGTACTCCTTTAACCAAAGTCTGAACTTCAGGCAGTGAAGCCAGTTTTTTCTGGAAGAAAATCGACAGAGCCGAAATCTGGACCTTGATGGACCCCAATTTGAGGCCCAAACGTCACCCCTGCTTGCAGGAAGTGCAGGAATCGACATAGTTGAAATTCCTCCGTCGGGGCCTTCATGGCCTCCCACCAAGCAACAAATTTTCGCCAAACGCGGCGATAATGTCTTGCGGTGACATCCTTCCTGGCTATGATCAGGGTAGGGATGACTTCCTTCGGAATACCCTTTTCCTTTAGGATCCGGTGTTCTACCGCCATGCCGTCAAACGCAGCCGCGGTAAGTCTTGGAACAGACAGGGTCCCTGCTGCAGCAGGTCTTGTCTGAGCGGCAGAGGCCAAGGGTCCTCTGCCAGCATCTCTTGAAGTTCCGGGTACCAAGCTCTTCATGGCCAATCCGGAACCCCGAGTATGGTTTTCACTCCTCGCCTTCTTATTATTCTCAGTACCTTTGGTATGAGAGGTAGAGGAGGAGACACATAAACCGACTGGTACACCCACGGTGTCACTAGAGCGTCCCCAGCGATCGCCTGAGGGTCCCTTGACCTGGCGCAATATCTTTTCAACTTCTTGTTGAGGCGGGACGCCATCATGTCCACCCGTGGTCATTCCCAACGGTTTACCCGCATTTGGAAAACTTCTGGATGAAGTCCCCATTCTCCTGGGTGTAGGTCGCCCATCAGAGAATCCTTGTGGCTTCTGCCATCGCCATCCTGCTTCTTGTGCCGCCCTGTCTGTGTACGTGGGCGACCGCCGTGATGTCGTCTGATTGGATCAGTACCGGCTGGTTCTGAAGCAGGGGCCTTGCTTGTCTTAGGGCATTGTAAATGGCCCTTAGCTGCAGAATATTTATGTGAAGCGAAATCTCCTTGGAAATTTCTTCCCTGTTTGACTGCACCCCAGCCCCGAAGGCTGGCATCCGTGGTCACCAGGACCCAGTCCTGTATTCCGAATCTGCGGCCCACTAGTAGATGAGCCCTCTGCAGCCACCACAGCAGCGACACCCTGTTTCTTGCTGACAGGGTTATCCGCTGTTGTATCTGTACATGGGACCCGGACCATTAGTCCCACAGGTCCCACTGGAACGTCCTTGCGTGGAGTCTTCCGAATGGAATTATGCTTCGTACAAAGCTACCATTTTTCCCAGGACTCGTGTGCATTGATGTACCGACACCTGTCCTGGTTTTAGGATGTCTCTGACTAGAGATGACAACTCCTCGGCTTTTTCCACTGGAAGAAACACTCTTTTCTGGTCTGCGTTCAGAAACATTCCCAGGAACAGAAGACGTGTCGTCGGGACCAGTTGTGACTTTGGAATATTGAGAATCCAGTCGTGCTGTTGTAGCACTTCCTGAGAGAGTGCTACCCCCACTACCAACTGTTCTTTGGACCTCGCCTTTATCAGGAGATCGTCCAAGTACGGGATAATAAAAACTTCCTTCTTGTGAAGGAGTATCATCACTTCGGCCATTACCTAGGTAAAGACCTTCGGTGCCGTGGACAACTCCAACGGCCGCGTCTGGAACTGATAGTGACAGTCCTGTACAACATATCTGAGGTACTCCTGGTGAGGGGGGGGGATGGGGACATGCAGGTACGCATCCTTGATGTCCAGGGAGACCCTGTAATCCCCCTCGTCCAGGCTCGTAATAAGCGCCCTGAGCGATTCCATCTTGAACTTGAATCTTCTGATATAAAAGTTCAAGTATTTTAATTTCAAGATGGGTCTCACCGAACCGTTGCGGTACCACAACCACTGTGGAATAGTAACCCCTTCCTTGCTGAAGGAGGGGCACCTTGACAATCACTTGTTGTGATTATATTGTTGAATATCCACCAACACCGTCTCCCTGGCAGAGGGAGGTGCCGGTAAGGCAGATTTTAGGAAACGGCGGGGGGAAGAACGTCTCGAACTCCAGCCTGTACCCCTGAGATACTACTTGAAGGACCCAGGGATCTATGTGAGAGAGCCCACTGTCCGCTGAAATATCTGAGACGGGCCCCCACCGTACCCGGGTCCGCCTGAGCAGCCCCAGCACCATGCTGTGGCCCTACCGGACGCAGGGAGGACTTCTGCTCTTGGGAACTAGCTGTGTGTTGCAGCTTTTTTCCTCTACCTTTGCCTCTCGGCAGAAAGGATGAGCCTCTAGCCCACTTGTTTTTCTGGGGCCGAAAGGACTGTACTTGATGATACGGTGCTTTCTTTTGTTGTGGGGTAGCCTGTGGCAAAAAAAATAATTTCCCAGCAGTAGCTGTGGAAACGAGGTCTGAAAAACTATCCCCAAACAGTTTTACCCCCTTATAGGGCAACTTCCATGTGCCGATTCGAGTCGGCATCGCCTGACCATTGCCAAGTCCATAACCCCCGTCTGGCGGCAATGGACCTAGCGCTTATTTTTGATGCCAGCCGGCAAATATCCCTCTGTGCATCACGCATGTATAAGACCACGTCTTTTATATGCTCTATTTTCAGCAAAATATTGTCCCTATCCATAGTTATTTTCCGACAGGGAATCTGACCACACAGCGGGAGCACTGCCCATCCATGCCGAAGCAACGGCTGGTCGCAATATAATGCCCTAGTGTGTGACCATATCTTATAGGGTAACCTCCTGCTTTCTATCAGCAGGTTCCTTCAGGGCGGCCGTACCCGAAAACGGTAGTGCCACCTTTTCTGACAAGCGTGTAAGCGCTGTATCTACCCTATGGGGTGTTTCCCCGCGTGACCTATCCTCTGGCGGGAAAGGGTACGCTGCCAATAACCGTTGTAGAAATTATCAATTTCTTACCGGGGGAAGACCACTCTTCGTCACACACCTCATTTAATTTCTCAGATGCAGGAAAAACTACTAATAGTTTTCTCTCACCAAACACAATACCCTTTTATGTGGTACCTGGGGTATAATCATAAATGTGTAATACATTTTTCATTGTCTCAATCCTGTAACGGGTGGACCTATTTGGAGGGTACACCAGTCTCATCGATGTCGACACTGGAGTCAGTATCCGTGTCGACATCTGTGTCTGTTATCTGAGGTAGCGGCCGATTTTAGAGCCCCCCATGACATTTGAGACGCTGGAACAGGCACAAGCTGAGTAGCCGGCTGTTCCGTGTCGTCGGCCTTTTATGTAAGGAGTTGACACTTTCACGTTGATCCTTCCATAAGTTCAACCACACCGGTGTCGACCCCGCAGGGGGTGACAACATATTTACAGGCATTCGCTCCGCCTCCACCTCATTATCCTCCACATACCTGTCGACACAGCCGTACCGACACACAGCACACACACAGGGAATGCTCTGATAGAGGACAGGACCCCACAAAGCCCTTTGGGGAGACAGAGGGAGAGTATGCCAGCACACACCAGGGCGCTATATATCACAGGGATAGCACCTATAAAAAAGTGTTTTCCCTTATAGCTGCCTATATGTTGTATACTGCGCCTAAATTGTGCCCCCCCCTCTCTTTTTAACCCTTTCTGTAGTGTATTAACTGCAGGGGAGAGCCAGGGAGCTTCCCTCCAACGGAGCTGTGAGGGAAAAATGGCGCCAGTGTGCTGAGGAGATAGGCTCCGCCCCTTTTTCGCGGACTTTTCTCCCGCATTTTTATGGAATCTGGCAGGGGTTAATATACATCCATATAGCCCTGGGGGTTATATGTGATGTATTTTTGCCAGCCAAGGTGTTTATATTGCTGCTCAGGGCGCCCCCCCCCAGCGCCCTGCACCCTCAGTGACCGGAGTGTGTGGTGTGCATGAGGAGCAATGGCGCACAGCTGCAGTGCTGTACGCTACCTTGGTGAAGACTGATGTCTTCTGCCGCCGATTTTCCGGACCACTTCTTGCTTCTGGCTCTGTAAGGGGGCCGGCGGCGCGGCTCTGGGACCGGACTCCGAGGCTGGGCCTGTGTTCGGTCCCTCTGGAGCTAATGGTGTCCAGTAGCCTAAGAAGCCCAAGCTGGCTGCAAGCAGGCAGGTTCGCTTCTTCTCCCCTTAGTCCCTCGATGCAGTGAGCCTGTTGCCAGCAGGTCTCACTGAAAATAAAAAACCTAAAACTAACTTTTTCTAAGAAGCTCAGGAGAGCTCCTAGATTGCACCCTGCTCGGTCGGGCACAAAAATCTAACTGAGGCTTGGAGGAGGGTCATAGGGGGAGGAGCCAGTGCACACCAGATAGTCCTAAAGCTTTCTTTAGATGTGCCCAGTCTCCTGCGGAGCCGCTATTCCCCATGGTCCTCACGGAGTTCCCAGCATCCACTAGGACGTCAGAGAAAGAGGAAATATTAGGCATGTCCCGACAGGCTCTATTAGAACCTTCGACCAAACTCCTTAAAAATAGGATCCCGTTTCCCAGTGAGTTTACCTCTGCCAGTGTAGGAATTAGTAGAGCCACGAAAGCCCTTTGGCCGATTGTGTCTTCTGACCCTGACCTCAAAATTTTTCATCATACCACTCCCCTTATGTCCTTCCGTCGTGGTAGGAACATTAAGGACAGAATTATGAGAACAGACATTACGGGGATGGGTAGTGTCAGGCCGCCAAATGTTTACTATAAACCCCCGGGCTGTTATCGTTGTAGCGGGTGTGCCACATGTAAATTCATGTTAAACTGTAAATCCTTTAAACACCCTCATTGTGAAAAGATCTATGATATCAGATACATATTAACTTGTTCAACATCATATGTGGTGTATATCATTACATGCCCGTGTGGGTTAATGTATGTAGGTCAGACTATCCGTAAATTCTCGGAAAGGATGGCGGCACATAGATCGGCCATCAAACTCATCTTAGAGGGTAAATCTATTGATCAGCCGGTAGCTAAGCACTTCAAGGATGCTAAGCACACCTTGGAGTCTCTCCGGTATTTCATGATTGACCATGTACCTTTTAGTTTGCGGGGTGGGGATAGGGCCAAATCCCTCCTTACCAAAGAAACTAGATGGATTCTGAGACTGGGCACGTGTGCCCCAGATGGTCTTAATGAAAAAATTAACTGGAACATGTTGTTGTAGTTTATGGTTCTGTGTATGTAGTCTATATGTATGATTTGCACCTGCTAGGGTGCTGTTTCTCCATATATGTATGTGTAGTGTATGTTTCATTTTTGTATATACATTTAGTGTGTTTATATATCTCGTTTTTTTAATGTGTTATGTAGATGTGCTGATTTCACTGTCCATTTCTTGTTTTGCAGCCCCTCTGCCCCCTGGCATCTAGCATGCGCCACTTCCTGCCTGATGGAACGCAGGTTGGAGTCAGGTGGAACGCATGAGGACGTTCCCTTGACAACAGCCGGAAACGGAGGTAGATGCCTAGTGACGGATGCGGAAGCAGGTCCGGAGTGCGGGCGCGAACGTGGAGGACGGCGGCGTCAGCTTTAGACGGGTATTTAGGAGGGTAAGTGCAATATTGTTTTGTCTGTACTGTTGCTGTATGTCCTGACGACGAGGCTTTGAGCCTCGAAACGTTGACTTTGGAAATGAATAGCCTTTTGCTGCAATTTTGTCTCTGAGTGCCATTCTTTGTTGGAACTTTATATATATATATATATATATATATAAAATACGCACACATAGTTACATGCGTGGGTGGGGGTGGGGGGTGCCAAGCTAATGCCTTGCCCCGGGTGACGTAAATCCTAGTTTCGGCCCTGATTACACCCTCCCCCCCCATACTACCCCCAGTACATCTATATTACACAGGCCTCCTCCCCATATCACCCCTCAGTACACACAGCACCATATCACACTTCATTACACACAGGTCCCCCCTCCCCCATATTACCCCCATTACACACATCACACTGGATTATACACAGCGCCCCACCCTCCCATATTACCCCCAGTACCTACAGAACACAGCATTACACACAGGCCCTTTCTCCCTATATTACCCCCAGTACATAGAGGGCCTAATTCAGACCTGGTTGCAAGCAGGCGTTTCTTGCACTGCTGCGACCAGGTAATCGCCGCCTACAGGGGGAGGGGGTAATCGCTGTGCAGGGGTGCGAACGGATGTGCAGAGAGCTGCACAAACCAAGGTTTGTGCAGTCTCTGCACAGCCCAGGACTTACTCACCCGCTGCGACGATACGGACCGATGCTGACATCAGAGACCCTCCTTCCGAACGGCTGGGCACGCCTGCGTTCTCCCGGACACTCCTTAAAAACAGTCAGTTGCCACCCATAAACGGCCTCTTCCTGTCAATCTTCTTGCGATCGCTTTCCATTGTAAAATCCGTCGCTGTCCGGCGATGCCCGTCGCCGGCGGCTGACGAGCCTGCGCATGCACCGCACTGTTCAGACCCGATTGCACCACTGCAAAAAAAAGCTAGCGTGCGATTAGGTCTGAATGACCCCCAGAGCACACTGTATTACACACAGCCCCCCATTACACCCAGTACACAGAGCACACTCCATTACACACAGCGCCCCCCCCCCCCCATATTACCAGCAGTACATACAGCACACATAGCACCCTGCATTACACACAGGCCCCCCTGTCCCCATATTCCCCTCTCTCCCCATATTACCCCCAGCACATACATCACACCCCCCATATTACCTCCAGTACATATAGCACACTGCATTACACACAGCACCCCCATATTACCTCAGTACAAACAGCACGCCCCCCAATATTACCCCCAGTACATATAGCACACTGCATTACACACAGCCCCCCCCCCCCCCCCACACACACACACACACACACACACACACACACACACACACACTCATATTACCCCTAGTAAACTTAACCAGCACCTGGCTTTCTGGTCTCTTCCTCTGAATAGCAGGGATCCAGCCCAGAACACAGTGGTGAGAAAGGAGGCAGCAGCAGCAGCAGCAGCATGGGCAGATGAGGAGCAGAAAGTGGAGGGATGGGCTGAGCTGCTCTGAACCTGGTGGGAGGGGCCAGCCTGTGTATGCATGGGAAAGTGCCGTGGCTGCTCTGCCTGTATTCCTTATATGCAGGTTACAGTGCCTTAACATGGAGCAGTGTCACTGGCTGGTCCTGTTCCCGACTCTGCAGCCATTTCAGGGACTTCTCCCCTCCCTCTGACAGCGGCAGCAATGCTGAGCCACAGCCCATTTAGCCCCACCCCCTGCTGAGCCCCCAACTGCCTCTTAGCAACCACAGGAGCTTCACTGCAGCCTCTACAGTTTCCGGCTAGCAGCACCCGGAAGTGTGCGGCTGCCGCCAGCCCAGCAGTGTGAGCCGGCCCGACTGAGCTGTCTATGGGACCGGCTCACTGGAAACTAGCATGGCACCCCGGTGGCTCAATCCCCCCTTGCACGTGCTTATTGCAATTGTTTGCAGAGATTTTCCACTCAATGCATTAAATCTTTGGGATTGCTTTTTTTGTTTTGTAACAAGAATAGCTTTAGTATCAATACATTTTCTTTATTGATGTTTTCTTGAAAGATCAAAGTGCCTTTTGGTAATGGGTTTAAACAAAGTTTTACTCTTTCGATCTTTAGTATAACACAGAGACAATTGGGGGGTACGCAATTCTGATTGAAAACGGCACCGCTTTCAACAGTTTACCATTTTCGACCCACTCGACTCTCGAATCTGCTGTCTGGGTTTCCGGCCTATTCATTTTGAATTGACACACCTCTTGCCGAAAACGGCTAAATCCATCAGAAGGAGGATGGAACAAATTTGACTTCCTGCACTTTTCCGACTACATAAGCTGTGTTTTCGGCGTGGTCCAGTCGCCATTTTACTTATCTGCAGAGCAGAGAGAGGTGCTGCAGAGTTTTCAATTTGGCTTTTTGGTTGTGGGAAAAGTACACTACGGTGAACAAACACCCGGCCAGACCTACATCCAGCCAGGATAGACAGCATGGGACATAGGAGAGACCGTTTTAGGAACTTTTTCTGCTATTTTAGGTAACTACTACTGTGGGATATGTGTGTATGTCGTTGCATATAGGTGCATGTGTACTGCAGGGGTGCTCTTGAAGATTAATTTGGGGTGCTTGTATGAGGTGGGAGTGCAGCATGTAATGTATGCGTGAGGGAGGGGTGCCTGTGGTGTAATTTGGGGCTGCTTGGGTGGGGTTGTGGGTCTTTTTAGATGTGTACAGGGGTGCTTTACTATATTTTTCAGTTGCTGGGTTTATTTCATCATGCAATGTATGGGTGCAGGGATGGGGGAGGGGTGCCTGTGGTGTACTTTGGGGCTGCTTTGGTGTGTTTGGGGTATTTTTTAAATGTGTGCAGGGGTGCTTTGTAATGTTTTTCTGTTGATTGGTTTATTGCATCATTTAATGTAAGGGTGCAGGGGTGGGGGAAGGTTGCATGTGGTGTAATTTGGGGCTGCTTGGGTGTGGTTAGGGGATTTTTTAAATGTGTGCAGGGGTGCTTTACTATGTTTTTCAGTTGCTGGGTTTATTGCATCATGCAATCTAGGGGTGCAGGGTTGTGGGTGGAAAGCCTGGGTTGTGTGTGGTGTCGTTTGTGCCTGCTTGTGTGGGGTTGGGGGATTTCTGAATTGTGTGCTTTTGCTATGTTTTTATGTGCTGCTTTTGTTGCATCATGCAGTGCAGGGGTGAAGTGGTGGGGGAGGGTTGCCTGTGGTGTCATTTAGGGTTGGGGGACTTCTTAAATGTGGGCAGGGGTACTTACAGCAGATGGGAGTGCATTGTGCCAATGTATTTGCCATATTTAATATTTTTAATTTATTTTTAACAGCTATGTCCAAGGACAAGCACCCCATGTTCCCCCTTCCCCCCACTCCTCAGAAGAATCCTTGGGCAGCGGCGAGGAGTGTAACTGGATACAAGAAGAAATGCAGAGCCAGCAGAGGACTATAAAAGAACCAGGACATCAAAGGAAGAAATCCAAGAAAAATCCATCAACTAGACAGGTAATTATTACGTCACTTTCCACACTGCCAGGTACATTGACATACACCTAGCCAGTCTTTCATGTCACTTTGCACCCTGCCTGATAGACTGACATACACTTCAGCAGTCCCTCATGTCACTTAGCGCATTGCTAGGTACACTGACATACACCTAGGCAGCCCCTCATGTCACTGTGTGAATTTCTGCACTGCATTTTTGTTTACAAAAGCCAACCAGTCGTCAAGAAGAACCTTCAGCAGAGGAAACTTGGTACAATGAGGTGGAGAACTATGCCTTGGTTGAAGGTGTTGACAGATAATACAAAATTCTTTATGGACCAAGGGCACAAATAACAGACTCAAAATAGAATAGGAAGATCTGGGATGCCATCGTGAAGAAAGTTGCCATTTCTGGAAACCGTTGGGACTACAGAAACTGCATGAAGTGACTGCTGTAGACTTACAAAGAAGATGGGGATGCAGTGACTGTACGAGATGGGAACCAGAGGAGGACTGGAACTGAACATCTGATGGTAACCCTGGGAGGAGATGATAAGAAGAAGGGTGAACTCCATCATGGTTCAAGGAACTCCAGGGAGTGTGGATCGTCACGCCAAGCTGTCATTCCTGAAAAGGAAGAACAATGAAGAAGAAAAATTATCCACCAGGAGTGAACAGCATGTTACCCAAGAACCTCCAGCACCAGATACAGAAGAAACCATGACTCTGGATCCTCAATACATTCCCTGCCTGTTAGAGTCATCTGGAGTTATGGACGTCACATTTGAGGGATTTGAAGCCAACCATTCTGAAACAACTTCAGTCCCAAGCAGCAGACTGTCTGGTGAAGAATTGAGGCCAGAAGATGCTCCTGGAGTGAGTGTTAGAACCTCAGGATGAAAAAGTTAAATATGTGAATGCGTTGTGATGTTTTCCATAGTTTAAAATATTGTTTACTAACTGTTAACATTTTTGGGAGGCAGAGAGTATCGACAGAGATTGGACCTTACTTCAGGCCAGATTTTCTACAGGAAGAATCAGAAGAGGATGTGGATTTTCAGTAGAGATGAGCGGATTCGGTTTTACTCTGTTTTACTCGGTTCTCAAAACGGTATCTTATTGGCTCACGGATGTCACGTGTTTTGGATAGCCAATAAGATGCCGTTTTGAGAACCGAGTAAAACCGAGTAAAACCGAATCCGCTCATCTCTAATTTTCAGCCAGCTGTTTTTCCACCACTAGGTAAGTTATGAGTAATAAAATATCAACATGTTTAAAACCAACTTAAAAATAACCTAGGCGGCGCTACTTTAAAAAGAAAACTTAGTTGGCACTACAATATTAAGTATTTTTTATTTATTTATTTTCAGTTTACAAATTCAACTGGTGGCAGAAATACAGCAAGGGTATCAACCTTCGAGAGTTCAGAGGGTACAGAACCTGGCATCGGAGATGCGCAGTTCCAGGATTCTTTTAGGAATGTGGTGAACACCTGACTGGAGAACATCAAAAAGACCATGGAAAGAATGGCTAACAGTCTGGCTGAAATTGAAAAGAACAGGAGGACTAACTTGGAAATTCTCTGTATTTTTATGACATTGGTTAGCAAGCTGATGGACAACACGACTTGTCAAGCCAACCGTTTAAGGAACATTTCTGAGAGACAGAGACAGACAGCACCAAGCTCCATCCTGATTGCTACTGCTCTCAAGTATATAAGCGAAAATCTCCCAGGTACATTGCCAAGACAATCATCGGCATCTCATCCACCACCACCACCACCACCACCACTACATGCCCAGATGCCATATGCCCTTGCTCCCACAGGACCCTGGTATGGACAGTCACAGCATTACCAAGGGTATCCCGGGATGTATGCTCTGTACCAACTGCCACTTCCACCACCATCATCAACGGCACCAGCATCATCGGCATCAGCATTATTGGCAAAAAAGGCCTCCAAGACAACGTCAAGCTCCATCAAGGTCACCACCACTGTATTAAAAGGTGCTGCAGGAGATGACAAGGTTAAAAAAAGGTGTATTAGTATTTGAAACATTTTATGGTTTTCCATCCAGCAGCAAGAGTGGCCCCGGTTAACTGGAACATTTCAAGCAGTAGATAAAAAAAATTATCACCTGGAACACTTCAAACAGAATATTATTATAATTAAAAATTATATATATAATTAATAAGATAATTATAATTATAAAACAATAAACATATTAATGTGGCTCATAAAAACCTCAAACATTAATATAATTCTTAAAGATATAAATATACTTGGAGAAATAAAAATAATACAAAAAAATTAAGTTTGCAGCATTCACCAAAAAAGTTGTCAGAAATACATTGTCGAAAGTCACATCCAAAACCACCTAAAACGGTTGGACAGTCTTCAGTTGAATAGGTTTTGGTCAAAAAGCCAGCATTTTAACATTAGACAAATTCAACAGTCGAAAAGGCAAAAGTCAGAACATTTCCGACAATTTTTCAGTCAAAAACAGCGTATTTGAATAGTCAAATTCAATTCAACTTTTTTTTTCAGCAAAAAACGGTCCCGTTACCGACAAATTGAATTTAGCAACTCTAATTGCATACACTCCAATAATGGTAAAAGGTATGTTAAATTGTTTCATTTCTTTTGTTCATATATACCATACCATAAGTCATACTTGCCTACTCTCCTGGAATATCCGGGGGACTCCTGAATTTGAAGATACCCTTGACTCCTGGTAGAGTATTTATTTATTACCAGTTATTTATATAGCGCACACATATTCCGCAGCGCTGTACAGAGAATATTTGCCCATTCACATCAGTCCCTGCCCCAGTGGAGCTTGCAATCTATATTCCCTATCACATGTACACACAGACACACACATTCACGCCAAGGTTAATTTTTTTTTATTTTATTTTTGGGAGCCAATCAACCTACCAGTATATTTTTGGATTGTGGGAGGAAACCAGAGAACCCGGAGGAAACCCAAACAGTTAGGACCATGGTGGGAATCAAACCCATGACCTCAGTGCTGTGAGGCAGTAATGCTAACCATTACGCCATCCGTACTGCCCTACAAGCCTCCCAGACCCTGCTCATTTCCCAAGTGAAGTGAATGGTCAGGGGTTAGATGACAGGACTTGTAGTGAATTACATTATACTGGCCCATCCCTGTGGCACAATGCTGCAAATTGTGATTCGCTACACCACACCCCTACACACCCCATCTGGACATCCCATGGCAGAGAGAAGCTGAAGAAAAATGTCACTGTACTAATAAAATCTTGTAAGTGGTGCTGCTGGATCCAACCAAATCTTAAACCAGGGGACCGCCGGTCACAATAGCTCCCCTACATCCCGCCACCTTAGAATCATGACAGTCGGCATGCCGACTAGCAGCTGCAAGACGCTAGTTTTTTACAGGGCTCTTTCACCATGAGCTCTATGTTAAGGAATTTGAATTTGACTTGAGATCATTTAGGAAACTTAAACCTATAAAAAGAAATTATGGTAAAAATAATTGTCAGGCTGGAACCATTTATTCAGCTGAGGGAACAGTGGTGAATCTCTCTAAGAATATCTGGAAGATTAGTTATATGTGTCCTGGTGATCATTCTAACTACGTCATTTGTTGGACCCCTGACATAATTATTCAACCTACTGTCCCACTGCATTAAGTTTGTCGAAAAGATTTTGTAATATTGATTAGTCATCTAATTGCCTTTTCTGCTTTCTGAAATGAAAATGAAGTATAATGTGTGTTCAGAGAAAAGTCAGTTAGTGAAGTTGTTCCAAAGCAGACAGTTTAGCTACAGTAAATTGTTATTCTTCCTTCCTTTTATGGGTTCATACATGAATTAGCGTTTCCCTACCCGTAGCTTAGTGTGCAGCCATTGTACAGCGGATGATAAGTCATCTGAGATCTTTTCAGAAAGTGTTTCTCCAATGTGATGTCAACAGCAGATACTATCACACAGTCATTAAGTACATTCTTTGAAGTCTCCATGCTAACATCAGCTTAATAATGATTTAAAAAATTCTTCGTTCTGACCACAGTATGGAAAAATATCATCTAAGTAATAAATTACTCTGTAAAAATAAATAGTTAATTCTATAGTAACTCCTGTATAGGTGAAAAAACCCGAAATCTAGTGCTTGGTCTTAATATCATACAGATGGAGGTGCGCTCATCTGATGCGGCTCCATCGCAAACGAGCACTCCCGGCGTGACTAGTCGTTCCGTCTACCTAGTCACGCCAGGAGTGCACAGAGATGCTCCCATTCAGAGCATCTCTGTCCGGGCGCACGGACGGAGGCGCTCTCCATTTAAGTGAATGGGGAACGTCTCCGTCGCGTGCGTGCCCAAGCACACACGGACGCTCTTGGCGATAGGCGCACCCGCCTAGTCATAGACGGAGCCATGATTAGTGTGTCTCCATCTGTACATACAGTACATATTCCAAAAAATTCTAGAGCCAATGCTAGTGATACAGTTAAAAAGGGGATTTTGCTTGTATAGGATCCACAACCCTGTTAAAATCCTCTAGTGCAAATAATAGTGCCTCCATATTCGGGAAAAATATGTAAACAACTTTATTAAAAATTATTTTCCAATGATCAGAAGTACATAAATACTAATAGGCATACAATTTCTTCACCACATAGAAATATACACTGCTCAAAAAAATGAAGGGAACACTAAAATAACACATCCTAGATCTGAATGAATGAAATATTCTTATTAAATACTTTGTTCTTTACATAGTTGAATGTGCTGACAACAAAATCACACAGAAATTATCAATGGAAATCAAATTTATTAACCCATGGAGGTTTGGATTTGGAGTCACACTCAAAATTAAAGTGGAAAAACACAATACAGGCTGATCCAACTTTGATGTAATGTCCTTAAAACAAGTCAAAATGAGGCTCAGTAGTGTGTGTGGCCTCCATGTGCCTGTATGACCTCCCTACAACCCACACAAGTGGCTCAGGTAGTGCAGCTCATCCAGGATGGCACATCAGTGCGAACTGTGGCAAGAAGGTGTGCTGTGTCTGTCAGCGTAGTGTCCAGAGCATGGAGGCGCTACCAGGAGACAGGCCAGTACATCAGGAGATGTGGAGGAGGCCATAGGAGGGCAACAACCCAGCAGCAGGACCGCTACCTCCTCCTTTGTGCAAGGAGGAACAGGAGGAGCACTGCCAGAGCCCTGCAAAATGACCTCCAGCAAGCCACAAATGTGCATGTGTCTTCTCAAACGATCAGAAACAGACTCCATAAGGGTGGTATGAGGGCCCGACGTCCACAGGTGGGGGTTGTGCTTACAGCCCAACACTGTGCAGGACGTTTGGCATTTACCAGAGAACACCAAGATTGGCAAATTCGCCACTGGCGCCCTGTGCTCATCACAGATGAAATCAGGTTCTCACTGAGCACATGTGACAGACGTGACAGAGTCTGGAGACGCCAAGGAGAACGTTCTGCTGCCTGCAACATCCTCCAGCATGACCGGTTTGGCAGTGGGTCAGTAATGGTGTGGGGTGGCATTTCTTTGGGGGGCCGCACAGCCCTCCATGTGCTCGCCAGAGGTAGCCTGACTGCCATTAAGTACCGAGATGAGATCCTCAGACCCCTTGTGAGACCATATGCTAGTGCGGTTGGCCCTGGGTTCCTCCTAATGCAAGACAATGCTAGACCTCATGTGGCTGGAGTGTGTCAGCAGTTCCTGCAAGACAAAGGCACTGATGCTATGGACTGGCCCGCCCGTTCCCCAGACCTGAATCCAATTGAGCACATCTGGAACATCATGTCTCGCTCCATCCACCAATGCCACGTTGCACACAGACTGTCCAGGAGTTGGCGGATGCTTTAGTCCAGGTCTGGGAGGAGATCCCTCAGGAGACCATCTGCCACCTCATCAGGAGCATGCCCAGGCATTGTAGGAAGGTCATACAGGCACGTGGAGGCCACACACACTACTGAGCCTCATTTTGACTTGTTTTAAGGACATTACATCAAAGTTGGATCAGCCTGTAGTGTGTTTTTCCACTTTAATTTTGAGTGTGACTCCAAATCCAGACCTCCATGGGTTAATAAATTTGATTTCCATTGATAATTTTTGTGTGATTTTGTTGTCAGCACATTAAATTATGTAAAGAACAAAGTATGTAGTAAGAATATTTCATTCATTCAGATCTAGGATGTGTTATTTTAGTGTTCCCTTTATTTTTTTGAGCAGTGTATATTGTGTGGACCATAACCCTCTGCTATGGGATGATTACTTCAGAATGATTTCCCCCATTCTCTATTCCATGTCACATGTAGTGAAAAAAAGATTTAGGTTACTGTTTTGGGCAGTACGGATGGTGTAATGGTTAGCATTACTGCCTCACAGCACTGAGGTCATGGGTTCGATTCCCACCATGACCCTAACTGTGGGGAGTTTGTATATTCTCCCCATACTTGCGTGGGTTTCATCCGGGTACTCCGGTTTCCTCCCACAATCCAAAAATATAATGGTAAGTTAATTGGCTCCCGACAAAAAAATTAATAAAAAAAATTAACCCTAGAGTGTGTGCTTGTACGTACAGTATGGTAGGGAATTTAGATTGTAAGCTCCATTGGGACAGGGACTGATGTGAATGGGCAAATATTCTCTGTAAAGTGCTGCGGAATATGTGTGTGCTATATAAATAACTGGTCATAATAATAATAATAATAAAGCATGTGGGGACCTTGCTATTATATATATCATCTCACATTCTATAATAATCCATTAAGGCTGTACTGTATGTTGCTTGCAAGATGCATTAAAGACTTTGACATTTACGACATCCAAGTAACAGGTACCAATGAAGAGAAATAGAATGGGCTGGCAGACAAAGGAGATTCATATAAGTAGATACAGCAACTTAATGAAACGACTATAATAAATTAAAGGAGTACATTTCCCAAAATACTGAATTAGAGCAGTGATCTTACAGTCAACAACCATTAATAATAATTATTGCTCACCTTAATGGAACCAATGACATATGCATTAAGAAATCAATTGGATGTGGTTCTAGAGTTAGGGACATGACACCCTGGCATTCTCTGTATTGGTATGCATTAGAGATAGGAACTATGCTTTTACTGTCTCCTTATGCTTGCCCATAGCAGTCTGTGTAAATGCCATGTTTTCTGTCATGTTGGAGCTTTACGAATGCTGATATATATATATATATATATATATAATTATTATCCTTTATTTATATGGCACCACAAGGGTTCCGCAGCACCCAATTACAAAGTACATAAACAAATAATCAAATCAGGAAAACAGCAACTTACAGTTGACAATAATATAGGACAAGTACAGGGTAAAATAAACATAGCTACTTCAGCAGATGACACTGGAATAAGTATCAGATGGCAGAAGACTATTAAAGTAAGAAAAAAAATAAGCACATGAGGGAAGAGGGCCCTACTCGTGAGAGCTTACATTTTAAAGGGGAGGGGTAGACAGACAGGGGTGACACAGAAGGGGTACATAGAGAGTGTGGAAGTGGGTCTTGAGAGACCGTTTGAAGTTTTGCAGAGAGGTGGAGAGGTAGGGAATTCCAGAGAAATGGAGCAGCACGTGAAAAATCGCGGTGGTAGGAGTGGGAGAAAGTAATCAGTAGGCAGGAGAGTCGGATTTTATTAGCAGAGCGAAGAGGACGGGTGGGAGTGTAGGCCATAGGAGGGCAACAACCCAGCAGCAGGACCGCTACCTCCGCCTTTGTCCAAGGAGGAACAGGAGGAGCACTGCCAGAGCCCTGCAAAATGACCTCCAGCAAGCCACAAATGTGCATGTGTCTACTCAAACGATCAGAAACAGACTCCATGAGGGTGGTATGAGGGCCCAACGTCCACAGGTGGGGGTTGTGCTTACAGCCCAACACCGTGCAGGACGTTTGGCATTTACCAGAGAACACCAAGATTGACAAATTCGCCACTGGCGCCCTGTGCTCATCACAGATGAAATCAGGTTCTCACTGAGCACATGTGACAGACGTGACAGAGTCTGGAGACGCCAAGGAGAACGTTCTGCTGCCTGCAACATCCTCCAGCATGACCGGTTTGGCAGTGGGTCAGTAATGGTGTGGGGTGGCATTTCTTTGGGGGGCCGCACAGCCCTCCATGTGCTCGCCAGAGGTAGCCTGACTGCCATTAAGTACCGAGATGAGATCCTCAGACCCCTTGTGAAACCATATGCTAGTGCGGTTGGCCCTGGGTTCCTCCTAATGCAAGACAATGCTAGACCTCATGTGGCTGGAGTGTGTCAGCAGTTCCTGCAAGACAAAGGCACTGATGCTATGGACTGGCCCGCCCGTTCCCCAGACCTGAATCCAATTGAGCACATCTGGAACATCATGTCTCGCTCCATCCACCAATGCCACGTTGCACACAGACTGTCCAGGAGTTGGCGGATGCTTTAGTCCAGGTCTGGGAGGAGATCCCTCAGGAGACCATCTGCCACCTCATCAGGAGCATGCCCAGGCATTGTAGGAAGGTCATACAGGCACGTGGAGGCCACACACACTACTGAGCCTCATTTTGACTTGTTTTAAGGACATTACATCAAAGTTGGATCAGCCTGTAGTGTGTTTTTCCACTTTAATTTTGAGTGTGACTCCAAATCCAGATCTCTATGGGTTAATAAATTTGATTTCCATTGATAATTTTTGTGTGATTTTGTTGTCAGCACATTCAACTATGTAAAGAACAAAGTATTTAATAAGAATATTTCATTCATTCAGATCTAGGATGTGTTATTTTAGTGTTCCCTTTATTTTTTTGAGCAGTGTATATTGTGTGGACCATAACCCTCTGCTATGGGATGATTACTTCAGAATGATTTCCCCCATTCTCTATTCCGTGTCACATGTAGTGAAAAAAAGATTTAGGTTACTGTTTGGGGCAGTACGGATGGTGTAATGGTTAGCATTACTGCCTCACAGCACTAAGGTCATGGGTTCGATTCCCACCATGACCCTAACTGTGTGGAGTTTGTATATTCTCCCCATACTTGCGTGGGTTTCCTCCGGGTACTCCGGTTTCCTCCCACAATCCAAAAATATAATGGTAAGTTAATTGGCTCCCGACAAAAAAATTAATTAAAAAAATTAACCCTAGAGTGTGTGCTTGTACATACAGTATGGTAGGGAATTTAGATTGTAAGCTCCATTGGGACAGGGACTGATGTGAATGGGCAAATATTCTCTGTAAAGTGCTGCGGAATATGTGTGTGCTATATAAATAACTGGTCATAATAATAATAATAATAATAATAATAATAAAGCATGTGGGGACCTTGCTATAATATATATCATCTCACATTCTATAATAATCTATTAAGGCTGTACTGTATGTTGCTTGCAAGATGCATTAAAGACTTTGACATTTACGACATCCAAGTAACAGGTACCAATGAAGAGAAATAGAATGGGCTGGCAGACAAAGGAGATTCATATAAGTAGATACAGCAACTTAATGAAACGACTATAATAAATTAAAGGAGTACATTTCCCAAAATACTGAATTAGAGCAGTGATCTTACAGTCAACAACCATTAATAATAATTATTGCTCACCTTAATGGAACCAATGACATATGCATTAAGAAATCAATTGGATGTGGTTCTAGAGTTAGGGACATGACACCCTGGCATTCTCTGTATTGGTATGCATTAGAGATAGGAACTATGCTTTTACTGTCTCCTTATGCTTGCCCATAGCAGTCTGTGTAAATGCCATGTTTTCTGTCATGTTGGAGCTTTACGAATGCTGCTATATATATATATATATATATTATTATCCTTTATTTATATGGCACCACAAGGGTTCCGCAGCACCCAATTACAAAGTACATAAACAAATAATCAAATCAGGAAAACAGCAACTTACAGTTGACGACAATATAGGACAAGTACAGGGTAAAATAAACATAGCTACTTCAGCACATGACACTGGAATAAGTATCAGATGGCAGAAGACTATTAAAGTAAGAAAAAAAATAAGCACATGAGGGAAGAGGGCCCTACTCGTGAGAGCTTACATTTTAAAGGGGAGGGGTAGACAGACAGGGGAGACACAGAAGGGGTACATAGAGAGTGTGGAAGTGGGTCTTGAGAGCCCGTTTGAAGTTTTGCAGAGAGGTGGAGAGGTAGGGAATTCCAGAGAAATGGAGCAGCACGTGAAAAATCGTGGCGGTAGGAGTGGGAGAAAGTAATCAGTAGGCAGGAGAGTCGGATTTCATTACAGAGCGAAGAGGACGGGTGGGAGTGTAAAGAGAGATAAGGCCAAATATGTAGATGGGAGAGGAGTGGGTGAGGGCTTTGTAAGTGAATGTGAGAAGCTTGAAATGGATTCTGAAAGGGAAGGGGAGCCAGTGAAGGTCTTGTAAGAGAGGAGAGGTGGACGTAGTGTGTTTGGCGAGGAAAATGAGCCGGGCATCAGCATTGAGGATAGATTGGAGTGGAGAGAGGTATTTGTCAGGAATGCCAGTCAGGAGGAGATTACAGTAGTCAAGTCTAGAGATGACCAGTGAGTGGATAAAAGTCTTAGTAGCATCCTGTGTCAGAAAGGGTCTGATCCTGGAAATATTTTTTAGATGAAAATGGCAGGTTTGCGAGAGGTGCTGAATGTGTGGTTTGAATGAGAAGGAGGAGTAAAGGATTACTCCAAGACAGCGCACTTGGGGGCTGGAGGAGATAGTAGTGCCATCAATAGATAATGAGATTGTAGGAGGTGAGGTTATGCAGGAGGGAGGGAAGATGATCAGCTCGGTCTTAGACATGTTAAGTTTAAGAAAGTGCTGGGACATCCAAACAGAGATAGCAGAGAGACAGCTGGAGGTACGAGTGATGAGAGCAGGGGAGAGATCTGGAGAGGAAAGATAGATTTGAGTGTCATCAGCATAGCGATGATATTGGAAACCAAAAGAACTAATGAGCTTACATAGTGAGGATGTATAGAGAGAGAAAAGAAGATGACCAAGGACAGAACCTTGGGGTACACCTACAGTATCACGCAGACCAATGGAGTGAAGGATTTGCAGTAGGAGAGGGTGGTCAACAGTGCCAAAAGCAGCAGAGAGATCAAGAAGAATAAGTAGAAAGTAATGTCCCTTAGATTTAGCAGCATGGAGGTGATTGCATACTTTTGTAAGGGCAGTTTCAGTGGAGTGGAGAGGATGGAAGCCAGACTGGAATGGGTCAAGCAGTGAGTGTGAGAAAAGAAATGAAGTAAGGCGGTTGTAGACAATACGCTCAAGAAGTTTGGAGGCAAAAGGGAGGAGAGAGATGGGTCGGTAGTTGGAGAGAGTGTTTGGATCAAAATTAGGTTTTTTAAGAACAGGAGAGATGGGTGCATGCTTGAAGGCAGAGGGGACAGTGCTTGATGAGAGGGAAAGATTGAGAAGGTGGGAAAGATGGGAACAGGCAGAAGGAGAGAGGTAGCGGAGGAGGCGGGAGGGGATAGGGTCAAGTAGGGAGGTGGTGAGGGGACAGGAATGAATGAGGGCCATGACTTCCTCACCAGATGCATGGAAGAAAGATGTCAGAGTTGGTGAGTAGGATGGGGAGGGGTGGGAGGAGGCTGGTTACTGATGGTCTGGTGTTATGTGATGTCCTGATGTATGGAGTCAATTTTGGATGTGAAGTAAGTGGCAAAGTCAAGAGCAGAGAGTGAGGAAGGGAGGTGAGGTGGAGGTGGGCAGAGGAGTGAGTTTAGAGTGGCAAAGAGGCGCCAGGGATTGGCAGACTGGGAGGAGATGAGGTTCTTGAAGTATGACTGTTTAGCGAGAGAAAGGGTAGCACTGAAGGATGAGAGCATAAGTTTGAAATGGAGGAAGTCTGCCTTAGAGCGTGATTTCCTCCAGTGTCCCTCAGCAGTTCGTGAGCATTTTTAATGCTCAAGAACAGAAGTAAGGGATGCATTGTATATGGAAGTGGCTTGTTCAGGGCATGAAAGAGAGAGAATAGGAGAGAGAAGTAAGTCAAACAGGGAGGAAAGGAATGTGGTGTCAGTAGCCTCAATGTTACACTTAGTGATGGTAGCCTTAGGAGGTAGAGATGGGGAAGCAGGGAGAGATAGGTTAAAGGAGAGTAGGTGGTGGTCAGAGAGGGAAAATGGGGAGTTGGAAAAATCAGAAATATCACTACGGTGAGTGTAGACCAGATCCAGTGAGCTCCCATTCACATGGGATGGTGATGAGGTCCACTGGGAGAGACCAAGTGAAGGGGTGAGGTTAAGGAGTTTAGAGGCAGGGGATTGTGTGAGGATATTGATAGGGATTTTGAAATTGCCTAGGATAATGGAGGGAATGTCAGAAGAGAGGAAGCCAAGAAGCAAAGTTGTCGATAAATTTGGAAGCAATGCCAGGGGGCGGTAAATGACAGCTACTCTAAGATGGACTGGTTGGAAGTGCGTATAGCATGGACCTCAAATGTAGAGAATGTAAGGGATGGTTCTGGTGGTATGAGTTGGTACGAGTAACTAGAAGGTAAAAGGACCCCAACACCACCCCCATGGTGACCCCCATGTCAGGGTGTGTGTGAAAATGTGAAGCCCCAGCAGAGAGAGCAGCAGGAGAAGTAGTGTCAGAGGAAGTAATCCAAGTTTCAGTAATGGCTAGTAGGTGCAGGGAGTTGGAAATGAAAAGGACATGAGTGGGGACCAGTTTGTTACAAACAGATCTGGCATTCCAGAGGCCACAGGATAGGGGGTATGAGTTTGTGGGAAAGATATGAATGAGATTATCAGGGATGCTGTAGCGATAACGTGAGATTAACTTTGAGGGCAGGGATGATGAGAGAGTAGTGATGGTGCAGGTGCCTGAGCTAGGAGGGGAAACTGCAGGAGGTGGGCAGGGAGGGAGTTCAATGTTATGTGGATGGGGGCGTGGGGAGGTGACAGGGAAGGGAGGGAGCAGGGCTGAGTTGTGGGGTAGTGGTGAGTGAAAGTGCGGTAACAGGAAAGGAGATGAAAGGAAACAGAGGGATGGAGGGGAGACAGAGGAGGAGGTGTAGGAGACTAGGGGGAAGGATAAAGGTGTGAACAGGGGGCAAGATACATGATTAGGTGGACACTGAGTGATGTGGGGAGTATAAGAAAACCTTGACATGGTGTTAAGTAGGTAAATAGGTTGAGGGAAACTGGAAGTAGGAGTGGAGGCTGTAAGCGAATCGGAGCAGAAGAGTTGCAGAAATGCAGGTGAGATAAGCAGTGTTGGCTCAATGGGTGTAGATTTAGCATACCTCCCAACATGACCCTCTCCAGGAGGGACAGAATGCTCTGCTTCTGGACTTACCTCTTAATTTATCATTGCCATCATCTTTGGTGAAATACCTTTCTTATCCATTAGCCTGTTCAACACAGGTGCCAGCAATCATACATTAAGAGAAAAGTCCAGAAGCAGAGCATTGAGAGGGTCATGTTGGGAGGTATGGATTTACTTTGAAGTAAATCAAAAGCGTAGATAAAGTGGGTGCAGAAATGTATTTGGACTGTAAGAAATGAGAGGATTGTGAGAAGGTTAAAAGTCAATGGTAATTCTGTAAGGTTTTTTTAAGTGTTTAGGTAAAATTGCATTGGTGCAGCTGTGCATAAAAAACAAATTACAAAAATACAGATACAAGCATTTGTTGGTGAAGTGGATGGTTTTTGAAATGTCCAAGTAAGGTAGTTCCGTGCTATATAATCGGATGCAACAATCAGGAGGTGAGTGATATGAAGAGTAAGTGACTCACATTTGTTTTTAGTTCGTCAGTTTTCTATGTTTTGTTAGATTGATGTCCTTCTGTTTTCACTCTTTTTCACTTTGATTGAACGCTGATGGAACGCTACTGTTATGTGTCAATTTTATCACACTTTGATAATAAATGCACAGCCAACCAGAAATGTACAGCCAACCAGAGTTGCACAGAATTACTGGGTCAGGCGACCCGGGAATTCGGACTTGGCGCTTTCACACCGCACACTGACCCGTGTCGACCCGGCAATATGCCGGGTCCATACCGGGTTATTTGTGCGATGTGAAAGGGATGGATGGGGTGGAAGGCAGGATGGGGGAGCCCCAGGAGGCATCGGGAGCTGGTGCTGCAGCTGAAGCTGTCTGTGTGGACAGGTCTCTCTACGGGTGGTCTTCAGTATGCCAACTGTCGGGATCCCGGCGCACAGTATACCAGCGCCGGAATCCCGACAGCTGGCATACCGACACTTTTTCTCCCTCATGGGGAGGGAGAATAAATTAGCGTAGCGCACCACAGTGCCCACAAGGGGCTCATTTGCGCTCGCCATACTGTCGGTATGCCGGCGGTCAGGCTCCCGGCGTTGGTATGCTGGTCGCCGGGAGCCCGGCCGCCGGCATACCATACTACAACCCTCTCTACCGCTGCTGCTGGTAAAGATGGGAGATAAGCAGCAGGAGGGCTCAGGGGACACCCGGGGAGATGACCACGGCTGCTGGGGGCATGGGGAGGGATAGGGGCTAATGTCATGCACCTTTGCTGTAAGTCTGCAGGGGGGGAGCTGAGAGCTCCCAGCGCAGCAGCGTATAACCACTGGAACTCTGGTGGCTTAAGGGATCACCCCTGCGCTGAACAGGTTAAGCTCCTTCTGTTCCCTTATCTGTACACCCCACACAGAGCCCCTACATCTAAGGACAGATCAGCGGTTTTGCATGATTAAACTGCCACTGTGCTGTGATTGGTCAGAGGTGCACAAGCCAGACATCTGGACAGGGGGATTTTCCTGGCTGGGAGCCTGTGGTCGGATGGAAGCTGCTAAAAGTTCAGCTCTTGGAGCTGCAGTTTGCAGCATCAGACAGCATCAGACAGCATCAGACATGACTCTGGCCAGTTTCCCATAGCGGGTAGGGAAGGAGCCTCATCTCGCCAGCAGGCTGGCTCTGCTGTCTGTTAAGGAGGGTGTGACATCAGCGAAGCCCTACAAAGTCCTTATAGTCTGTAGAGGGGAGGACCGCTCAGCGCCAGATGTCCATATCCAGAGAGTGCAGCAGCAGCAGAGGAGTGTGTGATGGGTGGCGCTGTTGTCACTGCACAGGACTCCTACAGGTAAACGGGACAGTAGGACAAGCGGAGGGAGCCTCCTCTGATTCCAAACATGCTATGTGTGGGGCCTCTAATGTGTGAGGGCCCCTGGACGGCCGCCCCTGACGCCTCACCCTTAATCCGGTCATGAAACAGCTCCAATGTCTATTTACTGTTGGGAATTATATAAAAATATACATATATAGAGTATGTACAAGTAAGGGGTTCATAAAGAGTAGATCTAAGTAAGGGGAAAGCTACTGTACATAAAGACTAGCTTTCCAGGGGTGAGAGCTGGTTTTGCTATTTAGAAAAGACTCAGACACTCCAACACGACCTCTTACAACAGTGTAAAATGCTTTGCACCAGAGGTTTTAACAAAGTTGACTATGGGGTCCATTTATCATCACTTAATTTCTACAAAAGCAGGTGAAATTAAAATTTTCACCTACTTTTGTAGCAATTAAGTGTCAGGGTTATTCATTAACCTTGTAACGTAGTTAAGTTGCAGGGATATTCAGAAAAAAAAATGAACTACCTCTGCTTCTCCTATACTTTATTACACCTCGCTATTTTCTACTAGTGTGATGCCCTAGGGGGGTTCTTGGCTGGGCTGGTTTGGGGGTGCCCTGCACCCTGATGGGAACCCCAAAGTGTTAGGGGCTTGCTCGATACAGGTGACCTCGACACGGTGCGCAAACCCTTATCATTGGCCAATTATATGCTAACAACCTCTTATTATATATTGTAATTTACAGTAATGATTGCATAGTGCATCTGCACTGTCAAAGTCAGAAAAATATCTCTATACACACTGCAATATTTGCACCTCATTCTGGTCCGCGCTGCGCATGCGTGCGCTCTCCCGTGCGTGCGCATACTCACAGTCGCGGGCACCCGCAGGCGCACGGTATGCGTATTTACGGTAGAGTTTATGTGATCGTAGCGTGCGACTCAATCGTTACATATTTTCAGTAATAATGTATTTTGTAGATCATGGTCCCTTTGATAGATTCTGAAAGTTTAGTTAACATAGCATGTTCCTGAACAGAGAGATCCCTCTTTGTATTGTACGAAGGGTCTAACAGGGGTCATACAGTGGTGTTTGGTACCCATCGGAAGAGTATTTAAATAGCAATATTCCGGTGTTGGTTTGGAGCGGATTAATCGCTCATGTGATTAGTTATGGACATAAGAAGTTTATGTCCATTTACTATTATTTGTTCTTATTTAGTCATGCGGCGGGAAACTCAGTATCCCACCCACCTGAACAGTTGGAAGCAGTCACAACCCACCTGTATGAATCAACCTATGACCTTTTGTTATAATGCGAAGCCGAATTCCTGTGTCCAATGAACAATGAGATTGTAGGGACCATTGAATTGTATTGTGTGTGGGGCATAAATAGGCAGGCCGACCATATCCAGTTCACTCTCTTCAACGGTTCTCATTGCTGATAATCGGGAGCTGGATATCGAGGCGCATGCGATCGTTTCCCCTTGTGCGTAAGTGTTTCTCCGCAATCATATTGATCTTCTTGTTATTCCGAGCCAATCTCTCTCAATTTCTCTCTCTCTCTCTCTCTCCTTCTCTTTCTCTCTCATTTTCCCTTAAATTGTATTGTATTGTATTTCCTGTGTAGTTATCTGGTTAGGTAGTCTATGTTATATTGTAGTGTATGACTTGTATTGTGTTTAACTCTTTTGCAAGTATAGCATTCATAATATATATTTTAGGCGTTGGACCCTGAGCACGGTATCTGTGTGTTTCTTATAGTATTAAGTATTCTCAGAGCGTCGGTGACGCTCGAACAGCTTTAAAGGTAATAAGGTTATACTGTGTTGCATTTACACTCTAACATTACACTAAGGTTTACTGCACAATACACTGTTTATGGTTTAGATACAAAGGTTTAATATAGTGAGCGTCAGCGCCGCTGGTGATCTCCTCGTGGTCCCGAGCGTCCGCTACGCTATAGCGAATCATTACGTTAGTTAACAGCCAATAACGTGCCTGCCTGTGATCTCTTGGCCGTGAGTGAACGTGACGCTTGAGCGTCTCGATCACGGCAAAGCGATTGTTACGCAACTAGCGTACCCTTACGGTACTTCATACGTAGATAGCGTACAGTGTTCTTAGACCTCATAAAGGGTATTATATACGATAAATATTTAGCTTTATCAATTGCGGGCTCGTCCTGTCCTTCACATATCTACACTAGGTAATTTCAGCAGACATTATCCAGCAGCAAAGGGCGGGAGATCATATTCCTCGTAGTGCTGTTTGGATAAGCGTCTGCTTCTCTTAGTAAAGGGTGCTGAAGGAATCCGGGAACCGGAGGTAAGAACAAAACAATAGTGTCTTTTTAAAAACTGTTTATTTTTCTGTCTTGCGTACACACGCACGCACACATATACATCTGCATTTCTTTTTTTTATTTGTGTATTTTCGTATGTCACTCTCCTGTTTGCCAGTTCTATAGTTGATAAACGTGCTTAGAGAGATTTGTCACTATTTCATAGTTTAAGAGTAAAGGTAACATAGTTAAAGTATAGACAAACACACAGCTGTGCCTGAGAGACAAGGCGAAGTCAGTGTGGTGCGCGGTAGATGATAAAGGATCATCTACATTGATAAACGTATAAATTGTGTTACGGTGGATCTTTGCTTTGCGTACACGTGTCTCTAACAAAAGACTGAGACTTGCGTACGCAATCCAAGGGCCGACGCACGCAGCGTATATTACGCAACGGAGCGTACGGGTACGCCCACGTAACTCAAATCACAAGTTTTTTTTCTCTCCTCTCAACGCGATAAGTAGCGCCACGCGGTAAATAACGCCAGGCGATAAATCGCGCAAATTTTTTTTACATTCCAAATTTAAATTAACAGATCCTTCTCCTAATTTGTAACACATCTGGTCTAAAGAAAAATTTCTGCGCAGAAATAGAAATAGAAACAAAAGTGTACAGGTGGTGAGTGAGTGTGTTGTATAAAATTTTACAGGTTGAACCACAAGAAAAGTCGAGTTCTCGTGAGGTACATGCGTGTAAGTGACGTACATGGTGGCTAGGGAGGCATCCCTGGTTAAAACATACAATTTGAGCATTAGAGTGTAGCAGACCAGGAGGTCATACTGTAACAGACCAGGAGGTCATAGCAGACCAACAGGTTCAGGTACAGCAGACAAGGAAGTCCGCTATACAGTCCACAGGCACAACACCAAGAAAGGGTTGGTGCAACACCCATATAGGCCATATAAGCTCTGGCTGAAGGAATTCGCAGCCGCAATTTTCGATTCCACTGGTCGCTCAGTACATAAGATTAGTTGCTTGTGTACTAAATGATTGTACCGCACGTAATTGTGTGCATTAGTAAACCTGACCGGTACTATTTGTGTACGAAGGTCATAAACGCTATTTGTACATTCTAACGTGATTTGTGTAATTTTTTTTATTTTAAGGGAAGTTCGCTGCTCACTCAGGAACTATCCAGCAACCAATAGTTACTGGAAAGAGTAAGTGTTCTTCGGATCACCCTCACAGGTTCCAGTAAATAGAGGTTCAGGTCGCAGGGGCCCTAGGTCGAGTACGCCAGCACCATATCGGTGTGATCAGGTCGTATTGGTCGGCGTGGGCGAGTGAGTGGGGTACTCGGTAAACCGCCACCGTCAGCCTATTTTGGACATTTGGTTTGCGTAAGGGTTGGTTGAATAAAGCAACACCTTCGAACTATGGGGGCCACTTGTTCAGGTAGGGGGCGATCAACCTCGGTTCGGGTTGATTCAGTGAACCGACCAATTGGGTCGGCAAGGTATGTAATGTGTGAGAAATACGGAAGTCACACAGAAGCTTTATGTGATGAATGGGAGAGAATGACAGTACATGACGGGGAGAAATTCCCAAGAGTAGGTAGCTTCAGCACAGAAGTGTTAACAAATTTAAGGAGAAGGATATGTCTCATTAAATCAGCAAAGAGACGAATCAAGCATTATGATTATTTGCAGTTGTGGCAACAGGAGGGTGACATACAGAGAGGATTGGCTCAGGCGGCGGGATCTGGCTCAATCAGAAAACTGATAGCCACGGCCCCACCGCCACCATACATATCAGGAGAGAAATTGGTTGCGGAGAATGACGCACTAAGGTGTAACACACAAACACTTAGCAACTGTGTAAATGTTAAAGATAATGTTAACCACTTAACCAATACAAGTATTAACCCGTGCAAGTTGTACCCTGTTTTGAACTTTCCTCAGGAGTGTGATCAAGAAGACGAATCGGCAACAATTTCAGCGCTCTATCTAGCAGCCACCATAGCAGAGACCACAGTAGGCACAGCTCCACCCACGAGATTAGTAACAAAGGCCCCTAGCGGAGGGATAGGTGAGGTCGTATCTACAGGTAAGTACGGCACCATACACTATGCTGAAGCCATTTCACCACAGGCTGTAGAACCCACACAGAGTGATGTTGTTAGAGTTACTCCTGTTAGGGTAATAGCTGTTCCAAATGGGAAAACTGACACATCAGGAGTCACCCCTGTGAGGAACATTGCCATGTATAGCCCATTTTCCAGAATGGAATTAAGGACCATAGTGTCAGAATTCCCTGACCCTAGAAAAGACTTAGTTGCCAGTCAAAAATACATCAGAGACTTAGGTAACACTGTAGAGCCCAACAATAAAGACTGGCAGATATTGCTGAGAGCATGTTTACCCTCCAATGTTGACGCAACTCAATTTTTAGCTGATTGCGGATTAGATCAGGATGTACCTCTTACAGATGTGTACAACAAAGATAATGTAAAAAGAATAAACTTACAGTTAAAAGAGTATTTCCCAGCGGTAGTCAGATGGAACAAGATATTCTCCATTAAACAGAAGGAGTCAGAGACAGCTGCAGAGTATTTTCACAGAGCATTATCAGAAATGGCAAAATACACAGGCATAGAGGACATTAAAACAAACATAAACCATCGAGAAGTAGCAGTATCGGTACTGATGGATGGTTTAAAAGAATCATTAAAGACTAGGGTACAGACCACACAACCATGTTGGCGAGGTTTGTCTGTGGCTACTTTGAGAGAGGCTGCTATTGATCACGATAGGAACATCACCAGACACAGGGAACAACAAAGTGATAAGTTAATGGCCGTAAGTATACAGGCCCTGACCACAAGGCAGCCTTTGTTTGTATCACCAAACCCTGTGGGTAAGTCAAGTGTGGTTACTTGTTATTCTTGTCATAAACAGGGACACATGGCACGAGATTGTAGAGTAAAGAATGTACGAAACTCATACCAACCCCCTAGACAACGACACGACACACGACATTGGGATCAGGGTCCGCAGAAACGGAGTTATGAGCCACATGCAGGGGAAACAAAAAGATACCCCCCGAACAGAGACTGGCAAGCCTCTGGTAGCTCCCAATTAACTCCATCACAAGTAGTTGCTGCCAGCGGGATTCAGGGAGGTCACCATACCCAATAGGGGTGTGGCCATACCTGTAATCTGCAGTCAGTAAAATTGATTGCAAGTCTTGGAAGTGAACCAGAAATTGCAATCAATGTAGCTGGTAAATCATTAAACTTTCTTGTAGACACAGGGGCGGCCAAATCAGTGATAAATTCGACAGTGGGCATGAGGACCACTGGTAGGACAATTCCAGCCGTGGGAGTAACAGGAGTAGTCCAGCATTACCCTGTTAGCAAACCAGCAGAGATTACAATAGGGCCTTTACATACCAAGCATTCCTTTTTGCTGGCTGCATCGGCACCGACCAATCTCCTGGGAAGAGACTTACTGTGTAAAATGGGGTGCGTCATTTATTGTACTCCTGAAGGTGTATTCTTGGACATACCTGAGAATCACGCTCAGGAAGTACGAGACATGTTAGACTCCCCGTCAAAATTAATGTCACATACCACTATGACAAATAGGACTCCCTCCCAAGTAGAAGAAATGACATCTCAGATACCAGAGTCACTTTGGACTAAAGATGGACAGGACACTGGATTAATGGCAAACGTAGCTCCGGTAGTTGTACAAGTAAAAGATGGTAGGATAGCTCCAAAAATCCCACAGTACCCTCTGAAGCCAGAGGTGGAGTTAGGAGTGTATCCCGTAATAGAGCGCTTGCTACAACAGGGCATTCTGGTAAGAACGTCCAGCACTGCTAATAGTCCCATCTTCCCTGTGAAAAAGAGTGGGGGGAGGGGTTACCGGCTGAAGGTGTATTCTTGGACATACCTGAGAATCACGCTCAGGAAGTACGAGACATGTTAGACTCCCCGTCAAAATTAATGTCACATACCACTATGACAAATAGGACTCCCTCCCAAGTAGAAGAAATGACATCTCAGATACCAGAGTCACTTTGGACTAAAGATGGACAGGACACTGGATTAATGGCAAACGTAGCTCCGGTAGTTGTACAAGTAAAAGATGGTAGGATAGCTCCAAAAATCCCACAGTACCCTCTAAAGCCAGAGGTGGAGTTAGGAGTGTATCCCGTAATAGAGCGCTTGCTACAACAGGGCATTCTGGTAAGAACGTCCAGCACTGCTAATAGTCCCATCTTCCCTGTGAAAAAGAGTGGGGGGAGGGGTTACCGGCTAGTGCAGGATCTAAGGGGGATTAACAAAATAGTTGAGAGTCAGTTCCCCGTAGTGCCAAATCCAGCTGTCATCCTAATGCAAATCCCTCCCACTGCGAAATTTTTCACTGTTATTGACCTCTGCTCCGCTTTCTTTTTGGTACCTCTGCACCCTGACAGTCAATATTTGTTTGCATTCACATACAGAGGAGTCCAATACACATGGACTCGATTACCACAAGGATTCATAGATAGCCCAAGTATATTTTCTCAGGCTTTGCATGATTGTTTACAGTCTTTCCAACCAGTGAGTGGATCAGTATTAATACAGTACGTGGATGATCTACTACTGTGTTCTGATTCATTGGAGGCATCCCTGAAGGATACGAAACAGCTCCTGTTTCATCTTTCAGACACAGGACACAAGGTTTCCAAAGACAAGTTGCAATTATGCCAAACTAAGGTAAAATATTTGGGACACTGTCTAACACAAGGACTGAGACACCTGACCGCTGATAGAATTCAAGCAATTAGAGACATGACTCTGCCACAAACCCAGCAACAGATCAGAACATTTTTAGGAATGTGTGGGTATTGCCGTAACTGGATCCCAGGGTTTTCCATCCTAGCGTTACCCTTGCAGGAAATGGTCTCCTCAAACAAACCTGATCGGATTTCGCATACAGACGAGTCTGAGGCAGCATTTGAGAGACTTAAACAGTGCCTAACGCAGGCACCAGCATTAGGTATGCCGGACTATGGGAAACCCTTTGAACTATACGGAACAGAAAGTGCTGGTTGCGCGGCAGGCGTACTAACCCAAAAGCACGGTGATGCCAGCAGGCCAGTAGCATATTACAGCGCTCAGCTAGACACGGTAGCGCGATCCCTCCCCACATGCTTGCGAAGCGTTGCTGCGATAGCATTGCTAGTAACGAAAAGCGAAGACGTCGTGCTAGGTCACAACCTCACAATTCATACACCACATGCAGTGTCAGCCTTGTTAAATTCTGCCCAAACCAGGCACGTCTCATCAGCGTGGTTTACAAGATGGGAATTGGCACTAATGGCCCCCGTAAACATCACCATAAGGAGATGCAGTGCATTAAATCCTGCAACATATCTCCCAGGTGTGTCTGGACAGACCCAAAGGGTGGAGGATGAGAGTACTGGGGAAGGAGGATTTAATACAAAGGAAGACACTCATGATTGTATGGAATATTTGACCCAAAATTTTACCGCAAGGCCTGACATCAGTGACAACCCACTGGAAGATGTAGAACTTACGTTCTACACGGACGGTAGTTGTCATAGACAGTCAGACTCGGGAGACTTGTGTACTGGATACGCAGTCGTAGATGACCAAGGCACCATAGAAGCGGAACCGCTAGGCCCACCTCACTCAGCCCAGGTTGCTGAACTGGTCGCCCTAACCAGAGCATGTGAATTGGCTAAGGGCAAATCAGCCAATATCTACACCGATTCTAGATACGCATTCGGGGTAGTCCATGATTTCGGAGCCCTATGGCGCCTCCGAAATTTCATGACGGCAGCTGGTACACCGGTAGCACATGCAGCTCACATAAAAAGGCTTCTAACAGCGATACAGGAACCCGACAGAGTGGCTGTTATCAAATGTAAAGCACATACATATAGCCAAGACCCAGTATCGCTTGGTAACAGCCGAGCAGACGAAGCGGCTAAATTAGCAGCTGGTACCCCCAGACAGACAGACACCACACAATTGATGGTATTTAATACCATCAACACACAGAAGTTGTGTGAAATGCAAAATTTGTGTTCCACACAGGAAAAGGCAGTCTGGAAGGCAAAGGGATATGGCCAGGAGTCCTCAGGACTCTGGACGGATGGACAAGGTAAACCGGTGGCCCCCAGAGCATACCTTCCATGTTTAGCTGAGGCAGCTCACGGGCTGACTCATCTGGGCAGGGAAGGGATGTGCAAGTTGGTAAGAGCATATTGGTGTGCCCCAGGATTCTCATCTCATGCGAGTAAAAGGGCAATGTCATGCCTTACCTGTTTGAGAAGGAATATTGGAAAGGCAATACCTACAGAACCATCCCATATCCCACCTGCCGGCGGCCCTTTCCAGGTAATACAGATTGACTTCATTCAATTACCCCCTTGTCGAAATTTTAAATATGTACTTGTTTGTATAGATGTTTTTTCAAATTGGGTCGGAGCATTTCCGGCGGCCACAAATACCGCTATGTTTACTGCTAAGAAAATTGTGCAGGAATTTGTATGTAGATATGGTATCCCTAGAATTATCGAAAGTGATAGGGATACCCATTTTACAGGTGATGTCTTTCAAGGAATGTGTAAATTGATGGGAATTGATAGCAAGCTGCACACTCCATACCGTCCACAGGCGAGTGCGAAAGTGGAAAGAGTGAACAGCACTATTAAAAATAAACTGAGTAAAGTGATGGCAGAGACAGGATTGACATGGCCAGAAGCTTTACCCATTGTACTGTACAGCATCAGAACCACTCCCAGGTCCCCTCTTAATCTGTCTCCCTTTGAAATCTTGTTTGGTCGACAACCGCATGTTATGATTAACCCTCAGGATGATTTGAAGTGTAACAATGAAGTGACTGTAAAATACTTGATTAACATGAGTAAACAGTTAAGGAATCAAAATGATAATCTGAAGTTAGTGATTCCTGATTTACCAGATAGTAATTGTCATGACATTGAACCTGGGGATTATGTAATGATACGGAATTTTCTACGCTCAGGTTGCCTTATTGACAGATGGGAAGGACCATACCAGGTCTTATTGACTAGCACTACAGCATTGAAGGTTGCTGAGAGAGAGACTTGGGTTCATTCGTCCCACTGTAAGAAGGTCGTTGATCCAGAGAAGTCCTGTGATAAGGAACAGACGGTAGAGGTTGTATCACTAGAGTGTCTGTTCCAGGAGGACTAAAGCGGCACCTGAGCATCGAGAACCATGAGATCAAAAGCAGTTGTCGATCCCCTGTTCCCTTTTTTTGTTTTTCTCCACTTCCCATCCCCTCTCCCTCAAATTATTTTTCCCCCCTTCTCATTCTTCTTCGTCTCCTCCTAAGATGGACTTGCCTCAAGAGACTGTGATCCGGATTTTCCTGTTGACCATGATGTTGACCAGAGCAGTCTGTTCCGGCGAGAGTACCATGGAGTTCGAGAGAGGTTCTGGAATGGGTTCTGATGACAGAAATGGAGGCGTAGTTTTCCGAGAACAACATAATCAACAAGCAAAGGCGAGTATCAGAAAACGATCCGATAGCATTGACCATAGAAGGAATTGTGAAGGATTGTTAGCTGAAGAAAACTGTATCTGTAGGCTCTGTAACAATGTCATTGAGGATGGGTGCATTAAGAAATGCCAATCCAGTTTTAATATCCATATGGACCGGCATCCATTGAGTGACTATCAATCCTTAGTGGGTAATGTGTTAAACAAAACAGATTGTTGGGTATGCTCTCAAGTACCTCAGGGTCATAGCAAATTAGGGCTAGTACCATTTCCTTTAATGATAGAGGAGGTACTTGAGTTAAATGGTGGGAGACCGGTGGACCGGAGGTTTAATATCTCCAGCCCTCCTAGTTTGAAGCTCCACCAATACCATGTGGATAGGTCCCTATTATGTTTCAACATCTCCAATCCCCGAAAGCCGGGAAATTGGGAAGTGTCATGGAGTAACCACACCATGACCTTTTCGCATAGAGCAGATAGAATGCCTACAGATACAGAGCTTGTACGCCACATAGCCAGTAGAGGAAAATCTTTCCGGTATAGGTATACCTTAGGAAATAGGATTACTAGAGTTGGAGAGGTATCACCAGGATACTGTGCACATATCGTACAACCTGATACGTGTACTAAGCAGATGGAAGAATTAGGGTTAGGAGATTTCACATGGAAGGTGTGTAATATGGTTATGTCCTACTTAGTCCCATATGTTCTCCCCGATGATGCATATTTCATATGCGGGAGAAAGGCGTACAAGTGGCTTGCCCCAAACTCTGAAGGATTGTGTTATATTGGAAAAGTACTGCCTGAAGTAATGACTGTATCACATGACAAAATGAAAGACATACACTGTGGTGCCCAAGCTCCTTATACTCACACCCATTACGAGCACGTTGTTAAAAGGCACCTGATAGAGAAGACAGAGCATCCGGCCTCTGATCTGATAAGTGAATCCACCGGGATTCAATTCTTAATCGCGTTAGATTTCACCCGCACCGCTAGAGGAGTGCTGAATTATAAATACATATCGGCGCTCGCAAATTTGTTAGACAATATCACTGAAATGTATGATGACACATTTAGGTATACTGGAAGGGAACTTCAAGCTTACAAAACAGAACTGGTACAGCATAGAATGGTTCTCAATTACCTCACAGCAGTGACAGGCGGATATTGTGTCACACTGGCAACACAATACGGCGTGAAATGTTGCACATATATTACGAATAGCACCGAGGATCCGGTCGAGGTCATAGACCAAAAGATGGACGATATTCTCCAATTGAAGTGGGAATTTCGCAGGAGACACAATCTCACTTTTGCTGCTGTAGGTAATGAGCTGACTGGTTGGGTGTCATGGTTGAACCCGCGAAATTGGTTTTCTGGTTTAGGAGAATGGGCTTAAGGAGTCATAATGGATGTTGGGAAGTTTCTCCTATGTATCTTAGGTGTTGTCATATCGATTGGATTGATATTTAGATGCGGTCAGGCTTTAATGAAGTGCAAACATCGTACAAGGGTAATGAGTTTGAGGAGTGAGGAAACTGTAATTCCAATGGACTTGATTTACGACCCAAATGTAGAAACAATGATGTGATGAAAATGCGATTTCTACGGTCCGTTTCTTTCACCTGTTTTTCCGTTTTCTCCAAGGTAACAAGACCCACTTGGACGAGGAATTTGATGAGCCGATATACAGACAACAGAGGGATTAAAGAAGAAGTTTGACAACCTGATACACAGATTTTTGATGAACTATGCCATGGATCCCCAGTTTCCCTAGAAATTTTAAAATTACGCTAGCCCAACACTTTTGTAAATCTATGGACATTGACAGCTTTTGCTCGCACCTTATGGGCAAAAGCACAAAGAAGACTGCATTCAACAGACACCAAACAAGACCTCAATCGACGAATGTATATTCTGACATAGAATACCACCGCATTTACCGTAATTATGTCTTTTCTTCATTTCTACAACCCTCAGGTAATGACACACATAGTCGATAGGGAATACAGGCACAGATATCAGCAATCACATATCTCCCCCATTCATGTATCATCAACTAAAATGTGCTCCCCAATTTTGTTACAACCAAAGCCGAAAAGAGCTCGGTAAAGTTTGACAGCCCATCCACAGACCCGTACCACGGGATAAGAAGGAATTCAAATGTATACTTCGCAATACCTCGAAGCTTGATTTAAAACATGTACGGCACGATGATACATGACCCCCAAGCACGGATTCATACACACATGCTTCTGCTATCTCACTAGGTCATACCCTTTTCCTACCTTCTCCTCTCCTCCCCTACCCAACCATGTAAATGTATTAACCCCTGACATATATTTTTCTCTTTTGAAATGTTTTAGAAGGTGGCAGTTATTGTTGACTGCCAAAGGGTGGACTGTCAAAGTCAGAAAAATATCTCTATACACACTGCCATATTTGCACCTCATTCTGGTCCGCGCTGCGCATGCGTGCGCTCTCCCGTGCGTGCGCATACTCACAGTCGCGGGCACCCGCAGGCGCACGGTATGCGTATTTACGGTAGAGTTTATGTGATCGTAGCGTGCGACTCAATCGTTACATATTTTCAGTAATAATGTATTTTGTAGATCATGGTCCCTTTGATAGATTCTGAAAGTGTAGTTAACATAGCATGTTCCTGAACAGAGAGATCCCTCTTTGTATTGTACGAAGGGTCTAACAGGGGTCATACAGTGGTGTTTGGTACCCATCGGAAGAGTATTTAAATAGCAATATTCCGGTGTTGGTTTGGAGCGGATTAATCGCTCATGCGAATAGTTATGGACATAAGAAGTTTATGTCCATTTACTATTATTTGTTCTTATTTAGTCATGCGGCGGGAAACTCAGTATCCCACCCACCTGAACAGTTGGAAGCAGTCACAACCCACCTGTATGAATCAACCTATGACCTTTTGTTATAATGCGAAGCCGAATTCCTGTGTCCAATGAACAATGAGATTGTAGGGACCATTGAATTGTATTGTGTGTAGGGCATAAATAGGCAGGCCGACCATATCCAGTTCACTCTCTTCAACGGTTCTCATTGCTGATAATCGGGAGCTGGATATCGAGGCGCATGCGATCGTTTCCCCTTGTGCGTAAGTGTTTCTCCGCAATCATATTGATCTTCTTGTTATTCCGAGCCAATCTCTCTCAATTTCTCTCTCTCTCTCTCTCTCTCTCCTTCTCTTTCTCTCTCATTTTCCCTTAAATTGTATTGTATTGTATTTCCTGTGTAGTTATCTGGTTAGGTAGTCTATGTTATATTGTAGTGTATGACTTGTATTGTGTTTAACTCTTTTGCAAGTATAGCATTCATAATATATATTTTAGGCGTTGGACCCTGAGCACGGTATCTGTGTGTTTCTTATAGTATTAAGTATTCTCAGAGCGACGGTGACGCTCGAACAGCTTTAAAGGTAATAAGGTTATACTGTGTTGCATTTACACTCTAACATTACACTAAGGTTTTACTGCACAATACACTGTTTATGGTTTAGATACAAAGGTTTAATATAGTGAGCGTCAGCGCCGCTGGTGATCTCCTCGTGGTCCCGAGCGTCCGCTACGCTATAGCGAATCATTACGTTAGTTAACAGCCAATAACGTGCCTGCCTGTGATCTCTTGGCCGTGAGTGAACGTGACGCTTGAGCGTCTTGATCACGGCAAAGCGATTGTTACGCAACTAGCGTACCCTTACGGTACTTCATACGTAGATAGCGTACAGTGTTCTTAGACCTCATAAAGGGTATTATATACGATAAATATTTAGCTTTATCAGCACTCATTCTTTCTCGTGTAGTACCATAAATCTCAGCAGATAGCACCTCTCATTACAATTACTAGGGTGTTCTGTCTAGACCCATTTCCCCTGTATAGTCCATACTATGTGTATAAATTAGGGATGAGTGGGTTTGGTTCCTTGAGAACCGAACCCCCCTGAACTTCATGTCCCGAGCCCGACTTCCTGCCAGACTCGGAAACCAGAATGAGGCAAAACAAACGTCATCATCCTGCTGTCGGATTCTCGCAGTCTTTGGATCCCATATAAACAGCTGCACGTTGCCGCCATTTTCACTCCGGACTTGGAGAGTGAGGGAGACATACCTCTGTCTCTCTGTGGGTGGTGACGTGGGGTTAGTGTGTGCTCTGTTGGGGTGCTGCTGCAGTCACTGTGGTGTATCTGTGCTGTGTTAGGGGTGCTGTCCTGGCTGTCCCTGCTGTCCTGGCTGTCCTAGCTTTCACTGTTGTCACTGCCGGGTGCTGCAGCTGTAGATGTGTGTTGCTGTCCTGGCTGTCACTGTGTTGTACAGGGGGCAGGGGCACAGTGAAATATAGGGGTGCGGATGTCTTAATAACATTACACTGACCATGTTTGCTATAAAAGTTTGGCTGCAGTTAAAAATTAAAAGCACACTGCTCCTGTATGCTGTGAAATATAGGGGTGCTGATGTCTTAATAACATTACACTGGCCCTGTCTGCTATAAAAGTTTGGCTGCAGTTACAAATTAAAAGCACACTGCTCCTGTATGCAGTAAAATATAGAGGTGCTGACGTCTTAATAACATTACACTGGCCCTGTCTGCTATAAAAGTTTGGGTGCAGTTAAAAATTAAAAGCACACTGTTCCTGTATGCTGTGAAATATAGGGGTGCTGATGTCTTAATAACATTACACTTGCCCTGTCTGCTATAAAAGTTTGGCTGCAGTTAAAAATTAAAAGCACACTGCTCCTGTACGCAGTGAAATATAGGGGTGCTGACGTCTTAATAACATTACACTGGGCCTGTCTGCTATAAAAGTTTGGGTGCAGTTAAAAATTAAAAGCACACTGTTCCTGTATGCTATGAAGTATAGGGGTGCTGATGTCTTAATAACATTACACTGACCCTGTCTGCTATAAAAGTTTGGGTGCAGTTAAAAATTAAAATCACACTGCTACTGTATGCTGTGAAATATAGGGGTGCTGACGTCATCGTAACATTACACTGGCCCTGTCTGCTATAAAAATGTGGGTGCAGTTAAAAATTAAAGGCACACTGCTACTGTATGCTGTGAAGTATAGGGGTGCTGATGTCTTAATAACATTACACTGGCCCTTTCTGCTATAAAAATTTGGGTGCAGTTCTTACACATTAAAAGCATACTGCTCCCGTATGCTGTGAAATATAGGGGTGCTAATGTCTTAACAACATTACACTGGCTCTGTTTGCTATAAAAGTTTGGGTTCAGTTAAAAATTAAAAGCACATTGCTCCAGTATGGTGTAAGAACACAGGGGCACTGTGAAAATAAAGGGTCACTGTTCTCTGTGCTGTAATAATAAAGGGGTGCTGTCCTGTGAAATGAGTACATCGATTTGGAGGGAAAAAAGTGGAAGATCAGAAACCACTTCCAGTTCCTAGTACTAGTGCTGAAGCTGCTGCTGCTGCTGCCGGCAGTCATGACTTTGACGATGCAATTCCATCAACGTTGTTTGCTAAGGCCGATGCCCAATGTCATAGAGGGCATGTAAAATCCAAGAAGCAAAAATAAATAACCAGAAAAAAAAAGAAATTATCTGCTGAGAAACGTAAAATTGGCAATATGCAATTCACGACACGAAGTGGCAAGGAAAGGCTAAGGCCTTGGCCTATGTTCATGACTGGTGGCTCAGCTCTCATGAGGATGGAAGTCCCTCTCGAAAAATAAAAAAAATTAAATTTGTTAAAGCACAGGAAAATACAACTGTGTGTTCAGAGATATCACAAATCCCCAAGGAGAGTCCAAGCATGTCCGCAGTTACGATGTCTAGGCCTGATCTTCCCAACACTGGGCGGGAAGAAGTGGCTCCTTCCAGAATTTGCACGCCCCCTGCATGTGCTGGAAGGAGCACCCACAGTCCAGTTTTTGATATTCAGATTGAAGATGTCACTGTTGAAGTACACCAGGATGAGGATATGGGTGTTGCTGGTGCTGAGGAGGAAGCTCGCAATGAGGATTCTGATGGTGATGTGGTTTGTTTAAATCAGGCACCTGGGGAGACAGTTGTTATCTGTGGGATGAGTAAGCCCATTGTGATGCCTGGGCAAAAGTACCAAAAAAGCCACCTGTTCGGTGTGGAATTATTTCTCCACAAATCTGGAAAACAGGTGTCAAGCCGTGTGTTGCATCTGTCAATCTGTAATAAGTAGGGGTAAGGACATTGACTCCCAGAGGAAGACCCTAACAGGTCGAAACGCGTTGGAGCTACCCATCTATACTACATTGGACTGAGGACGAATATTCACTACAAAGAAGGACAGTACTGCTAATCCTTTCCGCAAACCATCCGGTCACGTGATCCGGAGTTCCGGAAGCAACCGGTTGCCAGGCGACGGAAGAAGCCCGAGACAGCGGAGAGTGGAAGGCGGAGGGGAAGGGATAAGGTAAGTCCCTGTAGGAGGAGGAGAGGCGCGGCCAGCCGCTCGGAGAGCTCCGACCGGGTCCACTTCGCCTCTGTGACAGGTGCACACCCCAGGTCAGCGGCCCCACAGAGCGGGCCTGATTCGGGCGCTCTACTGTGGGACGTGCTGCAGGAGGAATAGCGCCAGTCCAGGGTCCTTATTCTCCACTCTAACCAAAGCATACACTACCGCTGTCAACTGTTCATCACTTCACAAGAGAATCCTTCACTTCAGAGCACAGATTAGCGGGACGCCGCTGTCTGTATAGACTTGTAAACCGTTTGGACTTTAGTACATATTATCATTAATATTTTTTTGTGGCATTTTTCTTTTTATTTTTCTTTTTTTCGACTTTACAAAGATTACAGCATTTGTTCTTTCAATTGAACCTTGCACTTCAGAATTTAAGCTCAAACCAGAAGCGTGCCCCAATCACTGATTGACTTTTAAACCGAATTTATACCTGTTGGGAAAGAAAGTATCTCAGCATCTTAGAATAAACAACCTCAAGTATATTACCTGCTTTTTCATTATTGATTTTAGTTTCACTTTATAACCGTATCATTCACCACTACAAATAGGGTTTGAGCGCTGGTTCCCTGTGGATTTATCCACATCTGTATACTTACCATTTAAGGGGGGGTGGGACACCCCTCATTACCAGCAGCACACCCCACCTCAGATTAACACCTCAGTGCGCAGAGAACCCATTTCTGTAAGGACATTAACCACCTAGAAACATCCTCCCTTATACGTCACCTGCAGCGCATTCATCCAAAGTCAGTGTCAAGTTGTGAAACTTTGGGTAAGAGCGTAAGCAGTCCACTGACACCTAAATCCATTCTTCCTCTTGTACCCAAGCTCCTGCAAGCCACACCACCAACTCCCTCAATGTCAACTTCCTTCTCAGTCAAGAACATCAGTAGTCCTGCAGGCCATGTCACTGGCAAGACTGAGGAGTCCTCTCCTAACCGGGATTCCTCCAAAGGATCCTTGAGTGGTATGCCTGCTGTTGCTGCCGCTGCTGTTGTTGCTGCTGGGAGTCGTTCGTCATCTCAGAGGGGAAGTCGGGAGACCACTTGTACTACTTCCAGCAAACAATTGACTGTTCAACAGTCCTTTGTGAGGAAGATGAAATATGACAGCAGTCATCCTTTTGCAAAGCGGATAACTGAGGCCTTGACAGCTATGTTGGTGTTAGACGTGCGCCTGGTATCCGCCATTAGTTCAGTGGGACTTAGAGAATTGTTTGAGGTAGTGTGTCCCCGGTATCAAATCCCATCTAGGTTCCACTTCAAATGTACACAGACGTCAGAAAAAGAGTCACCAGTGTCCTACAAAATGCGGATGTATCCAGTGTCCACTTAACCACAGACATGTGGACAAGTGGAACAGGGAAGATTAAGGACTATATGACTGTAACAGCCCACTAGGTAGATGTATGGCCTACCGCAGCAACAACAGCAGCGGCGGCACCAGTAGCAGCATCTCGCAAACGCCAACTCGTTCCTAGGCAGGCTATGCTATGTATCACCACTTTCCGTAAGAGGCACACATCTGACAACCTCTTACGGAAACTTAAGAACATCATTGCAGAATGGCTTACCCCAATTGGACTCTCCTGGGGATTTTTGATATCGGACAACGCCACCAATATTGTACGCACATTACATGTGGGCAAATTCCAGCACATCCCATGTTATGCACATACAATTAATTTGGTGGTGCGAATTTTTTGAAAAATGACAGGGATGTGCAGGAGATGCTGTCGGTGGCCCGAAAACTTACGGGCCACTTTCGGCATTCAGCCACCGCGTGCCGAAGACTGGAGCGCCAGCAAACATACTTGAACCTGCCCTGCCATCAACTGAAGCAAGAGGTGGTAACGAGGTGGAATTCAACACTCTATATGCTTCAGAGGATGGAGGAGCACCAAAAGGCCATTTAAGCCTATACATCCACCTACGATATAGGCAAAGGAGGGGAAATGCACCTGACTCAAGTGCAGTGGAGAATGATTTCCGTCTCATGAAAGGTTCTCCAGCCCTTCGAACTTCAGACACTGCCAGCTGCAGTCCGGTCATTCCCCTCATCAGGCTTTTGCAGAAGCAGCTGGAGAAATTGAAGAAGGAGCTAAGACGGAGTGATTCCGCAAAGTATGTGGGACTTGTGGATGGAGCCCTTCATTCACTTTGCCAGGATTCAAGGGTGGTCAATCTGTTGAAATCAAGGCACTACATTTTGACCACCGTGCTCGATCCTAGGTTTAAAGCTTATGTTGTATCTCTCTTTCCAGCAGACACAAGTGTGCAGAGGTGCAAAGACCAGCTGGTGAGTAAATTGTCAACTCAAGCGGAACATGACCCGTCAACAGCTCCTCTTCAATTTCTCCCGCCACTAGGGCTGCAAGGAAAAGGATAACATTTCCTAGACCACCCGCTGGCGGTGATGCAGGGCAGTCAGGAGCAAAAGCTGATATCTGGTCTGGACTGAAGGACCTGCCAACAAATACTGACATGTCTACTGTCACTGCATATGATTCTCTCACCATTGAAAGAATGATGGAGGATTATATGAGTGACAGCATCCAAGTAGGCATGTCAGACAGTCCGTATGTATACTGGCAGGATAAAGAGGCAATTTGGAGGCCCTTGCACAAACTGGCTTTATTTTACCTAAGTTGCCCCCCCTCCAGTGTGTACTCCAAAAGAGTGTTTAGTGCAGCCGGTAACCTTGTCAGCGATCAGCGTAGGAGGTTACTTCCAGAAAATGTGGAGAAGATGATGTTCATCAAAAGGAATTATAAATTCCTCCGGGAAGACCTTTACCAGCAATTGTCTCCAGAAAGTACACAGGGACCTGTGATGGTGGATTCCAGTGGGGACGAATGAATACTCTGTGAGGAGGAGGATGTACACAGTGAAAGGGGTGACGAATCGGAGGATGAGGAGGAGGTCGACATCTTGCCTCTGTAGATCCTGTTTGTACAAGGAGAGATTGATTGCTTCTTTTTTTAGTGGGGGCCCAAACAAACCAGTAATTTCAGCCACATTCGTGTGGCACACCCTGTCGCTGAAATGATTGGTTTGTTAAAGTGTGCATGTCCTGTTTATACAACATAAGGGTGAATGGGAGGGCCCGAGGACAATTCCATCTTGCACCTTTTTTACTTTTTTGCATCATGTGCTGTTTGGGGACTAGTTTTTTTAAGTGCCATCCTGTCTGTAACTGCAGTGCCGCACACTTGTGTCGCTTAGCTTAGTCATCCAGCTACCTCATTGCACCTCTTTTTCTTCTTTGCATCATGTGCTATTTGGGGCCTATTTTTTAAATCTGCCATCCTGTCTGCCACTGCAGCGCCAATCCTAGATGGGCCAGGTGTTTGTGCCGCACACTTGTGTCGCTTAGCTTAGTCATACAGCTACCTCATTACACTTCTTTTTCTTCTTTGCATCATGTGCTGTTTGGGGCCTATTTTTTAAAATCTGCCATCCTGTCTGCCACTGCAGTGCCACTCCTAGATGGGCCAGGTGTTTCTGCCGCACACTTGTGTCAATTAGCTTAGTCATACAGCCACCTCGGTGCAACCTTTTGGCTTAAAAATAATATTGTGAGATGTGAGGTGTTCAGAATAGACTGGAAATGAGTGAAAATTAATGTTATTGAGATCAGTAATACCGTAGGATCAAAATTACCCCCAAATTCTGTGCTTTAGCTGTTTTTATATATATTTTTTTTAAATCATCCAAAACCAAAACACGAAAGGGTGGTTTTGCCAAAACCAAGCCAAAACGAAAACACAAAAGTGGAATTAGAACCAAAACCAAAACACATAACACGAAAAATGCCAGCTGCACATCTCTAAATAAGGGTTCAACAAAAACATTTAACTTTAGGAAGGCTAACTTCAGTATGCTGAGATGTGCATTAAACAACATTGAGTGGGAAGTTTTGTTTCATGGTAAGAACACTTCGGAAATGTGGGATGCTTTAAAGGGTTGCTGGATAGCAATATTCACAAATTTATCCCCATGGGCAGTAAGCGCAGGAGTACCAAACTCAAACCGATGTGGCTTAACAAGAAGGTCAAGGCCAAAATCGATTAAAAGAGGCGTGCTGTCAAGGCATTTTAAATCTAATGGAAAGGAGGATTCATTCCAGTACTACAGGTTGAGTATCCCTTATCCAAAATGCTTGGGACCAGAAGTATTTTGGATATCGGATTTTTCCGTATTTTAGAATAACTGCATACCATAATGAGATATCATGGTGATGGGACCCAAGTCTAAGCACAGAATACATTTATGTTTCATATACACCCAGAAGAGTATCTAGTACGGGGCGAGCAGGGCACGTGCCCTGGGCACCGTGGAAGCCCCAACAGAGGGGGCGCCACCGCCACCTGCACGGCCCGCTCACCCCATGCGACAGGGATTCCGCCGGTGCTACCCGCTGCGCTCTCCCTGTCTCCCCGGCTGCTGTGCCTGTCACACTGGACAGGCAGCGACAGCCAGGAGCCTCCCCTACTCCCCCCCCCCCTCCCTGCAAATTGTATAGTGCGCGATCGCGACCTCGGAGGTACGCGCGCGCGCGTGCGTGCGCGGCCTCAGAAGTGCAGGTGAGCGGGCCATACAGTTTTTCAAGTTGTTTATACTTTTCTGTCAGGAGAGGGGAGGGGGGTGCGGGACAGTGTGTGTGTGTGGGACAGTGTGAGTGTGTGTTAATTGTGTGTGTGGGACAGTGTGTGTGTGTGACTCAGTGTGCGTGTGTGTTAATTGTGTGTATGTGTGTGGGACAGTGTGAGTGTGTGTTAATTGTATGTGTGAGGGACAGTGTGCGTGTGTGTTAATTGTGTGTGTGTGTGTGTGTGTGTGTGGGACAGTGTGCGTGTGTGTGGGACAGTGTGAGTGTGTGTTAATTGTCCCGGCGGTGATTGGCGTCTGCAGTGTGCACCCCCCCGTCCTCCTCAGCCGCTGACAGGAGCGGTGTTGTGCGGCTCTACCCTTCCTCCGCCGGCTCCGTCCTCCCGCTGACAGGAGCGGCGGTGTGTGGATCTTCCCCTCCTCCGCCGGCTCCGTCCTCCTGGCGTGGCCCTGCAGTGTGTGCGGCTCTCCCCAGCAGCAGCAGCAGCAGGCTAGTCTCTCTCCCCCTACCCTTCCCCCGCCTCTCTCTCTCTCTCTCTCTCTGTCTCTCTCTCTGTCTCTCCTCCTGCGGATTGAAGTTTGTAAGTATAATTTTCATTTTTACAGATTCCCCTATTGGATTCTACTGGACAAGTGGACGTGACCGGCGTGGGATGTAGGTAAGTAATGTGTCTCTCATTTTTACAGGTACCCCTATTGGATTCTACTGGACAAGTGGACGTAACCGGCGTGGGATATAGGTAAGTATGTGTGAGTGTGTCAGGGTGTTTTAATAAATTTTTACTGTCACGGTGTGTGAGTTGTGTTTTTATTTGGGTATTTTTGTTGTTGTAGAACTACAGGTACCAGCGGGCCCGTTATTTCCCCGCATGCTGGTTCTTGAGGTTCTCCAAGTACCAGCAAGCGGGGGAGGCTTTCTGGGCCTTGTAGTTCCACAACAAAAAACAATATTCTTTTTTTTACTTACATGGCTATCAGCCTCCCATCCACCGCCCACGGATGAGGGAGACAGCCTCGGGCTTCACCCCTGGCCCTTGGGTGCCTGGAGGGGGGGGGGTGACCCCTTGATTTAAGGGGTCCCCACTCCTCCAGGGAACCCTGGCCAGTGGTGACTAGTTGGGGGTTAATGCCACAACCGCAGGGACCTACATAAATGTGTCCCCCGGCTGTGGCATCATGTCCCTGGCTAGTGGAGCCCGGTGCTGGTTTTAAAAATACGGGGGACCCCTACATCTTTTGTCACCCATATTTTTGGAACCAGTACCGGACTAAGAGCCTGGTGCTGGTTGTCTAAATACGGGGAACCCCTGTCCAATTTTTTCCCAGTGTTTAAACAACCAGGACCTGCTCAAAGAGCCTGAGGCTGGTTATACTTATGAGGGGGGACCTCAAGCATTTTTTTTACATTTTTTAACCCATTCAGACCCTTCTCCGTTAAGTTAATGGAATCCCTAGACAACAAAATTGCATTCATGTCCTTCTCCCACTCCCTTCCCAGTCCCAAACACTAATTATTATTTTTTCTATAAAAATATACAATAAACAACAAGTATGATGAGCAGGCAGGCAGCGGGCATTGGCGGCATAGGACTGATATGCAAATTAGTGGCGGAGGGCTGGGTCAGTTGATGGTGGGCGAGTTTGTAAGCCATTGGTGGTGGCAGCGGGCAGTGGCGGGCATTGGCTTGGTGGCGGTAGGGGTAATCGGCAGGATTCGGCGGACATTATGGCTGTAGTGCCTCACCAGCCACTGACCTCACCGCACGCCACTGGTGTGTGGGACAGTGTACGTGTGTGTTAATTGTGTGTGTGTATGGGACAGTGTGAGTGTGTGTTAATTGTATGTGTGTGGGACAGTGTGACTGTGTGTACATTTTTGCAGTCCAGTGGGTGTGTGTGGGGTTTGGGGGTGGCCAGTCTGTGTGTGTGTGTGTAATCTACAGTATGTGTGTGTAAGTAAGGGGGTGGGGCAGTCTGTGTGTATGGATGGGATTTACTAATGGCCATTTACCGAAGAGGGATATGTATTAAACCACGGGCACTGAGATGCCCTTCTCACTCACCATCCAGCTGGGTGGGCGAGCCTGGCAGGTGGAAAGTCAGCAGCAGGGGCAGCATGCCGGATATCAGCAGTCGAGGGTACGGGCTGTAAGGCACGTGCGCAGCCCAAAACCGGAGATCGGCGGTATGTTGACCGGCAACAAGCGGCTTCTGCTTCCGCGTTCAACATGCTGCCGATCTCTGGCTTTGGGCTACGCAGGGTTCGGGGGATGGGTGTCCTCTGCCGGTGTACTGCAGCTCCGGGGGTGCGGGCTCCGGAGGCTTTCAGCACTGTTGAATATCCAGCTGCCTCAAGGATGTACAGCCCGCACCCTCGGCTGCTGATATCCGGCATGCTGCTGGCTGTCCCCCTGCCCTGCTCGGACACACAGCTGTATGGTGAGAAAGGCCTCTCAGTTCCCAAGGTTTAACATATATGCCTCAGTAAATGGCCTCTGCAGTAAACGATACTAATGCTTATCGTGGCAGTAAAAGCGGGGAGGACGGCGCACATCGGGATCATGCAGCAGGAGAGAAGAACCCCTTCGGAGCACAGCAGACCACACTGAAAAGGGTGCTTTCCCGGTGCGGTGCTCTGCATCCTGAATGGCGCAGAAGATTTGGAGTGTCGGAGGTGGCAGAAGCGCCACAGCTTGGGGTGAGAAACCGCTGCAGCCCTACCACTGCTAAACTCTGCAATTAGTCTATTAAGGGGGTAGGCTCCCCTCACCACAGTGCCCCACAGGATTAGATAATTAAGGGGGTAGGATCCCCTCACTCTATAATGTGAATTTTGGCTCATATCATGTGCTGTAACGTGAATTTTGGCTCATACCGTGTGCTGTAATGTGAATTTCGGGTCATAACGTGTGGGGTAATGTGAATTTCAGGTCATACCGTGTGGGGTAATGGGAATTTTGGCTCATACCATGTGGGGTAATGTGAATTTCGGCTCATACCGTGTGGGGTAATGTGAATTTCGGCTCATACCGGTGTGCTATAATGTGAATTTCGGCTCATACCATATGGGGTAATGTGAATTTCTGCTCATACTGTGTGCTATAATGTGAATTTCAGCTCATACCGTGTGGGGTAATGTGAATTTTGGCTCATACCGTGTGCTATAATGTGAAAGGGGCACCAGTACTAGATAATAAAAGGGGTCCTACTACACTGACACGCCCCTTTTGAGTGACCACGCCCCTTTTTCGAAGCACGTCGCATTATTGCTGTCTACACTATTTCATTCCCTCTTCAAAAATTAAACCTCCACCACTGCACCTACATCTATACATACACACCCAGACATCTTTATATACAGTGACACCGGTGGTGTCTGCACATACTTTCCTTTTGTTTTTGTTTATTTTTTTATTTTATTTGTATTTATTTATTTTTGAGGGGGGGAAGGGAGGGGGGGCGCCATTATTGATCTTGCCATGGGCTCCAAAAACTCTAGCTACGCCTCTGTATCCACCTTATACACACAGCCTGAAGGTCATTTTAGCCAATATTTTTAATAATTTTGTGCATTAAACAAAGTGGGTGTACATTCACACAATTCATTTATGTTTCATATACACCTTATACACACAGCCTGAAGGTCATTTAATACAATATTTTTAATAACTTTGTGTATTAAACAAAGTTTGTGTACATTGAGCCATCAGAAAACAAAGGTTTCACTATCTCACTCTCACTCAAAAAATTCCGTATTTTGGAATATTCCATATTTCGGAATATTTGGATATGGGATACTCAACCTGTACAAGAAATGCAATAAAAGAAGCAAAAATGCAATAAAAGCAGCTAAAATTGATAACGAAAAGCTAATTGCTATATAGAGTAAAACCAATACTATTTTTTTTTTAAATACATAAACAGTAAAAGGTTAAAAAAGGAGAACATAGGTCCATTACAAGATGCATTTGGAGTATTGTTAAATGATGACGAATCAAAAGCAGAAATACTGAACAAATTTTTTTCATCAGTGTTCACCAGAGAGGAACTGACAGTGGGAGTAGTGCATAGCGATAGTGACCGTAATGTTTCGTCGTTAGATACTTGTTTAAGTGAAGTAGTCAGGGAGAGATTACGCAAAATAAAGATCAATAAGTCACCTGGCCCGGACGGACTTCATCCGAGGGTTCTTATGGAGCTTAGGTTACAACTAGCAAGACCCCTGTACTTGATTTTCAATAGTTCAATTAGATCTTGCATGGTACCGAAGGATTGGCGTATAGTGGAGGTAGTGCCATTATTTAAAAAGGGATCCAAAAATGATCCGGGTAACTACAGGCCGATTAGTTTGACACCCTATAGTGGGGAAAATATTGGAAGGAATTCTAAGGGATAGCATACAGGAGTATCTGCAGACCACTAAGATTATTATCAAGAACCAGCATGGGTTTGTGAGGGACAGACCATGTCAAACTAACTTAGCTAACTTCTACGAGGAAGTAAGCGACAATCTTGACCAAGGAAAAGCAGTCGATCTGGTCTACTTAGATTTTGCAAAAGCCTTTAATCTAGTGCCTCACAGGAGATTAATCATCAAATTAAAAGAGCTTGGCCTAGGAAAAACTGTTTGTACATGGATAAGTAACTGGCTGGAAAACAGGGTACAGTGAGTAGTGGTCAACGGGAAGTCCTCAAGCTGGACACTGGTTTTCAGCGGAATACCACAGGGGTCCGTACTCGGGCCACTACTGTTCAACATATTTATCAATGACCTAGAAATAGGCCTGGAAAGCACAGTGTCAATCTTTGCAGATGACACTAAACTGTGTAGGGTAATTCATTCAGAAAAAGATGTGGAGTCTCTGCAGAATTACTTATCTAAACTTTAAATCTGGGTGTCTAAATGGAGAATGAGTTTCAATATAGAAAAATGCAAGGTTATGCATTTTGGGACTAAAAACAAACTTGCATCCTACATATTAAATGGGGAAAGTCTAGGGGTAACAGTTTTGGAAAAGTATTTAGGGGTACTCATTGATAATAAACTTAATAACCGTATACAATGTCAAAGCACAGTAAAGAAGGCAAGTAAGGTGTTAGCGTGCATAAAACGGGGAATTGAGACAAGGGATGAGGGTGTAATTCTGCCGCTGTACAAATCATTGGTACATCCGCACCTGGAATATTGTGTTCAGTTTTGGGCACCACTGTATAAAAAAGATATCGGTGAACTAGAGAGGGTTTAAAGGTGAGCTACTAAATTGATTAAAGGGCTTGAGGGACTGGATTATGAGGAAAGGCTTACTAGGTTGAATATGTATACACTGGAAAAGAGGTGTCTAAGAGGAGACATTATTAATGTCTTCAAATATGTAAATGGACACTACAAAGAGTTATCAGAGGAATTATTTATTAAAAGAACTCTGTTTAGGACACACGGGCACTTGCTGAGGCTGGAGGAGAGAAAATTCTGCACGCAACGGAGGAAAGGGTTCTTCACTGTTAGGGCAATAAGGATTTGGAATTCCTTGCCAGGGAAGGTGGTAATGGTGGACACTGTAAATGCATTTAAAAGGGGATTGGATGAATTTCTGATTGAAAAGGATATCCAAGGCTACAACACTTAAAATATTGAAGTTGTTAAAGCAGGTGTAACGTGATTTGTAGTTGTTAACTAGTGATAAAACACTCTTCAGCAGGTACATTAAAATCAACTCAACTTAATACAACAAACAGGTTGAACGCAATGGGCATTTTGCCTCTTTTCAACCTCAAATACTATGTTACATACCCATCACCTTCCTCAGACACAACCCCATCACCTTGCTCAGTCCCTAGACCCTCATCTTCCTCAGCCACAGCTCCGTCTTCAGCCCCCATCACCTTCCTCAGCCCCCAGCTCCATCACCTTCCTCAGCTCCCAGCCCATCACCTCCTTTAGCTCCCAGCCCCCTCACCTTCCTTAGCCACAACCCCCTCACCAACCTCAGCCCTCAACTTTCTCAAACCCCAGCTCCATCATCTTCCCTGCAGCGGCAACCTGAATTATGCTAAGTTAGAGCCTCTTACACACATTACACCTCAGTAGAGCCCCTTATACACATTAGGCTAGGTAGCCCCATATACACATTTTGCCAAGTAGCCCATTATACACATTGCAGCACATAGCCCCATATACACATTACGCCAGGTAGCCCTTACGTAAACATTGTGCCTAGTAGCCCCATATACACATTACACCAAGTAGCTCATTATACACATTGTGACAGGTAGCCTCTTATACACATTGTGACAGGTAGCCCCATATATCTATTGCAGCAGGTACCCCCATATACACATTGCGGCAGGTAGCCCATTATACACATTATGCCAGGTAGCCCATTATACACATTAGGCCAGGTAGCCCCATATAAACACTGCACCAGGTAGCCCCATATAAACACTGCACCAGGTAGCCCCATATACACACTGTGCCAGGTAGCCCCATATACACACTATGACAGTTAGCCCATTATACATATTGTGCTAGGTAGCCCCATATATACACTGCGCCAGTTAGCTAGGAGAGAGTGAGAGTATGTGTGTGTGTCTCACACTCCCTGCAGCTCCGGGACATGTCACCGGCCGCTCCATTACTCACCCTCCCTGCAGATCCGGGACCTGCTGCTCTGCTCCTCACGCTCTCTCTGCAGCTCCGGAACCCGCCGATCTCCTCAGAATCTCTGCAGCTCCGGGACCCGCCAATCTCCTCATGCTCCTGCAGCTTCAGGACCCGCCAATCTCCTCACGCTTTCTGAGCTCTGGGACTCACCGGCGCCCTCTGACAGTTTAGGAACCTGGAGCGCTCCGCAGGAACCACTCTCCCTATGCCTCTGATTACACCTCACTATTTTCTACAAGTGTGATGCTCTGGGGAGGGGGTTTGCTTGGCTGGGTTGGTTTGCACCCCGATGTGAACCCCAAAGTGTTAGGGACTTGCTCGATAGAGGTGACCTCGACACGGTGGGCAAGCCCATATCATTGGCCAGAGGGTTTCACAAAGTTGATTATGGGGTCTATTTATCATCACTTAATTTCTGCAAAAGCAGGGGATATTAACATTTTCACCTACTTTTGTAGCAATTAAGTGTCAGAGTTATTCATTGACCTTGTACCGCAGTTAAGTTGCAGGGATATTTAGAAAAAGGAAATGAGTACATTTACAGAGGAGAAGGTCCTAACAGAACTCTCAAAGCTGAAAGTGGGTAAATCAATAGGGTTAGATGGGATAAATCCAAGGATACTAAACGAGCTTAAAGGGGTGCTGGTAGCACCATTAACAGAATTATTCAACCAGTCACTAGCTACAGGAGGACTGGAAAAGAGCGAATGTAGTCCCACTGCACAAAAGAGTAGAGTAAACAAGTAGCAGGCAAGCAACTACTTGCCAGTGAGCCTTAAATCAGTAATAGGGAAATTGATGGAAACACTCTTAAAAGAAAGAGTTGTAGATTATCTCAAATCCAGCAATTTACAGGATCCCAAACAGCATGGATTCATTGGAGAAGTACTAGAACATGAGGACATGCACTCAAACTGGAGGGAGATAGGTTCAGGGGAAATTTGAGGAAATATTACTTCACAGAAAGGGTAGTGGACATGTGGAATAGCCTCCCATCAGAGGTTTTAGAGGCTAAGACAGTAGAGCAATTCAAACATCCATGGAATAGACATAAGGATATCCTTACAAAGAAATAAGGATCAAATAAGTTTTGAGGTAAAAATATGGTTAAAAAAGGAGCAGACTAGATGGGCCAAGTGGTTCTTATCTGCCTTCAAATTCTCTATTTTATTTGATGCAGGAGATATAACTGGTATCTCCTGGTTACTTTTCTCCCACAACAATTTCCACAGTCCCCATACTTTAGTATAGGGACCTAGAAATTATGTAATTCATCAAGTTCCAAAAAAGCATTTTTTTATAACTTGTGAGTGATACCATTCCCCATTCTGAGATGGCGTACAGAATCCAATAGTGTGCACAAGCTGCCGTTTACACGGCAACTTGTGCAGCAGAGGGATCTTTTCAGATATCCTACGCTGTGTCCTCCCTACTGAGACTCACATCTTCCGTTTCTGTGAGTCCCCCTCTCCAGCCTCCCTGACACCAGTAGTGGCTGGTCTCTGATGGTCCGGCATCTCTGATCTCCTCTGTGTGGGTCACCCTCTCAAGGCTCCCCAGTGCACAGATACAGATAATCAGATGCGGGGGTGGGGGCACTGCAGACATCAGCGGAATGGGGGACTGGTACAGACACCAGTGGTGGGTGGGGGGGGGGGGATAGTCATTAGTGGCGGGAAAGACACTGGCCAACCCAATTCTGAGGTGTGGAGGGGAAATGGGTGTCTGTGGATACAGCCATGGGGAGGAGTACAGGTTCCGGATGCAAAATAAACATTAAATGTGCATGTGCAGTTTGAGGAAGTCCTTATGCACACCTTAGCTGTAGGGGGAGAAGTAACACAATTCCGAAAAGATGACTCCGAAAAAAGCAGTGTTTCTCGGAAGTGATCGTTTAGGCAATGGGGGATAATGAATTCCTCTGAAAGGTTGTTTAAACTTGCAGCAACTTTAAAACATCATTATCACTAGGGATAATTATGAAATGATGAATAGACCCCTTACATTTGATTTCATTGTTGAGAAGTGTTTTTAGTGGGAAGTATGAAGTATGGGAACAGAGCATTTTGTACAAGGTGGAATTAGTGGGTTGGGTTCGTGTGACCGGCGGGTCACCATACCAACAGCGGGATCCTGGCTGTTAGATGGCCGGCACAATGAAGCCCCTTGCGGGCTCGGTGGCTCGCCGCACTCACCACTGGTTCTATTCCAAATCTATGGGTTACGTGGACATCCATGAGTGGGAAAAGTCCCTGTTGCCGACCATCGGGCTATTCCGACATCCTGGTGTCAGTATAGTGACATGTGGTCTCCTGAGCGCCGGTCACATAAACGCATCCCGAATTGGTCATATTGGACAGTCTAAAAAAGTGTTATGAGTATTGATACAGTAGGTGCTATCTATGCATTTACAATTATATCATAGGCATTGCAAATTTAGTATACTGCATACATATTTGCTTTAGTTAAGGGGGGTACTCACGGAGCGATAATCTAAACAATCTGACTAGATTGCTTAGATTTTAAGCATGATTGCTCCGTGTGTACCCCCTACAGCGATAGCGATGCACATCCCCGCGCATCGCTATCGCTGGTGCTAGATTGGCCTGCATGCAGGCCAATCTAGCAGGTTGCTCATTTCACCCGCTTTTGTGAAATGAGCGCCCACCTCCCCCCCCATCTCCCCACGCACGCTCAGCACACATCGCGTGTCTTGGCTCTGTTTCCATCAGTGAAAATGATGCTAATGAAAACCCAAATCCACAAATGTTCAGGCAAGCAGATAACCAGGGCCGGATTAAGGAGGGGGGGGGGGTAAGTGTGACATGGGGGTAAGTACCCCGGGCCCCCTTTTTAAAAGGGCCCCCTGCCAGCCGTCACAGCGTTGCTTCCCTCCTGGCTCCTGCCTGCACTACACCGGCGCCGCAAGCAGTGTACCTGAGTGAAGGCCCCAGGCTTCACACTGCCAAACGCTGGCGCCGCATGCCTCACCACTGGCTCTGCTGATCTCCTCACTGCTTGGCTGTCACTGGCCCTGCTTAACTCCCCGCAGCACTGGCTGTTCCGGCTCCCCACTGCCTGTTTCAGCTCCCCACCTCCAAACGCCATCTCTGCACGCAGGGCAGCTGAGTGACAGCTGTCCAAAGAAAGTAAGTGTGGCTATATTTAAAAGTTTAGGTTCTGGGACTATAATTTCATACAAGGGCACGCAGGCACCTTGCATATACTGTATATACACCAGAGTGCCGATCCAGCAGTATCTCTTTCTCTCTCTCTCTCTCTCTCTCTCTACATTATATATGTCTATATATAAAAAAATATATATGTGTGTCTATATATATATATATATATATATATATGTGCGTGTGTGTGTGTGTGTATATGTATATATATATATATACATATATATATGTGTATATACATGTATATATATATATATATATATTTATTTATTTATTATTTATTTATTACCAGTTATTTATATAGCGCACACACATTCCGCAGCGCTTTCCAGAGAATATTTGCTCATTCACATCAGTCCCTGCCCCAATGGAGCTTACAATCTATATTCCCTATCACATATACACACAGACACATTCGCTAGTGTTATTTCGTTGGGAGCCAATTAACCTACCAGTATATTTTTGGATTGTGGGGGGAAACCGGAGTTCCCGGATGAAACCCACGCAAGTACGGGGAGAATATCCAAACTCCGCACAGTTAGAGCCATGGTGGGAATCGATCCATGACCTCAGCGCTAACCATTACACCATCCGTACTGCCGTATAGACAGGCCCGACCCGACACATACTCCAGCTACGCAGCGGCGTAGAGCGCCAGACGGCTGAGGGCGCTGCTGCATTCAGTGACAGTGAGTCACTGTCACTCACGCTGCAGCGAGTCGCCCACCAACAGTCTCCTCGTTGTACAAGGGAGACATGGAACCCCTACACCTGCTCCACACATTTTAAAAGCCGTCGCCACCCATGACCACTCCACTCCCGTCACTTCCGCCGTGGTGCACCCGCAATGAGCAGCAGCAGCAGCAGTCACATCTAGCCAAGGACAGGACTGCTGCTGGTTTTGCAATGGCTGCACTCAGCGGGGATCCAGTCAGCGGGTGGCAGGTACGTGTCACTGTGTATGTGCTGCGCGGGAGGGGAGCGGGTCACTGTGTATGTGCGGGGGAGGGGAGCTGTGACTGTGCTGTGAGGGGTGAGCACTGGTGAGGAGAGAGGAGGTGAGCAGGTCACTGTACGTGCTGCCCGGGAGGGGAGGGAAGGGGAACGGACCACTGTGCATGTACGGGGGAGGGGAGGGGAGTGGTGACTATGTGCTGCCAGGGTTTAGTACTGGTGACATTGGGGGGGATATTATACATATGACACTGACTGCTATAATGTACATTGGGGGTATATCATCCAAATGGTACTGACTACTGTTATATACCATATCACATTGACTGCTATTGAAATGTGAATTGATACTATTCTGTAGTCACGCCCCTTCCCCATGAAGCCATGCCCCACTAAGGAGCGCCAAAATATATATTAGCATATCAAAAAATTAGGCTCAGGCCGGCCCTGCGTATAGACATATATGTGTGTGTGTGTATATGTATATTATACTCTGTAGCGATTACGATTTTCATTTTAGATCTTAAGGTGTGTACACACGGTAAGAATATTTCTTATGATTTTGACTATATAGTCAAAATCGTAAGGAAAGTTAGTGCAGATCGCAAGGTGAAAGTCACCTTGCAATACCGATGTGATACCGATGCACAGTCCCGCGAGGTCGGTATCGCAAGCCTAGCTAGTCTGTGCAGGCAAGTCAATTTTGACTATCTCGTAGAAAAGATAGTCAAAATTTACACTTAGACAAAATCGTACATAGGGGGTAATTCCAAGTTTATCGCAGCAGGAATTTTGTTAGCAGTTGGGCAAAACCATGTGCACTGCAGGGGAGGCAGATATAACATGTGCAGAAAGAGTTAGATTTGGGTGGGTTATTTTATTTCTGTGCAGGGTAAATACTGGCTGCTTTATTTTTACACTGCAAATTAGATTGCAGATTGAACACACCACACCCAAATCTAACTCTCTCTGCACATGTTATATCTGCCTCCCCTGCAGTGCACATGGTTTTGACCAACTGCTAACAAAATTCCTGCTGCAATCAACTTGGAATTACCCCCATAGTCAGTATTGCAAGCACAGTGATCTATGTTTGCTATACCGACCTAGTCCCTATCGCATAGTGAGAATCTGGGTTTAGCCAGAATCTCACCATGTGTACACACCTTTAGAGCCACCCTGTTGCAAGCACCTCAGGCACTCCGAAGCCTTAATCCAGCTCTGCAGATAACCACAACAGTGACATGCCACATGAAAGGAAAAAGTATTTTCCTGGACCAGTCGGCAGGGGCTGATTTAATAGTAGTGGCTAATAATTCATTTGCCTTGCAGAAACCACATACACTCAGACTTGCCTACCCTCCCACATTCAGCAGGAGGCTCCCAATTTTTAAGTGAGCCTCCCACTGCCCTGCAAACCTTGCCAGCCTTCCCGGATTTTAAGGGTCCTCACCGAAAATCAGGACTGCGCATGCGCAAGTCCGGAGATGCCGGGACCTGCTTAAGAGACTTCAGGGCCGGCAGCGGCCGTCTTTCTGGGCACACAGCACAGTGAGAAGCAGTCTCAATCAGGGGTGCGCTTCTCTGTGGCTGGCCCCTCCCACCAGACTCAGAGAGAGCTGCGTGTATCAGCCCAGCAGCAGCAAATGCTGTGCTTTCTCTGCTCCTCGGCTCTCACTGCTGCCTTCCCACACTGTCCTGGGGTCAGCCTCCAGTCTGCTCCATAGAGGAAGGAACACCATAGCCAGGTGACTGCTGTGTGTAATGTGGGGAATGTAATGTGGAACTGACTGGTACCCCTTTTCCACTAGCTAGCACGGGTCGCAGCCGGGAGCCTGACACGGCTGCGACCCATGCTAGAACCCACTTCTACACTGCGCTCACCAACCCGGCATATTGCCGAGTTGGTGACGCTGCTAGTGACGCAGCAGGGGTGGCGCTGGGAGATCACCAGAGCCGCACCGAAGGCCGCCGACCTCAGCCTCCTCCTCTGCACTGCCTCCCACAGCCGCCTCGACTGCACCATCAATGACCACAGCCTCCTCATCCTCCACACCGCCGTCCACAGCCTCCTCCGCACTGCCGCTGCTCATTAGGCAATCTTACCCTGCTGCCTTTCTCTCTCCCTACTGTATGTCTTTGCTGTCCCTCTCTCTGTCACTTTCCCTATGTCTCTCCCTGTCCCTCTGTCTCTCTGTCCCTATGTCCCTGCTCTCACTCTCCCTGTTACTACTGTATTTCCCTGCTGTCACTTTCCCTGTCCCTATGTCCCTGCTGTCCCTGAATTTTGGCTCATTCCGTGTGAATTGCGGTTTATACTGTGTGGCATATGTGAATTTCGCTCATACCGTGTGGCATAATTTGAATTTCGGCTCATACGTGTGGCATAATGTGTGTATATATATATATATATATATATATATATATATAGATAGCGGACCATACGGCAAACAGCGGCACTCAGAGACTGACAGAGTCAAGGTAAAGTGCTGGTGCTTTTAATTCATGGCTGGTGATTCCAACGTTTCGGGGCACGCAAGCCCCTTTTTCAAGGTGAGCCAAATACAGTGTGAAAAAAACAGTGTAAGAAACTTTTACCTTTATGGTGAGGAGGACCCACGTGTGGGAAAGGCAGCATCGTCCGGGGGAGCGTGGAGCTTCCGTCCCGGATGTGATGACGTGTCAGTGTCGCGGTCACGTGACCTCCGACGTGTCTCAAACCGCTGCGTTGTCATGGCAACCTGACGCTCGAAGATTGTCATGGATGTCAGGAATCAACACGGGTATTGAGGTCACGTAGGAGGCGTGACTTGGGCGTGGGGGTGTGCAAAATTGCAGTTAAAACAGGGAAAGAAATATTTACTGATATACTGTCAAACCATAAAACAAGTGATTATACATAAACAACGGCCTCGGAGTAGTGACAACACTATCATCGGGGAATTGATTTTCCCGATTGATCTATGCATATTGGATTAGGGTTATACTACAATAAACCCATGATCCATGTGATATAAAATGCAATAAAGTTAGAGATAGATGCTGTACGACAAACATAAGTCACTGGAGTAGGAATTTGTAAAGAGGATGTGATGATACGGAACCGAACATCTGGATTATAAGTGTCCATTTTAGTCATGGTAGGGACTGGTAATAGAGGATGTTGCTTAGAAAACACTCCATTGTATTCTATCGTTGAGACCTTTTGGTCTCACGGTGTCCAGTTTGTACATCCAAGTTGCCTCCCGCATGAGTAGAGTGGCTGCTCTATCTCCACCTCTTGGGTTGATGGTAATATGGTCAATAATTTGAAATTGCAAGTCCTTCAATGTGTGTTGTTTGTCCACATAATGTCTAGCCACAGGTTGTTCGGACTTCTTGGTTAATAGTGCCGCTTTTAATGCAGACCTATGCAATGCAAAGCGTTCCCTGGCATTGCGTATAGTCTTGCCCACGTACTGGTGTTTACATGGGCAGGTGATTAAATAGACTACATGTGTCGTAGTGCAGGTAAGTACGTGCTTGATGTTATAGGAAATGCCAGTTGAGGTGGATTTGAATTTTGAGCCAGTGATCATTGTTTTGCATGTCTCGCAGCCTAAGCATTTATAGCAGCCTGATGCTTTAGTTAAAAAGTTGGAAATTGGTACAGAGTCAAACCCTGTGATGTCTGGATGTACCACGAAGTCTTTGATACTTCTACCTTTTTTGTAGCACATCATGGGTCTTTTCCTCCGCAACCCAGTTAGGTTCTTGTCAGTAGAGACTATGGGCCACAAAGCTTTAAGGGCCCTTGGGATCACTACACTGGATGTGTTATATTGTGACACAAACGGTAGGATATCATTGTTCTTCTTAGTGGTAGATGTTAGGAATTGATCTCTATTAGTGGTCAAGGTTTTTTGTTCATTATCAAGTAATGGTTTGCTGTTGTAACCTCTCTCCTTGAATCTTGTGGTAACATCCTTCAAAGCAGCTTCAAGTTTGGTAGGATCACTAGTGATTCTGGCAGCCCTGATATATTGAGATTTGGGGAGCCCCTTCTTGAGGGCTGTAGGGTGGTGGCTGTTATAGCGTAGGAGAGTGTTTTTATCAGTGGGCTTGTGATACACTTCAGTATGAAGCACACCATCCTTGATAATGACGTTGACATCCAGAAAATTTAATTTGCTAGGGTCACACTGCGATGTGACTCTGATGGGAGACGGTCTTGTGTTGATGACTTTTATGAACCTTTCGAATCTTTCTTTGCCACCGGTCCACAATAGGAACACGTCGTCTATATATATAGAATAGTGTAAAATATATTGCGTGTATTCATCATTACTAAAGAACATAGCCTGCTCTTCTTCTAGCATGAAGACATTAGCAAACGAAGGGGATACATTGCTTCCCATGGAGCAGCCACTGAGTTGCCGGTAGTATTTTCCGTCGAATAAAAAGTAATTGCGGGTTAGTATTAGATCAAGTAATTGGAGAAATAGGTTGTGATCAAGATTTTTCATATTAGATTTAATTAAGAAGGTTCTCATAGCAGCTAACCCTTGGTCGTGCGGAATGCTGGTATACAGGCTGCAAATATCTACCGTACAAATAATAGTTTCCATGGGTACCATGCCTACCATTTTGAGTAAATTCAAAAAGCTGGTAGTGTCCTTGAGGTGGTTGGGTTGTTCCAGGATAAGTGGCTGCAGTATGCTGTCCAGAAAGATGGAGATCGGCTGGTAAAGTGCTTTGTGCGCAGAAATTATAGGCCTGCCAGGAGGGTGGTCCAGACTTTTATGTATTTTAGGAACCAGGAATAGCAAAGGGACAACAGGAAAATCCTGTTTAAGCGCTTTGCATAATTTGCTGGTTATTAAACCGGTGGTATATGCTGAGTCGAGAATGTTATCTACTTCGATTTTGAATTGGTTAGTAGGATCAGTGGTCAGTACTTCATAGACTGACGTGTCGCCCAGCTGTCGGTATGTTTCATGTTTGTAGTCACTCAAATTCATAATGACTATTCCGCCCCCCTTATCGGCGGGGCGGATTACGATATCCTTGTAAGTGGCCATTTGTTTCAGAGCTTTAAATTCAGAGCGTGACATATTGCGATGATGGCTCTGATTGGCATGGGTGTATTTCATCACGGATTCGTCCAATAGTCGTGTGAAAGTTTTTATCGATGAGTTGGACGACGGTGGATCAAATTTGGAGCTTCGAACAGAATTGATAAAAGTCTGGTGCGGTTCCAAACTGGTGGCTGGTGTTTGATCTTGAAAGTGCTCTTGTAGGCGAAGTTTGTGAGTGAATTTATGGAGGTCAATTTGCCAGGTCAGTTCGTCAAATTCATTCGTAGGGACGAATGAGAGTCCGTGGTTTAGCACTTTGATTTCTAGTGTAGTAAACTCTCGATCAGAAAGATTGTAGATTGTATTCACTTCTTGTTGTTTCTGGAGCCTTTTGTTTTGTTGTCCCCTGCGGGTGGGCGTCCTCTTGTTTTTGTGCCTGCCCCTGTGGCAGGCTTTGCCCCTTAAGGGGGCTCGTGAGATTCAGGGGGACCTTCTGAGTCGGCTAGGACAAAATCACTGTCACTATTAGAGGTGGCATTGTCTTTCTGTCTTTCTTCCCTTCGCCTACGCCAACTGAATCTTGATCGATAATTGTATGGCTTATGTTCGCCGGGTTCCCCCCCGGAAAGCCATCGGTAGACTCGGTTCGTTTCGTAGTCTTCTCGGACTGTCAGTTGTTTGACCCGTTTGAATTTGATTAGCTCCTTTTTGTGATTGTCACAAGCAGTTTGCAATTTCTTAATGGAAGCTTGATTGCTGTCCATGGTGAGTAGTGCGTGATGTTCCTGTTCAAAGGACTGTATCTTTTCCCTGGTGAAAAGATACAGTAACATCAAGGACATGATTGTCCATGCCGACATAACCAACATCTCCAGGACTCCTTCCCAATCCCAGACCGACTCGTTGCTGAGAAAAAAACCTGGCTGCTACCGCTGTCTAGGCTGCACAACGTGCAGCCATATGATGACGGGAACCGAGTTTAAATTACCTCTAATGGATAAGAAGATACATATCCGCCATACGGTAACCTGCACGTCTACATTCATAGTTTATTTAATCGTCTGTCCATGTGGTCTGTGCTACGTGGGCAAAACCATCAGAACCCTACGGGAACGTATGGCCTTGCACCGTTCAGCGATAAAGGCGGCCATCGCTGGCAGCTCCTCCGACCAGCCTGTAGCCAGGCATTTCCAAGAATCCCGACATCGGCTCTCTGACCTTAAGCATATTATCATAGATCATGTACCTAGATCTCTGCGGTGAGGCGATCGGGAGGGCCAGCTCCTTCGGAAAGAAGCGTCCTGGATATTCAAGCTCAACAGCATACATCCAGCTGGCCTCAATTAAATGATAACATGGAGCATCTTTGGGTAACCTAAAATGAAGCGTATTAGTGTATCCATTGACAGCCAGCTAGCGACGTTCCGGATACAAGACTGATAATCCCCTTACAACTACTCGGAGTACATTTTTTTGCTTCTGGCACAATCTGTGCAATTCGTACATGGTTTATTCTTTTGTTGCTTGTTTTACCTTTATACAGTACTTCAGGAATATTAGTATTTCCGTCCTCATCATGTACTAGATATTTCTATACTGTTTCTCTCTGCTTTCCATTTTTTCTTGCTATTATGTGCTCTAGCACACATATGCAGTTCGGTTTTCCTCTTCTAGGCTTACTACTCCTGTCTGCATCTATAGTACTTTGCAAGCTTGGTTTGCAGCCTGCACGGTGATACAGCATTCAGTGACCACATTTTTTAACCTCACCCTATCTGTAATGTTTCTATCCCATTTAGTAGCAGAGCAGACTGTTTAGTAGTTCTGTGGGTTCTCTAGCATGACAGTTCACTTAGTGGTGTTTATCTGTTCTCCTCTTTATTCACACAGCCGCACAGTTCTCGGTTTCCGCGTCCCGGCCGTTGCTTAGCAACGGGCCGCCACAGACCTCTCTCTGACGCACTCACTCGTCATTGTCCAGCGACGCAGAGCACACACGCCGGGACTGCAGGCGGCTTTCCTCTCCTGGTTTGGCGGGCTCTGTCTCTATATGGGTAAGTTTCTTTCTCTTTACACACACGCTCTCACATCTTGACAACGGGGCTAGACACCCCGAAACGTTGGTGTTCTATTTTGTGATGTAACAATACAGTTTGTCTTCTTCACAAGACCCTGAGTGCCGCAGCCGTTTTTCCAGTATAACTACTTCTACTGAGGGCACCGGGGCAGGCATCAATTACGAGGAGTGCCGGGCTAGTCTTTTGATATATATATATATATATATATATATATATATATAAATCCCGCACCAGTGTATATAGATTTTGATTTTCTCAGTCACTTCATGTATACAGTAGATTAATATATCTTGCACTTACATTGTTACTTTTTTTTTCTTCTTCTTTTTGCTGCTTTTAGTACTATAGTTTTCACCTGCCATTGCAGGACACACCCCTGATTGCAATAAATACACCCATAGGCAGAACTAGCCCCTTGGGCGGAGCTAGACACACCCCTGCACGGCGCATTCTGCTGCCGCCTGGAATCTCCCTGAAACTAGTTTTCAAATGTAGGCAAATATGCATACACTAACACTTAGCCTACCAGCAGCTACAGTGTAATTCCACTACCTTATGTGCCATGTGGTCACTGCATCTTTTAGATTGCAAGCTCAATTTACTTTTGTAGCAAAAAGAACTTACATAGAAACAAACAATTTGATTGCAGATAAGAACCACTTGGACCATCTAGTCTACCGATGTACACATTAGGGTTCATTTTCGTTGGGAGACAAATAACCTAAGAGTATACTACACAGTATTTTTGGAATGTGTGAGGAAAGCAATTATTTCTAATTCCCCCATTTTACCTGATAGGCTTCTTGCGTTTGCAAGCATACATTTGTGTTTAGTAATTCCCTTTTTTCTTGTTTTTCCGATGATTCTTTTTCCTTGCTTAAATGATTATTCATTGATATATCAATGCTGTCTGATTTTCTCCTCCCCCCTTCTCCACCCCAATATACTTAATACACCCCCCATTTCTGCTCTCACTGATCATCCTAATAATTCTTTCTAGTCCCACCCCCACCCACCCCTGGCACCTAGTTTAAATTCTCCTCCTATCCACTAACCACCCTGCCCCCTCCTTGCTCAGGTGTAATCTGGGGGCACCTGGAGGAGGCCTCTGTATTACAGGACTTTCCCCTCCTCTTCAGGAGGTGGGGCACTTCAAAGGGTGCCCTTTACTTATTGGGCTTTGCCCCCTGCATCAACTGTGCCCTCGTGACAGTGCCACACAACCCCTAATACCCCAGCTAAAACGTGGACGCCGGGTACCTGAGCCTTTATAGACTCAGGTCCCAATGTCAGGGGCTGAAGCTGCAGACGGGATGCACCACTAGGCCACACCCCTTTTATGTCCCACGAGGCCACACACCCCTTGTGCAGCCAGCTGCTCCCTGCAATCCTGGTGAGTGATGGGTGATGTCACTGGGAGGCTGAGGCTTAATTGCGGCAGTGCCAAAGGTGGGGCTTAGAAACACGGGTGGAGCTTAAACCCAGCGCAGCTGGGCATTACAGATTTGCGATTTCTCACATTAGCAATCCATGCTGAATTAGGCCATATGTTTAATCAATAATTCAATATCAGTATATAAAAAACCTTAAAAACAAAATATAGATATAGCTTGTAACAATATATATATATACCTGTATATCAACGCTGCAAGTATTGTGGTATGCAGCTGTATGGCGTACCTGTAAGAAATTCCCAGCCGGTATGCCAAACCGCCATGTCGTCCACCATACCTGCATCCCACTGGCTGCTATGTGAGGGGAGGAGAGCGCAGCACCTCTCCTACCCCTCAATTCTCTGTGATGTCCGCTCTACGCTCCGGCGGCTGCGGCGGCGGGGGGTGATCTCAATTAGGCACCGGTTTTCTAGCCAATCAGAGCTCGCTGACCGGCAGCCACGGCTCCTGATTGGCTGCTGGGCCGCGAGCTCTGATTGGCTAACGAACCAGCGCATCATTTGCGATGCCCACTGCCGGAGCTGCGGAGACCGGACTTCACGAGCATTGAGGGGCAGGAGAGGCGCTGCACTGCACTCTCCTCCCCTCACACAGCACAAACAGAAGCAGCGGTGAGTAAGGGGGGGGCACTCTGGGGCACTGTATATCTGGCACTATGGGGGCATTTGTGTATCTGACATTGTGGGGCAATGTATATCTGACACTGTGGGGGCATTTGTGTATCTAGCACTGTAGGGGCAATGTATATCTGACATTGTGGGGGCAATGTATATCTGACACTGTGGGGGGATTTGTGTATCTGGCACTGGGGGGGGGGCATTTGTGTATCTGGCACTGTGGGGGCAATGTATGTCTGACACTATGGGGGGCATTTGTGTATCTGTCACTGTGGGGCAATGTGTATCTGGCACTGTGGGAGCATTTATTTATCTGACACTGTGGAGGCATTTGTGTATCTGGCACTGTGGGGGCATTTGTGTATCTGGCACTGTGGGGGCAATGTATGTCTGACACTATGGGGGGCATTTGTGTATCTGTCACTGTGGGGCAATGTGTATCTGGCACTGAGGGAGCATTTATTTATCTGACACTGTGGAGGCATTTGTGTATCTGGCACTCTGGGGCCAGATACACAAATGTATATTGATTGGTTGATGCGCTGCTCGTGATTGATCCGAGTGTGTGTTAAATTGTATACAAGTGGCCACTTAGTATCTAGACGTTCGGCTTTCTGGCTCCCTTAATCTAAGGAGAGCCTCCCCTTTGGCGCTCCTTAACACGTGACCTGGTCAGGTGATGGGAAGCGCCAGACGGGCTAGGTGGAACGCACAACAAAGATGGCGCTGGAACGCATAAGGTCCCGCTGCAGCGGGCGCACATAGCCCTCAGGTCCGTTCGTTCTAACGATTGGAGGTTGCTGGTGGTACTGGCAGGAAGCATATTCCCCACAGCACGATTCCATAATATCTGATGATATGTATATATGCTCATTCTGGTACCACAAGCCGAAGTACCTGCCCTTATTACACAAGGATTGGACACTCAGACTGTCAGTTATAACAAAGGCAGATTCAGGCTGGGATAATTATTGCAATGCATTGTGGGTAATATAATAATAAAAGTTTTTCTCACTTTGGGTTGATATAAGAGTGGTTATTAATTATTAAAACAAATTAATTCACATAAAGAGGTAGTTAAGTCTATGGGTTGGTAAGTGTGTACCACTAATAACCAAGTAGTTATAAGTCTTTATCTATGCACCAATCAAATTAGGGTAATTGATGACATCATTACCCCTTCCCTTTATAAGGGGTAGCACCCAGGTCAGTGCTTCATTGCACAGGTACTGAGCTTCCACTGCAGATTCATGGAAGGTGAGGTAATATGGCACTACTCTGAACAAAGTTCTGTTTAAATGTGTAAATGCTACTATGTATATTCTATTCATGTTCGTTTGCAACATTGTATTGTAGTGCTTTTAAAATCTGGATGCACTGATTTATAATTGTTTTTTAAACTGTGATAGTGTGGAGTTCATGTACCTAAATGTCTGTCTATGACAATTTATTCCAGCGCTTTCAGTGTCTGGATTTATAGATCTGCACTTTAATTTTTTCTATGACAATTAATGATACAGTTTGACTCATTAGAGTTTTTAAAAGCTATGGGTTAATGGTATTTAAAACCAGCAACATAGTTCCTTGTCTTAATTCCTCTGATATAGGTCCTGTTCAATAGGGGAGGGCTTTTTATCAGGCGAGACCCCATTATAAGATGTACTAATCATCTATTGTAAGAATTGATATCATTGATCAATTAAATGTTTAATGATAAGCATTCATTAATTTGCCCTAATATGAATTTATTAGGTTTCCTATCTAAGCGACCTTTCAGTACCTAGGTTTCCGAATTTTTCTTGTACAAGTTATCTCACCATAAGGTATGTGAGGGGACATTTCATTATTTTTCCACTATATGTATAGTAATATTATCCAGTATATGTGATGAGATCAATATTTCTCAATTAGGCCGCACTGGTTGTTTATCAGAAAGCCTCGGTGATATATAGGAATTTCCACCATGCACGTATGAACAAGTCTTTTCGTATTATACTTTTTGTATAAACAACTATACGTTCCAGTCATTCGAGGTATGATCCAAGATGCAATTATAATGTTCCTTTCTTCCCTTTTTTTCTCTGTCTGCTCGGATATATTCAAGTTTTTTGTAATGATATGTTCCTCATATGTTTTAATAGATTATATCATTCTAAAAAAATGTTTCTTTATTAAAATAATTTTTATTGTATTTAGCTCTGATAAGATCTTCTACAATTATAGATGTAAACACTGATGAAGTCTTTTGAATAAGACGAAACGCGTATGGTTGTCTGTGTTGTGATGTAATCTCCGAACCAACTTTAAGGAGAAGGAGGAGATTGTTGTGATCCATCCGCATTCGTATTCAACCCTAAAAGTCATACAGCTTAAAGTGTGGAATAATACATCTCCTCTGTATTAATTTGAATATGTTTTTAATAAATGTTTTATGATGGAACATGCTATTACCTTATTTTAAAAAGTGTTAACCATTTAAGGGTTAAAAATTGGGAGTTGATACGACCCCTTGGTGCCAATTCTTTTACTGTTGTATATCCCTATCTTTCTAGTTCCTTCTAACAGGGGACTTAGCTGAATTAGGCTGTCTGTACCAAATTTGTGTTTTATTTAAGGTGAAAGTCTTAACTAATTAGCGCTGAGGGAGAGTATTTGTTTGATAGATATATATATATATATATATATATCAATTTCCACATGGATTGATATTTCATAAATAATTTTTGAATTCCAGATGATAGAATGTATCCACTATTCAACAGTGTTGATGAAATATTGGGTTGCTTATAGGATATCTTCCACAGGACACCATTTAAAATGCTGGTATTTTGCAGTCAAGGCACAGTATTATTAGGGACATCAAACATCCACAGCCATGTTGCAGATTGTTAGTATAGAAGCAGGCAGCCTAGCGCTTGCTCAACCTTACCCGCTCTTGGTTCCACTGAGTCTATTGATCTCAACCCGACAGGCTAATTACACTGAGGCGGACTTACTGCTGCTGGAGTCCAGCGTTTACTGCAGGCAATACAATGCAGCAGGAGGGAGGGAGTGTGTGGCTGGTAATGTAAATATACGGCTACTATGCTGTGTAATATGGGGGTGAATCGGAGACGGGCGCAGTGTAGTAGCAGCTACAGTGGTTGCTGCTGCCGCTACTGCTACATTATGCTAATGCCACAGAAGACATTTGAAGAAATGCCTCCTGCTGGCATCACAGATTTAAATGCTGTGTCTGAAGAAACAGCATTGGATAACCATTGTGACCATTGGTCACAGCCATTGGCCATATGAGTAAACCTAAGCTTAGTCAGTAATACGCCTGGATCGCCTTTTCCCATGGCCAGAAAATTTGCATCAAAAGACACAGACCCTGACCTCTGCACACATACAAAATGGTCCCCGTTGCCACCCTGTACTGCTCCCAAATGGCTGCTGCTGCTGCTGCTTGGGGGACCTGCATGCGATAGCTACTTCATCCACATCTGAATGAGGGCACTGTGCATTTGTATCTATACTCATTTTGCCCGCATAACTGTTCAGCCAAGTTGGACAGAACTACCTAATTGGTTTACAGACTAAATGGGTTAATCCTATGGTAAATAATATGTTGACCAAACAAAGTCAAATAATATGCTGGCCAAAGCAACTGCTACGGGATGCTCAATGTCCTGGATGCGCGGGACCCATTCTGCCCAGTGATTAACAATCTGCTGCCATCTGGGGGGCAGGGAGGGGGTGGTGATGGACTTTGTTTGTGAAAACAAAGGTTGTCAGCGCTCTTTCAGGGGAGGGAAGAAGGCAGGGATCTCCGTGGTAGGACGGAGATTTCCTGGCATCTGCAGATATAACGTGCAGAGAGAGTTAGATTTGGGTATGGTGTCTTCAAACTGAAATCTAAATTGCAGTGTAAAAATAAAGCATCCAGTATTTACCCTGCACAGAAACAATATAACCCACCCAAATCTAACTCTCTCTGCAAATGTTATATCTGCCACACCTGCAGTGCATATGATTTTGCCCAAGTGCTAACAAATTTACTACTGCGATAAACTCTGAATTAACCCCAAAGATCTCTGCTAATTCCTTTCTTGAGATTTTTTTTATTCACTTTTTTTATTGTTGTTTTTGATATACATTCCTCCCCCCTCACAACCTTCCCACTCGACCCTATCCCCTCCCACCTCCACCGCTATCTCTCTCCTTCTGCCTGTTCCCATCTTGCCCACCTTCTCAATCTCTCCCTCTCATCAGGCACTGTTCCCCTCTGCCTTCAAGCATGCTCTTGTCTCCCCTATTCTTAAAAAACCTACCCTTGATCCTAACACTCTCTCCAACTATCGACCCATCTCTCTCCTCCCCTTTGCCTCCAAACTTCTTGAGCGTATTGTCTATAATCACCTCACTGCCTTTCTTTCCTCTCACTCACTGCTTGACCCTTTCCAGTCTGGTTTCCGCTCTCTCCACTCCACTGAAACTGCCCTCACAAAAGTCTCCAATGACCTCCATGCAGCCAAATCTAAGGGCCACTACTCTCTGCTTAATCTTCTTGACCTCTCTGCTGCTTTTGACACTGTGGACCACCCTCTCCTTCTGCAAATCCTTCACTCTCTTGGTCTACGCAATACTGCCCTCTCCTGGCTGTCCTCCTACCTCTCTGATCGTTCCTTCTCTGTCTCCTCTCATGATGCTACCTCGCCCCCACTTCCACTAACTGTTGGTGTCCCCCAAGGCTCTGTTCTTGGTCCTCTCCTTTTCTCTCTCTATACATCCTCTTTAGGTGAACTCATTAGTTCTTTTAACTTCCAGTATCACCTTTATGCTGATGACACTCAAATCTACCTCTCCTCCCCTGATCTCTCCACGGCTCTCCTCACTCGTACCTCCAGCTGTCTTTCTGCTATCTCTTCCTGGATGTCCCAGCGCTTTCTTAAACTCAACATGTCCAAGACTGAGCTGATCATCTTCCCACCCTCCCACACAACCTCACCTCCCACAATCTCGTTATCCATTGATGGCACGACTATCTCCTCTAGCCCCCAAGTACGCTGTCTTGGTGTAATCCTTGACTCCTCCCTCTCCTTCAAACCACACATTCAGCACCTCTTACAAGCCTGTCATTTCATCTCAAAAACATTTCCAGGATCAGACCTTTTCTCACCCAGGATGCCACTAAGATCATTATTCACTCACTGATTATTTCCAGACTGGACTACTGTAATCTCCTCCTAACTGGCCTCCCTGACAATTTCCTCTCTCCACTCCAATCTATGCTCAATGCTGCTGCCCGGCTTATCTTCCTCACCAAACGCACTACGTCCACCTCTCCTCTCCTACAAGCCCTTCACTGGTTCCCCTTCCCTTTAAGAATCCAATTCAAACTTCTCACACTCACTTACAAAGCCCTCACCCACTCCTCTCCCATTTACATCTCTGACCTTATCTCCCTTTACTCTCCCACCCGTCCTCTTCGCTCTGCTAATGCACGCCGACTCTCCTGTCTTCTGATTACTTCCTCCCACTCCTATCTCCAAGATTTTTCACGTGCTGCTCCCTTCCTCTGGAATTCTTTACCTCTCCCCCTCAGACTCTCCACCTCTCTACAAAACTTCAAATGGGCTCTTAAGACCAATTTCTTTACCAAACCCAGTTAAATCTCATCCTAACCCTCTGTTCCACGCTCACTATGTACCCCATCTGTCTTACCCCTGTCTGTCTACCCCTCCCCTTAGAATGTAAGCTCTCACGAGTAGGGCCCTCTTCCCTCATGTGCTTATCCTTTTCTTACTTTAATAATCCCCAACTGCCCAAATCGCGCAGTTTTTTGGCCACCTGGAACTTATCTCTGTCATTTACTGGTGTAGTTATACTTAGTTACCCTGTACTTGTCCTATATTGTCTTCAACTGTAAGTCACTGTTTTCCTGTTTTGATCATGTGCATATGTACTCTGTAATTGGGCGCTGCGGAACCCTTGTGGCGCAATATAAATAAAGGATAATAATAATAATATACTGAATATGTACAAATGTGATATTTTATTAAATGTTATAATACTAAGGGGGTAATTCAGACCTGATCGCTAGGGTGCATTTTTTACATCCCTGTGATCAGGTAGTCACCGCCTACAGGGGGAGGGGGTATTCGCTGTACAGCTGTGTAATTGCATGTGCAGAGAGCTGCACAAACAAAAGTTTGTGCAGTCTCTGCACAGCCCAGGACTTACTCAGCCGCTATGATCGGGGCCAGAGCTGACGTAAGAAACCCTCCTTCCAAACACCTGGACCCTCCTGCGTTTTCCCGGACACTACTTTAAAATGGTCAGTTGCCACCCACAAATGGCCTCCTCCTGTCAGTCACCTTGCGATCGCCCGTGCGATCACTTTGTTCGCACCATCTTGTCGCTGCTCAACGCTCCCCGTCACTGCGGTGCATATGCATGCACTGTTCAGACCCTATCACCCGCTGTACGAAAATGCACAGCAGCGATTGGGTCTGAATTACCCCCTAAGTACGAGACTCCTACTATTCATTCATTTTTGAGGACCACCAGTTATATTAAAGAAATGTTGGATACACTATAGAAACAGGAATCCACCAGTGCAGTCATTTCGTAGTTATTTTCTATATATGTTTGCCAAATAGGAATTCTAACCAAACTCCTAATTATGTGCAGCTATGGTTGAATATAGCACTTATAATAGTGTGATTATTATCTATATTTTTACAAATACCTTTTATAGAAACTTGTAATAGTGCTGGGAGTGGCAGTGTTGGTTGCTACCATTGATAAAATATTCAGTATCTGCTTGTAATAGACACCTCCTGCTGCATCGCCTTACAGCACACTATGGGGGTCATTCCGACCTGATCGAACGCTGACGTTTTTTGCAGCACAGCGATCAGGTCACTACTGCGCATGCGTATGCACCGTAATGCGCAGGCGCATTGTACGGGTACAAAGCGGATCGTTGCTGGGCGATAGATTTAACGAAGAATCCATTCGCACAGCCGATCGCAAGAAGATTGACAGGAAGATGGCATTTATGGGTGTCAACTGACCGTTTTCAGTGAGTGGTTGGAAAAATGCAGGCGTGTCCAAGCGTTTGCAGGGCGGGTGTCTGACGTCAATTCCGGGACCGGACAGGCTGAAGTTATTGCAGCGGCTGAGTAAGTTCAGACCTACTCAGAAACTGCACAGGCGTTCGCACACTTGCAAAGCTAAAATATACTCCTCAGTGGGCGGCGACTATGCGTTCGCACGGCTGTAAAAAGTAGCTAGCGAGCGATCAACTCGGAATGACCCCCTATGACTGATATAGTAACCACATCTGAATCAGACCCAAATTACATATTGGGAGCCCGGGGTGTTAATTTATCAGGATTGTTGATTGATTTGGACGGATACATAATTTGTGTCCAATTTTGCCTAAAACAACCAATTTGACCATTAAATTCACTGTGACATTTCTCCACGCACTACAAATACAATTAAGACGGTGGATGAGAATATCCATTTTCAAGATACTACTTTGCCGTTTGTAAGGTGTCCGACTCATTCAAACAACGGCTGACATATCCGGAATAACAACTGGCTTAAAGATAAGGAACTGTAGTGATTGGGACATACGGGGAAGGGTTTCTCCGCCGTACACGGAATCTCCGGACAGGATGTGACGTCGCGAGAGGTTGCGGAACGTCACTTCTGGTAAACAACATAGTGACGCAGAGCGGGAAAATACAAACCCGCATGAAAGCAGAAACGGATCCTAAAAGGAGTGGACTTGCCCATTACAGACATAGGATTAGGGACAGTTCAGTAGGTCTATGTCTAGTTTTAGGGATATTTTAGGATGATTGAATAAGGGTATAAAAACCCTAAGAGATAATTTCCTCCTCATGCCTTGACAAAGATACCGGTGTGTATCGAAACGCGTTGGCGAGGAGGGGCTTTGCGGACAAAGGATCTCCACCCAGGACAGAAGGACTTTTTTCCAGTGACGCCTGAGGTTTTTCCTATATCCTGCGCTATTGTCTACATTTATGGTAGACCATTCCATCTGGTAGGAGTCTTCATGTTTGCTGTTAACATCTTGGCCTAATTAAAAAGCTGTGTTTGTCTACTTTTTGTATAGTAGACCATCCACTAGGGTGGGAGCCAATTTTTATTCTATGTATATCCAATAAATGTGTTATGGTTTTACGCTATGGTGGTGTTTTTTTATATCCACATGTAAAATTGGAGAGCGTGTGGACAGAGGAGACGAGAGAAGGACTCGACCCAAGGAGCTGCTTTCTGATATGCGCATTTAGTCTATCATTAACCTGATAGACATCTCAACGGGTACGAGTCCCCCCAAAAGTTAATTAAATAGATTGATAAGGCGATATTGATAATATACTATTGTGATTTATTTTTTACTTTGAGGTTATAAAGCTCATTGAAAAGTGTGGAGATTGATCCAGTTCACTTAAGTATTCATTTGTGTGCGCCACTTGTGTGGAGGTTCTTTTCTTTTCTGTGTATACTTGTGAAGGTTTGATGGAACTTCATTTCTTTCACTGAAAGTGGCAGCCACGGTTGCGCAACTGACTTTCTATCCTTTTTGTACTTCATTTCTCCATTACTTTCCCTTTTAGCAATGTATTTAAAATGATGATACCAGTTGGCATTTGATAATATTGTGTTCCACAGACTGGTGACCTTGTTAATGTAAGCCTGATATTAGAAGTATTCAATATATTTTTTTGCAGTTCTGTCTTTGACTTCACAGAATACTAATGAGTGAGAAGGGAGCTGTTTAAATACTGTATAAATAACCCACAGACATTGCATCTGTGGGCTGCTGGAATGAGCTTGTTAGCAGACAATGCTAATCAGAGTGACTTGTTCATGGTAATAGAAAGTCAGTTTTCATGATACTGAGTAAATTGTTACTGATATACAGTATATGCACAGCACAATTTAACCCTTTTGAACCTGTTGAAAGTACACACAGAATATGGATAGGGAGTATACAGTGGCGTAACTAGAAATGTATCTCCCCCAAGCCAAAACATTCTCTGGCGCAACCCCCCCCCCCCCAACCCCCCCCCCCCCCCTCATAATTGCTACTAGTAAAGTAATGAATCTGCGTGCCACAGGCGCCTGCTGTAAAATGGGCGTGGCCTTGCTGACATGGGTGTGACTTTGCTTAAAGGGGAATGGCATTGCAGGTAAAGACTACCTAATACCCCAGTTTTGCAACCTGCATGGCCAGACGCTGGCAACCACAGGAAAAAAATAATCCTGATTTATGCCCCTTACATTATTTGTCATTTTTCCTCTTTATAGTAATGCCCAGTATACATTATGCCACATACTGCAATGGCCCTTAGACATTATGCCACACACAACAATGCCCATTACACAATATGCCACACACCGTAATGCCCCTGACACATTATGCCACACAACATAATGCCTGTGACACATTATGCCATGCATCGCAATGCCCGTTATACATTATGCTACACATTGCAATGCCCCGAGACAATATAGCACATAAAATGCCTGTGATACAGAACACCACACACCGTCATGCCTGTGTCACATTATGACATACACTGCAATGCCCGTTATACATTATGCCACACACTGCAATACCCCTGAGAAATTATACCACATACCACAATGCCTGTGATATAGTATACCACACACCGTAATACTTGTGACATATACCGCAATGCCCGTTATACCTTGTGCCACACACTGCAATGCCCGTTATACATTATGCCAAATACTGCAATGCCCCTGAGACATTATACCACATACCACAATGCCCGTGATATAGTATACCACACACCATAATGCCTGTGACACATTATGACACACACCGCTATGTCCGTGATACACTATGCCACACACAGCAATGCCCATTACACATTAAGCCCTACAGTAAGGCTTCTAATTACTTTTAAATTACCTGCTCGTTGCCAGGGGTTTCATGCTCTTGGTTCCATGCACGGTGCCAGGGGTTTTCATGCTCTTGGTTCCATGCACGGTGCCAGGGGTTTCATGCACTAGGTGTTATGCTTGATGCCAAGGGTATCATGTGCTGGGTGTCAAGCTTGTTGCCAGGTGGTAATATTCATTGCCAGGGGTTTCATGCACTGGGTGTCATGTTCGTTGCTACGGGGTAATGCTTTTTGCCAGGTATTTCATGAGCTGGGTGCCGTGCTTGTTACCAGCGGGTAATGCTTGTTGCTAGGGCTGTGCCCCCAGTGCCACATATGCCCCCAGTTCCAAATATTCCCCCACAGTGCCAGATAAAAATATGCCCCCATAGTGCCAGAAACACATATGCCCCCAGTGCCAAATATGCCCCCCAGTGCCAGATACACATATGCCCCCAGTGCCCCATATGCCCTCCTGTGCCAGCTACACATATGCCCCAGTGCCAAATATGCCCCCCCAGTGCCCGCTACACACCCTCCCCCCACTGCTGTGCTGTCCGGGAAGGTGCCGGAGGGCACAGCGCCAGCCTCTCCTGTGTATTTGGCGGCGTGTCTGTCAAATGAAGTGCCGGTTCATGTGCCAATCATAGCTCACAGACCGGCAGCTGCGGCTCCTGATTGGATGCCGTTCCGTGAGCTCTGATTGGCTAAAGAACCGGCACTTCATTTGACAGACACGCCGCCGCTGGAGACTCAGGAGGTACACAGGAGAGGCACGCACTGTGCCCTCCAGCTCTTTCCTGAACTCACAGCAGCAATCAGTGGTGGCGCCCCCGCAGCCCTGCGACTCCAAGCCTCCACAGTGGCTGCGAGGGTGGGAGTTACGCCACTGGGAGTATAGACACTTCCACCTAAGATGAGTAATAAACAATGTGAGAGAAATGGGGGATGGGATTCGGTTTAGGCGCCACCTGGGGGGGCTTAATGTTAGTCTGTGGGGAGGGGGGAGTTAGCATTAGGCTGCAGGGAGGGGGGAGTTAGGGTTAGGCACCACTGGGGGGGAGGAGGGGGTTAGTTGTAGGCACCATAGGGGGAGGGTTAGGGTTAGGCTGCAGAGAGGAGGGATAGGTTAAGGCACTAAGAGTGAGATTAGGGTGGAGGTTAAGGTTAGGCTGCAGTAATGAAGTGTTGGGGCTAGGGGGGTAGGTACAGTACTTACCTCACCCCTATCTGGATCATGACCTTCGGAATGCTGGTGTCAGTATTATGACTGCTGGCATCCAGTCCTCCAGGATCGCATACTGACCCCCCCCCCCCACTCTTCTAGCACTATGTTAACACTGCCGTGAACTCATTGTCTGTCAGTTCTCACCCACATCATCCTTAAGTTCAATTGTGTGTTGAACGACAAGATTTGCTTCTGTTTGTCCACATATTTTATGATTGGCAGGTTAGGTTTGCATATTATATTGACCATATATAATTTGAATAGATCCTGGACCACCAATCTGAGGCACCCCTGCAAGTGCCTGAGGCACCAAAGGGTTCCACGGCAAATAGTTTGAGAACCACTGGTCTAGCAAGTAGCTATGCTAAAATTTGTAATTACAGTCTGATCTCTAGAAGCATAGGCCCTCATTCCGAGTTGTTCGCTCGCTAACTGCTTTTAGCAGCATTGCACATGCTAAGCCGCCGCCTACTGGGAGTGAATCTTAGCATAGCAGAATTGCGAACGAAAGATTAGCAGAATTGCGAGTAGAAATTTCTTAGCAGTTTCTGAGTAGCTCGAGACTTACTCTGCCACTGCGATCAGTTCAGTCAGTTTCGTTCCTGGTTTGACGTCACAAACACACCCAGCGTTCACCCAAACACTCCCCCGTTTCTTCAGACACTCCCGCGTTTTTCCCAGAAACGGCTGCGTTTTTTCGCACACACCCATAAAACGGCCAGTTTCCGCCCAGAAACACCCACTTCCTGTCAATCACACTCCGATCACCAGAACAAAGAAATTTCTTCGTTAAGCCGTGAGTAAAATACCAAACTTTTTAGCAAATTTACTTGGCGCAGGCGCACTGCGAATGTTGCGCATGCGCAGTTTGCGACTAAGCGCACCGATGCAAGGAAAAATAACGAGCGAACAACTCGGAATGAGGGCCATAGTGTCATCACAAGCTTGAGTTATATATTTTTTCATATAAAAAATGTATATATTATAAACTGTACATATAATAAAACTTTAAGGGTTTTACATAGCAATTTTCTTTGGGAAATATACTTCTAGGGACTGCTGATGGATTATGGAGATGGAAAAAAAAATAAGAATTTTGTCTGTTCATTCGGCATTATGCAAAAACTACTGGATGAAGGGGGTAATTCCAAGTTGATCGCAGCAGGAAATTTTTTAGCAGTTGGGCAAAACCATGGCCCTCATTCCGAGTTGTTCGCTCGGTAAAAATCTTCGCATCGCAGCGATTTTCCGCTTAATGCGCATGCGCAATGTTCGCACTGCGACTGCGCCAAGTAAATTTGCTATGCAGTTAGGAATTTTACTCACGGCTTTTTCATCGTTCTGGCGATCGTAATGTGATTGACAGGAAATGGGTGTTACTGGGCGGAAACAGGCCGTTTTATGGGCGTGTGGGAAAAAACGCTACCGTTTCCGGAAAAAACGCGGGAGTGGCCGGAGAAACGGGGGAGTGTCTGGGCGAACGCTGGGTGTGTTTGTGACGTCAAACCAGGAACGACAAGCACTGAACTGATCGCAGATGCCGAGTAAGTCTGAAGCTACTCAGAAACTGCTACGAGGTGTGTAATCGCAATATTGCGAATACATCGTTCGCAATTTTAAGATGCTAAGATTCACTCCCAGTAGGCGGCGGCTTAGCATGAGCAAATCTGCTAAAATCCGCTTGCGAGCGAACAACTCGGAATGAGGGCCCATGTGCACTGCAGGTGTGGCAGATATAACATTTGCAGAGAGAGTTAGATTTGGGTGGGTTATTTTATTTCTGTGCAGGGTAAATACTGGCTGCTTTATTTTTACACTGCAAATTAGATTGCAGATTGAACACACCACACCCAAATCTAACTCTCTCTGCACATGTTATATCTGCCTCCCCTGCAGTGCACATGGTTTTGCCCAATTGCTAACAGAATTCCTGCTGCGATCAACTTGGTATTACCCCCGAAGTTGGATAATTTTTCACTATTGTATAGCTTAGTGACCTAGAAAGAAACTGAGGTATGTGTGATCTCAATGTGACATCAGGGAGAGGAGCAATAAAGGAAAAAACGAAAACTTAATTTCCAGCACACAGCGTTGCAATGAAAGTTGGTGCTCCGATCATGCTTCTGTGTAACTTAACTCCGCTTAAGTTATGTAACGGAACTCAATTTAATGTGAGTGCTCTGCAGAGGACCCTAATTGAGGCAGAGATGTTAACAGGATGTGGTTCAGATGAGACTGTGGGTGTGATTTAGAGCTGATCGTAGATATGCTAAATTTAGCACATCTACGATCAGTTTCTCTAATATGCTAGTCCGCCCCGCATGTCAGGCCCTGCCCCCCACCTCACCCGCATGGGTGCAAAACCATTGTATGTCATTGATACTTTTGCACCCGCCAAGTAACTATTAGAGATGAGCGGGTTCGGTTCCTCAGAATCCGAACCCGCCCGAACTTCAGGGTTTTTTACACGGGTCCGAGCGACTCGGATCTTCCCGCCTTGCTCGGTTAACCCGAGCGCGCCCGAACGTCATCATCCCGCTGTCGGATTCTCGCGAGGCTCGGATTCTATCGCGAGACTCGGATTCTATATAAGGAGCCGCGCGTCGCCGCCATTTTCACACGTGCATTGAGATTGATAGGGAGAGGACGTGGCTGGCGTCCTCTCCGTTTATAGAGAAGAGAGTGAGACTAGAGTAGAGAGAGACACAGTATTTACTTTAGTAATTTTGGGGAGCATTAGAAGGAGTACTACTACTTGCTGAAGTGATAGTGTGACTGTATATCTGACTTGTGGGGGAGACAGTGGGGAGCAGTTAGAGTCTGAGAGCAGAAGTACATATTTTAACGTACAGTGCACACTTTTGCTGCCAGAGTGCCACACTGCCATTGTGACCACACTGACCACCAGTATATATTGTGATTGTCTGCTTAGGAGTACTACTTGCAAGTTGCTGATAGTGTGACCAGTGACCTGACCACCAGTTTATTTAATCACCACCAGTTTAATATATATATATATATATATATATATATATATATATAATTGTATATAATATATATATAATTGTATACCACCTACCCGTGTTTTTTTTTTCTTTCTTCTTGATACATACTACTATAGTAGCTTACTGTAGCAGTCTGCGGTGCTGCTGAGCTGACAGTGTCCAGCAGGTCCGTCATCAGTCATTACATAATAAATATATATACCTGTCCGGCTGCAGTACTAGTGATATTATATATATATATATTAATTTCATCTCATTATCATCCAGTCTATATTAGCAGCAGACACAGTACGGTAGTCCACGGCTGTAGCTACCTCTGTGTCGGCAGTCGCTCGTCCATCCATAATTGTATACCACCTACCCGTGGTTTTTTTTTTTCTTTCTTCTTGATACATACTACTATAGTAGCTTACTGTAGCAGTCTGCGGTGCTGCTGAGCTGACAGTGTCCAGCAGGTCCGTCATCAGTCATTACATAATAAATATATATACCTGTCCGGCTGCAGTACTAGTGATATTATATATATATATATATATATATATAAATTTCATCTCATTATCATCCAGTCTATATTAGCAGCAGACACAGTACGGTAGTCCACGGCTGTAGCTACCTCTGTGTCGGCAGTCGCTCGTCCATCCATAATTGTATACCACCTACCCGTGGTTTTTTTTTTTCTTTCTTCTTGATACATACTACTATAGTAGCTTACTGTAGCAGTCTGCGGTGCTGCTGAGCTGACAGTGTCCAGCAGGTCCGTCATCAGTCATTACATAATAAATATATATACCTGTCCGGCTGCAGTACTAGTGATATTATATATATATATATATTAATTTCATCTCATTATCATCCAGTCTATATTAGCAGCAGACACAGTACGGTAGTCCACGGCTGTAGCTACCTCTGTGTCGGCAGTCGCTCGTCCATCCATAATTGTATACCACCTACCCGTGGTTTTTTTTTTTCTTTCTTCTTGATACATACTACTATAGTAGCTTACTGTAGCAGTCTGCGGTGCTGCTGAGCTGACAGTGTCCATCAGGTCCGTCATCAGTCATTACATAATAAATATATATATACCTGTCCGGCTGCAGTACTAGTGATATTATATATATATATATATATATATATTAATTTCATCTCATTATCATCCAGTCTATATTAGCAGCAGACACAGTACGGTAGTCCACGGCTGTAGCTACCTCTGTGTCGGCAGTCACTCGTCCATCCATAATTGTATACCACCTACCCGTGGTTTTTTTTTTTCTTTCTTCTTGATACATACTACTATAGTAGCTTACTGTAGCAGTCTGCGGTGCTGCTGAGCTGACAGTGTCCAGCAGGTCCGTCATCAGTCATTACATAATAAATATATATACCTGTCCGGCTGCAGTACTAGTGATATTATATATATATATATATTAATTTAATCTCATTATCATCCAGTCTATATTAGCAGCAGACACAGTACGGTAGTCCACGGCTGTAGCTACCTCTGTGTCGGCAGTCGCTCGTCCATCCATAATTGTATACCACCTACCCGTGGTTTTTTTTTTTTCTTTCTTCTTGATACATACTACTATAGTAGCTTACTGTAGCAGTCTGCGGTGCTGCTGAGCTGACAGTGTCTAGCAGGTCCGTCATCAGTCATTACATAATAAATATATATACCTGTCCGGCTGCAGTACTAGTGATATTATATATATATATATTAATTTCATCTCATTATCATCCAGTCTATATTAGCAGCAGACACAGTACGGTAGTCCACGGCTGTAGCTACCTCTGTGTCGGCAGTCGCTCGTCCATCCATAATTGTATACCACCTACCCGTGGTTTTTCTTTTTCTTTCTTCTTGATACATACTACTATAGTAGCTTACTGTAGCAGTCTGCGGTGCTGCTGAGCTGACAGTGTCCAGCAGGTCCGTCATCAGTCATTACATAATAAATATATATACCTGTCCGGCTGCAGTACTAGTGATATTATATATATATATATATATATTAATTTCATCTCATTATCATCCAGTCTATATTAGCAGCAGACACAGTACGGTAGTCCACGGCTGTAGCTACCTCTGTGTCGGCAGTCGCTCGTCCATCCATAATTGTATACCACCTACCCGTGGTTTTTTTTTTTCTTTCTTCTTGATACATACTACTATAGTAGCTTACTGTAGCAGTCTGCGGTGCTGCTGAGCTGACAGTGTCCAGCAGGTCCGTCATCAGTCATTACATAATAAATATATATACCTGTCCGGCTGCAGTACTAGTGATATTATATATATATATTAATTTCATCTCATTATCATCCAGTCTATATTAGCAGCAGACACAGTACGGTAGTCCACGGCTGTAGCTACCTCTGTGTCGGCAGTCGCTCGTCCATCCATAAGTATACTAGTATCCATCCATCTCCATTGTTTACCTGAGGTGCCTTTTAGTTGTGCCTATTAAAATATGGAGAACAAAAATGTTGAGGTTCCAAAATTAGGGAAAGATCAAGATCCACTTCCACCTCGTGCTGAAGCTGCTGCCACTAGTCATGGCCGAGACGATGAAATGCCAGCAACGTCGTCTGCCAAGGCCGATGCCCAATGTCATAGTACAGAGCATGTAAAATCCAAAACACCAAATATCAGTAAAAAAAGGACTCCAAAATCTAAAATAAAATTGTCGGAGGAGAAGCGTAAACTTGCCAATATGCCATTTACCACACGGAGTGGCAAGGAACGGCTGAGGCCCTGGCCTATGTTCATGGCTAGTGGTTCAGCTTCACATGAGGATGGAAGCACTCAGCCTCTCGCTAGAAAAATGAAAAGACTCAAGCTGGCAAAAGCACCGCAAAGAACTGTGCATTCTTCCAAATCCCAAATCCACAAGGAGAGTCCAATTGTGTCGGTTGCGATGCCTGACCTTCCCAACACTGGACGTGAAGAGCATGTGCCTTCCACCATTTGCATGCCCCCTGCAAGTGCTGGAAGGAGCACCCGCAGTCCAGTTCCTGATAGTCAGATTGAAGATGTCAGTGTTGAAGTACACCAGGATGAGGAGGATATGGGTGTTGCTGGCGCTGGGGAGGAAATTGACAAGGAGGATTCTGATGGTGAGGTGGTTTGTTTAAGTCAGGCACCCGGGGAGACACCTGTTGTCCGTGGGAGGAATAGGGCCGTTGACATGCCTGGTGAAAATACCAAAAAAATCAGCTCTTCGGTGTGGAAGTATTTCAACAGAAATGCGGACAACATTTGTCAAGCCGTGTGTTGCCTTTGTCAAGCTGTAATAAGTAGGGGTAAGGACGTTAACCACCTCGGAACATCCTCCCTTATACGTCACCTGCAGCGCATTCATAATAAGTCAGTGACAAGTTCAAAAACTTTGGGCGACAGCGGAAGCAGTCCACTGACCAGTAAATCCCTTCCTCTTGTAACCAAGCTCACGCAAACCACCCCACCAACTCCCTCAGTGTCAATTTCCTCCTTCCCCAGGAATGCCAATAGTCCTGCAGGCCATGTCACTGGCAATTCTGACGAGTCCTCTCCTGCCTGGGATTCCTCCGATGCATCCTTGCGTGTAACGCCTACTGCTGCTGGCGCTGCTGTTGTTGCTGCTGGGAGTCGATGGTCATCCCAGAGGGGAAGTCGTAAGCCCACTTTTACTACTTCCACCAAGCAATTGACTGTCCAACAGTCCTTTGCGAGGAAGATGAAATATCACAGCAGTCATCCTGTTGCAAAGCGGATAACTGAGGCCTTGACAACTATGTTGGTGTTAGACGTGCGTCCGGTATCCGCCGTTAGTTCACAGGGAACTAGACAATTTCTTGAGGTAGTGTGCCCCCGTTACCAAATACCATCTAGGTTCCACTTCTCTAGGCAGGCGATACCGAGAATGTTCACGGACGTCAGAAAAAGACTCACCAGTGTCCTAAAAAATGCAGTTGTACCCAATGTCCACTTAACCACGGACATGTGGACAAGTGGAGCAGGGCAGGGTCAGGACTATATGACTGTGACAGCCCACTGGGTAGATGTATGGACTCCCGCCGCAAGAACAGCAGCGGCGGCACCAGTAGCAGCATCTCGCAAACGCCAACTCTTTCCTAGGCAGGCTACGCTTTGTATCACCGGTTTCCAGAATACGCACACAGCTGAAAACCTCTTACGGCAACTGAGGAAGATCATCACGGAATGGCTTACCCCAATTGGACTCTCCTGTGGATTTGTGGCATCGGACAACGCCAGCAATATTGTGTGTGCATTAAATATGGGCAAATTCCAGCACGTCCCATGTTTTGCACATACCTTGAATTTGGTGGTGCAGAATTTTTTAAAAAACGACAGGGGCGTGCAAGAGATGCTGTCGGTGGCCAGAAGAATTGCGGGACACTTTCGGCGTACAGGCACCACGTACAGAAGACTGGAGCACCACCAAAAACGCCTGAACATGCCCTGCCATCATCTGAAGCAAGAAGTGGTAACGAGGTGGAATTCAACCCTATATATGCTTCAGAGGTTGGAGGAGCAGCAAAAGGCCATTCAAGCCTATACAATTGAGCACGATATAGGAGGTGGAATGTACCTGTCTCAAGCGCAGTGGAGAATGATTTCAACGTTGTGCAAGGTTCTGCAACCTTTTGAACTTGCCACACGTGAAGTCAGTTCAGACACTGCCAGCCTGAGTCAGGTCATTCCCCTCATCAGGCTTTTGCAGAAGAAGCTGGAGGCATTGAAGGAGGAGCTAAAAGGGAGCGATTCCGCTAGGCATGTGGGACTTGTGGATGGAGCCCTTAATTCGCTTAACAAGGATTCACGGGTGGTCAATCTGTTGAAATCAGAGCACTACATTTTGGCCACCGTGCTCGATCCTAGATTTAAAACCTACCTTGGATCTCTCTTTCCGGCAGACACAAGTCTGCTGGGGTTGAAAGACCTGCTGGTGACAAAATTGTCAAGTCAAGCGGAACGCGACCTGTCAACATCTCCTCCTTCACATTCTCCCGCAACTGGGGGTGCGAGGAAAAGGCTCAGAATTCCGAGCCCACCCGCTGGCGGTGATGCAGGGCAGTCTGGAGCGACTGCTGATGCTGACATCTGGTCCGGACTGAAGGACCTGACAACGATTACGGACATGTCGTCTACTGTCACTGCGTATGATTCTGTCACCATTGAAAGAATGGTGGAGGATTATATGAGTGACCACATCCAAGTAGGCACGTCAGACAGTCCGTACTTATACTGGCAGGAAAAAGAGGCAATTTGGAGGCCCTTGCACAAACTGGCTTTATTCTACCTAAGTTGCCCTCCCACAAGTGTGTACTCCGAAAGAGTGTTTAGTGCCGCCGCTCACCTTGTCAGCAATTGGCGTACGAGGTTACTTCCAGAAAATGTGGAGAAGATGATGTTCATTAAAATTAATTATAATCAATTCCTCCGTGGAGACATTGACCAGCAGCAATTGCCTCCACAAAGTACACAGGGAGCTGAGATGGTGGATTCCAGTGGGGACGAATTGATAATCTGTGAGGAGCGGGATGTACACGGTGATATATCGGAGGATGATGATGAAGTGGACATCTTGCCTCTGTAGAGCCAGTTTGTGCAAGGAGAGATTAATTGCTTCTTTTTCGGTGGGGGTCCAAACCAACCCGTCATTTCAGTCACAGTCGTGTGGCAGACCCTGTCACTGAAATGATGGGTTGGTTAAAGTGTGCATGTCCTGTTTATACAACATAAGGGTGGGTGGGAGGGCCCAAGGACAATTCCATCTTGCACCTCTTTTTTCTTTCATTTTTATTTGCGTCATGTGCTGTTTGGGGAGTGTTTTTTGGAAGGGCCATCCTGCGTGACACTGCAGTGCCACTCCTAGATGGGCCAGGTGTTTGTGTCGGCCACTAGGGTCGCTTAGCTTACTCACACAGCTACCTCATTGCGCCTCTTTTTTTCTTCTTTGCGTCATGTGCTGTTTGGGGAGTGTTTTTTGGAAGGGCCATCCTGCGTGACACTGCAGTGCCACTCCTAGATGGGCCAGGTGTTTGTGTCGGCCACTAGGGTCGCTTAGCTTACTCACACAGCTACCTCATTGCGCCTCTTTTTTTCTTCTTTGCGTCATGTGCTGTTTGGGGAGTGTTTTTTGGAAGGGCCATCCTGCGTGACACTGCAGTGCCACTCCTAGATGGGCCAGGTGTTTGTGTCGGCCACTAGGGTCGCTTAGCTTACTCACACAGCTACCTCATTGCGCCTCTTTTTTTCTTTGCGTCATGTGCTGTTTGGGGAGTGTTTTTTGGAAGGGCCATCCTGCGTGACACTGCAGTGCCACTCCTAGATGGGCCAGGTGTTTGTGTCGGCCACTAGGGTCGCTTATCTTACTCACACAGCTACCTCATTGCGCCTCTTTTTTTCTTTGCGTCATGTGCTGTTTGGGGAGTGTTTTTTGGAAGGGCCATCCTGCGTGACACTGCAGTGCCACTCCTAGATGGGCCAGGTGTTTGTGTCGGCCACTAGGGTCGCTTATCTTACTCACACAGCTACCTCATTGCGCCTCTTTTTTTCTTTGCGTCATGTGCTGTTTGGGGAGTGTTTTTTGGAAGGGCCATCCTGCGTGACACTGCAGTGCCACTCCTAGATGGGCCAGGTGTTTGTGTCGGCCACTAGGGTCGCTTATCTTACTCACACAGCTACCTCATTGCGCCTCTTTTTTTCTTTGCGTCATGTGCTGTTTGGGGAGTGTTTTTTGGAAGGGCCATCCTGCGTGACACTGCAGTGCCACTCCTAGATGGGCCAGGTGTTTGTGTCGGCCACTAGGGACGCTTAGCTTAGTCATCCAGCGACCTCGGTGCAAATTTTAGGACTAAAAATAATATTGTGAGGTGTGAGGTATTCAGAATAGACTGAAAATGAGTGGAAATTATGGTTTTTGAGGTTAATAATACTTTGGGATCAAAATGACCCCCAAATTCTATGATTTAAGCTGTTTTTTAGTGTTTTTTGAAAAAAACACCCGAATCCAAAACACACCCGAATCCGACAAAAAAAATTCGGTGAGGTTTTGCCAAAACGCGGTCGAACCCAAAACACGGCCGCGGAACCGAACCCAAAACCAAAACACAAAACCCGAAAAATTTCAAGTGCACATCTCTAGTAACTATCCGGCCTGGCAGACGGCTACCCGCCACATTCTGGGTCGCAGCAGCTGCGTGTGATATCACGCAGCCACTGCAGCCCGCAACGGTCCAGACATGCATGCATTGTCTGGGCGACGCCCTCCCGCCCCGCGACCGCCTCTGCATCTCACTGGGACTTACTGGGTGTGCGCGCACAGTGCACCCACTGCACGAGCACACTCCACAAAAGCCTTCAGAGTGTGATCATTGCCTTGGCAGCGATCACCTCTGAATCATGCCCCGTGTTTATACCGCGTATACCGCTTATCCCCAACAATTTTCCCTTCAATTCAAGGGCCTAAAGTTTCATGTAAGCGTCTGCTTTGCTATGATGAGCAACAAGTCACATGGTAGATGCTAAGGGTGGCAGGCATAGGTATCAGGACCAGCTGCTTCTCCTATGAGCAGCTTTACGTGGCTTTCTCACGGGTTAGTAGCCTTAAACATTTTTTTGTATTATTCCCTGAAGGAGAAACTGTAATATTGTTTAAATATAAAGCTTGTGATCAATGTGTACATTATAAAATATACAGTTCATTACAATATTAGATGGCACTACTGTCGCCATTACATTACACACACGGTAGTACCCCTTATACTCTTTACACCACACAGTAGAGCCCCTTATGCACATTACATCACAGTAAAGCCCCTTATACAAGATACGCCACAGTAGAGCCCCTTAAATACATTATACTAAGCAGAGCCCCTACATCTCATTCCTTCTCCTCTCCCCCCCCCCCCCCCCCCGGGCTGTAGTGTCAGCGAGCAGTATGTTTGTGTGTGTGAGAGAGCAGGGTGTAGTGTCAGTGAGGAGTGTGTGTGAGCAGGGTGTAGTGTCTATGAGCAGTATGTGTGAGCTGGGTGTGGTGTCGCTGAGCAATGTGTATGTGTAAGCAGGGTGAATTGTCAGTGAGCAGTGTGTGTGTAGTACCCCATAAATGAGGTACCCCTTAAAGTAAGGTACTTTGTCCATATCACAGTCCTATGGTCCCCCTTTTTTCTATCTACTTTAGTTTAGTGCTGTCCCATTCACTCCTTTCAGGCTGATGGATGAACTTTATGTGATGCTTTCCTCCTGGCCACTACTGAAAGTGAGGAGGAACTTCTGGCAGGGGATCTGAGCTGGCCAGCAACAGAAGTCCTCCCCAACTGATTAAAGGCCCAGGTCACAAGGCAGAGGAATCCGGGAGCTGAGGAGCTGGCACCAGTGAGATATCAGGGTCCTGAGTGTAGAGGCGGACCAAGCAGCAGCAAGAGGGATAAAAGGAGCAGTCAAGGAGGGAAAAAGGAGAGACACAGATGGGAACAAACCTGTGAGGACTGCAGTAATGTAGCCAACAGTAAGGCAGAGATGTATAGCAGGAGTAGTGGGTGATAAGCAGCCAGCAGGATGGATATGGCAGGAGTCTGAAGTCAGTACTGCAGCACCAGTCCAGAGAGAGCTGCTACAGTGATAGGATCTACGGGAAGCATTCAGGATCCCGGCTGTCGGTATCCTGGCAGTCGGAATACCATCACTATTCTGTATGCCGACAGCGGCATCCAGAATGGGTGCACCATTCCGGCACCAGAATACCAACAGCTGGGATCCCAAATGAGGTCAGACTGCGGCACACCACAAGTAAGCCGTGGGGAAAGGGGGGGGGGGGTGGAGGTTAGGTTTAGACAGCGGCAGGTAGGGTTAGGGTTAGGCTGCCTCCCGGGGGGTTACGATTAGGCAGCGGGGAGGAAGGTTAGGATTAAGCACCCCCATCAGAGGCTTACAGTTAGGCTGCATGGGAGGGTTAGGTTTAGGCAGCGGGGACACGGTGTTAGGTTTAGGGTCCTCCGGGGGAGGTTAGGCTTAGGCACTAAGGGGAAAGTTAGGGTTAGACTGTGGGTAGGGAGGGTTAGGGGGTTGAGGAGAGGGGAGATCACCCCTTACTCACCCTTGTCGGCTTCTTCAAAATCGGGATCCCGGCGTCTGTATTTCGAACGCCGGGATCCCATGCGACCGGATCTCATACTGATCCCAGATCTACAGCTGTGTTAAGCCAGCACAAAGACCCAGAGTGGACACCTGCTTGGAGTCATGGAGGATGTGGGCAATGCTGAGGACACCCCCTTCCCCCCTCCTTCCTTACCAGCTGCAGCACCCTGGTGTAAAGACGCAAGAGGACCCTGGTGGCTGTTATGTACCTGATAGTAACAGTAGATGCCGGCTGCCTTCCCTTAAACAACCCCAAAACTAGATCCTTTCTCCCCGTCCTGGAGCATTGGGGAGAGACCGGCGCTAATCATGAGGTAGCATAAGAGCCACTGCAGGGGGTGAGGCACCTTGTTTAATTTGCCCTAATGCTGCAGTTACTGGTGATATCGCCTGTTAGCCATGCATGTAGGTCCGACGACAGATGTCGCTGATGAAGCGATGGAGTGCGCATCGTCAGCGGCATAGTGCATACACACTAGACGATATTGTGAACGATGTGTCAGAATCAGGCACATCATCCACAATATCGTCTACAGTATCATATGTAAACTGCACATGCATAGCCCAGAAGAAAACAGTGCGATGGCATATACATTTGCCTAGGACATCCCTATTACTTGAGGCAGCTTTTGTGATCTATGTGCAGTGACCTAAAGTCTTTGCAAAAAGAGGAGGTGTCATGGGTGTGTTCTGGGAGTGTCATGGGTGTGTATCAGCATGCGGCTGCAATCTGGTACACAGCACTACAGCCACAGTGGCAATATCTTATGAAAGTTGGAAGGGAGATTCTGCACCAGAGAAAAAGACTAACCATACTAGAAATAGATTATATTATAAAGATTACACAACCTCTATTGCCATATTGGAAGATTCTTGTATATACCAGAATATCTACTATCCACTAAACCAGGGGCGGGGAACCTTTTTTCTACCAAGGGCCATTTGGATATTTATAAAATGCTTCGGGGGCCATACAAAAATGATCAACTTAAAAATTACCCTGCCCCCAAGTAGTTATATCCCAAAGTGGTACTGAGTGCATGTGCGCCAAAAAAAGGGTGTGACCAATTAAAATGGGACGTGATACACATATGCCCCCAATAGTGTAGTGCCAGATACACATATGCCAGTGTAGTGCCAGATACACATATGCCAGTGCAGTGCCAGATACACATATGCCCCCACTGTGCCAGATACACAAATGCCCCCACTGTGCCAGATACACAAATGTCCCCATAGTGCCAGATACACATATGCCAGTGCAGTGCCAGATACACAAATGCCCCCAGAGTGCCAGATACACAAATGCCCCCAGAGTGTCAGATACACAAATGCCCCCACAGTGCTAGATACACAAATGCCCCCCACCCCACAGTGCTGCTCACCGCTGCTGCTGCTGTGTGACAGGGGAGAGAAGGGGAGGAGAGCGCAGCGTGCACCTCTCCTGCCCCTTAGTGCTCCGTCCGCGGATGCGGCGTGTCTCAGCTGTCAGGGATCAGGGCAGGAAGTAGTGGGTGGTGGCGTTTATGACCTCAAACCAGCCGCCGGTTCATGAGCCAATTAGAGCTCGCGGACTGGCAGTGGCGGCTCCTGATTGGCTGCCGGTACGCAAGCTCTGATTGGTTCATGAACCGTCGGCTGGTTTGAGATCCTACCCGCTGCTGCGGCCAGACATAGCTGTTGCTGCACTCTCCTCCCTACCCTGACAGCTGAGACATGTCGACGCCAGACTGAGCGGCGGCATGCCTCGCTGAAACACACCAGCAGCAGGTGGGCCGGAACAAATGGCTTTGCGGGCCTTATACGGCCCGCGGGTCAGAGGTTCCCCACCCCTGCACTAAACAAACAAACTAATTTAAGAAAAACAAGACACAGATTTGTATCATGTGGTGCACATGACATAAATCTTTGTCTTGTTCTTCTTAGATTCTGCACCAGGCAAAAGGCTGCTCGAGGAATCAATATTGTGACCGATGGTGGAGAGATCAGATCCACCACACACCTGAGTAATGCACAGATAAGAAAAGTGGGCATGGCAGCGCTCGGTCAGTACATCACACGGAGGTACTGTAAACAAGGAGAATGCATACACTGGGATTTGCATATGTTCACACTTGAGAATCCGTGAGTAATAGCAGACACACATGAGCTATGTGCACATCTGAATCCGGCCCTATGATATTAATGAGGAAAATGTTTATAATGGGGAGATAACTATTTGGGAAATTCTGTAGATGATATTCTTTAAAAAAAATATAAAACGCTTCTTCAGTATTATCTCCATATATAATCTAGAGATGAGCGGTTTGGATTTTAAGAAACACAACCCAGCTGGCACTCCAATGTTGCCTACACCGCCAGTACACCAGCGGTACTGACACCACCGGCAACCCAGCACTGAGGACACTGCCAGCACTCCCAACACTGCTGACACCCATGCAGTAAGGACACCCCTAGCACCCCCACACTGCCGGCGCATCCAGCAGTACCGACTCCGCCAGCAACTACGCGCCGAGGACACTACCGACACCCTGCACTGAGCACACCACCATCATTGCTGACACCGCCAGCACCCCAGCAGTACAGACATCACCAGCAACCCCACACTGAGGATACTGCCAGCACTGCCAACACTGCCAGCACCCCTGCAGTGAGGACACCCCTGGAACCCTTACCATGCTGACACAGCCAGCAGCTCCAACACCACCAGCAACTCTGCACTTAGGACACCACCATCATTGCTGGCACCACCAGCACTCCAGCAGTAGCGACACTGCCGGCAACCCCACACTGAGGACTCTGCCAGCACCCCTGCACTGCCAACACTCCCGCAATGAGAACAACACTGGTGCACTATTGGTGTATCCGCCCTGCACTGTATCCTGCATTGTATCTGACCCACACTGTATACCGCACTATGGTGGTCATTCCGAGTTGTTCGCTCGCTAGCAGTTTTTTACAGCCATGCAAACGCTATGACGCCTCCCACTGGGAGTGTATTTTAGCTTAGCAGAAGTGCGAACGAAAGGATCGCACAGCAGCGGCAAAGAACTTTTGTGTAGTTTCAGAGTAGCTCAATACCTACTCAGCGCTTGCGATCACTTCAGACTGTTCAGTTCCTGGCAGCCACGCCTGTGTTTTTCCAGGCACGCATGCGTTTTTTTGAACACTCCCTGAAAATGGTCAGTTGACACCCAGAAACGCCCACTTCATGTCAATCACTCTGCAGCCAGCAGTGCGTCTGAAAAGCTCTGCTAGACCCTGTGTTAAAATACATCGGCCGTTGTAAAAGTACGACGCGCTTGCGCATTGCGCCGCATACACATGCACAGAAGTGCCGCTTTTTTTCCTCATCGCTGCACAGCGAACGAATGCAGCTAGCGATCAACTCGGAATGACCACCTATATCCATCCCACACTGTATCCAACCCACACTGCATCCTGCACTGTATCCAACCAACAACGTATCCTGCACTGTATCTGACCTGCACTGTATCCATCCAGCAATGTATCCAGCACTGTATGCGACCCAAACTGTATCCCGCACTGTATCCAACCCACACTGCATCCCAGGCTGTATCCAACCCACACTGTATCCAACCAACAACGTATCCTGCACTGTATCTGACCTGCACTGTATCCATCCAGCAATGTATCCAGCACTGTATGCGACCCAAACTGTATCCCGCACTGTATCCAACCCACACTGCATCCCAGGCTGTATCCAACCCACACTGTATCCAACCAACAACGTATCCTGCACTGTATCTGACCTGCACTGTATCCATCCAGCAATGTATCCAGCACTGTATGCGACCCAAACTGTATCCCGCACTGTATCCAACCTAAACTGTATTCGACCCACACAGTATCCAAACCACACTGTATTCGACCTACAGTGTATTCCGCACTATGGCCCTCATTCCGAGTTGATCGGTCGCAAGGCGAATTTAGCAGAGTTACACACGCTAAGCCGCCGCCTACTGGGAGTGAATCTTAGCTTCTTAAAATTGCGACCGATGTATTCGCAATATTGCGATTACTAACTACTTAGCAGTTTCTGAGTAGCTCCAGACTTACTCTGCCTGTGCGATCATTTCAGTGCTTGTCGTTCCTGGTTGACGTCACAAACACACCCAGCGTTCGCCCAGGCACTCCCACCGTTTCCCCGGCCACTCCTGCGTTTTTTCCGGAAACGGTAGCGTTTTCAGCCACACGCCCCTGAAACGCCGTGTTTCCGCCCAGTAACACCCATTTCCTGTCAATCACATTACGATCGCCGGAGCGAAGAAAAAGCCGTGAGTAAAAATACTTTCTTCATAGTAAAGTTACTTGGCGCAGTCGCAGTGCGAACTTTGCGCATGCGTACTAAGCGGATTTTCACTGCGATGCGATGAAAAAGAACGAGCGAACAACTCGGAATGAGGGCCTATATCCAACCTGCATTGTATCCCTCATAGAGATGAGCGCCTGAAATTTTTCGGGTTTTGTGTTTTGGTTTTGGGTTCGGTTCCGCGGCCGTGTTTTGGGTTCGACCGCGTTTTGGCAAAACCTCACCGAATTTTTTTTGTCGGATTCGGGTGTGTTTTGGATTCGGGTGTTTTTTTAAAAAACACTAAAAAACAGCTTAAATCATAGAATTTGGGGGTCATTTTGATCCCATATTATTATTAACCGCAAAAACCATAATTTCCACTCATTTTCAGTCTATTCTGAATACCTCACACCTCACAATATTATTTTTAGTCCTAAAATTTGCACCAAGGTCGCTGGATGACTAAGCTAAGCGACACTAGTGGCCGACACAAACACCTGGCCCATCTAGGAGTGGCACTGCAGTGTCACGCAGGATGTCCCTTCCAAAAAACCCTCCCCAATCAGCACATGACGCAAAGAAAAAAAGAGGCGCAATGAGGTAGCTGACTGTGTGAGTAAGATAAGCGACCCTAGTGGCCGACACAAACACCGGGCCCATTTAGGAGTGGCACTGCAGTGTCACGCAGGATGTCCCTTCCAAAAAACCCTCCCCAATCAGCACATGACGCAAAGAAAAAAAGAGGCGCAATGAGGTAGCTGACTGTGTGAGTAAGATTAGCGACCCTAGTGGCCGACACAAACACCGGGCCCATTTAGGAGTGGCACTGCAGTGTCACGCAGGATGTCCCTTCCAAAAAACCCTCCCCAATCAGCACATGACGCAAAGAAAAAAAGAGGCGCAATGAGGTAGCTGACTGTGTGAGTAAGATTAGCGACCCTAGTGGCCGACACAAACACCGGGCCCATTTAGGAGTGGCACTGCAGTGTCACGCAGGATGTCCCTTCCAAAAAACCCTCCCCAATCAGCACATGACGCAAAGAAAAAAAGAGGCGCAATGAGGTAGCTGACTGTGTGAGTAAGATTAGCGACCCTAGTGGCCGACACAAACACCGGGCCCATTTAGGAGTGGCACTGCAGTGTCACGCAGGATGTCCCTTCCAAAAAACCCTCCCCAATCAGCACATGACGCAAAGAAAAAAAGAGGCGCAATGAGGTAGCTGACTGTGTGAGTAAGATTAGCGACCCTAGTGGCCGACACAAACACCGGGCCCATTTAGGAGTGGCACTGCAGTGTCACGCAGGATGTCCCTTCCAAAAAACCCTCCCCAATCAGCACATGACGCAAAGAAAAAAAGAGGCGCAATGAGGTAGCTGACTGTGTGAGTAAGATTAGCGACCCTAGTGGCCGACACAAACACCGGGCCCATTTAGGAGTGGCACTGCAGTGTCACGCAGGATGTCCCTTCCAAAAAACCCTCCCCAATCAGCACATGACGCAAAGAAAAAAAGAGGCGCAATGAGGTAGCTGACTGTGTGAGTAAGATTAGCGACCCTAGTGGCCGACACAAACACCGGGCCCATTTAGGAGTGGCACTGCAGTGTCACGCAGGATGTCCCTTCCAAAAAACCCTCCCCAATCAGCACATGACGCAAAGAAAAAAAGAGGCGCAATGAGGTAGCTGACTGTGTGAGTAAGATTAGCGACCCTAGTGGCCGACACAAACACCGGGCCCATTTAGGAGTGGCACTGCAGTGTCACGCAGGATGTCCCTTCCAAAAAACCCTCCCCAATCAGCACATGACGCAAAGAAAAAAAGAGGCGCAATGAGGTAGCTGACTGTGTGAGTAAGATTAGCGACCCTAGTGGCCGACACAAACACCGGGCCCATTTAGGAGTGGCACTGCAGTGTCACGCAGGATGTCCCTTCCAAAAAACCCTCCCCAATCAGCACATGACGCAAAGAAAAAAAGAGGCGCAATGAGGTAGCTGACTGTGTGAGTAAGATTAGCGACCCTAGTGGCCGACACAAACACCGGGCCCATTTAGGAGTGGCACTGCAGTGTCACGCAGGATGTCCCTTCCAAAAAACCCTCCCCAAACAGCACATGACGCAAAGAAAAAGAAAAGAAAAAAGAGGTGCAAGATGGAATTGTCCTTGGGCCCTCCCACCCACCCTTATGTTGTATAAACAAAACAGGACATGCACACTTTAACCAACCCATCATTTCAGTGACAGGGTCTGCCACACGACTGTGACTGATATGACGGGTTGGTTTGGAACACCCCCAAAAAAGAAGCAATTAATCTCTCCTTGCACAAACTGGCTCTACAGAGGCAAGATGTCCACCTCATCATCACCCTCCGATATATCACCGTGTACATCCCCCTCCTCACAGATTATCAATTCGTCCCCACTGGAATCCACCATCTCAGCTCCCTGTGTACTTTGTGGAGGCAATTGCTGCTGGTCAATGTCTCCGCGGAGGAATTGATTATAATTCATTTTAATGAACATCATCTTCTCCACATTTTCTGGATGTAACCTCGTACGCCGATTGCTGACAAGGTGAGCGGCGGCACTAAACACTCTTTCGGAGTACACACTTGTGGGAGGGCAACTTAGGTAGAATAAAGCCAGTTTGTGCAATGGCCTCCAAATTGCCTCTTTTTCCTGCCAGTATAAGTATGGACTGTGTGACGTGCCTACTTGGATGCGGTCACTCGTATAATCCTCCACCATTCTTTCAATGGTGAGAGAATCATATGCAGTGACAGTAGACGACATGTCCGTAATCGTTGTCAGGTCCTTCAGTCCGGACCAGATGTCAGCATCAGCAGTCGCTCCAGACTGCCCTGCATCACCGCCAGCGGGTGGGCTCGGAATTCTGAGCCTTTTCCTCGCACCCCCAGTTGCGGGAGAATGTGAAGGAGGAGATGTTGACAGGTCGCGTTCCGCTTGACTTGACAATTTTCTCACCAGCAGGTCTTTCAACCCCAGCAGACTTGTGTCTGCCGGAAAGAGAGATCCAAGGTAGGCTTTAAATCTAGGATCGAGCACGGTGGCCAAAATGTAGTGCTCTGATTTCAACAGATTGACCACCCGTGAATCCTTGTTAAGCGAATTAAGGGCTCCATCCACAAGTCCCACATGCCTAGCGGAATCGCTCCGTGTTAGCTCCTCCTTCAATGTCTCCAGCTTCTTCTGCAAAAGCCTGATGAGGGGAATGACCTGACTCAGGCTGGCAGTGTCTGAACTGACTTCACGTGTGGCAAGTTCAAAGGGCATCAGAACCTTGCACAACGTTGAAATCATTCTCCACTGCGCTTGAGACAGGTGCATTCCACCTCCTATATCGTGCTCAATTGTATAGGCTTGAATGGCCTTTTGCTGCTCCTCCAACCTCTGAAGCATATAGAGGGTTGAATTCCACCTCGTTACCACTTATTGCTTCAGGTGATGGCAGGGCAGGTTCAGTAGTTTTTGGTGGTGCTCCAGTCTTCTGTACGTGGTGCCTGTACGCCGAAAGTGTCCCGCAATTTTTCTGGCCACCGACAGCATCTCTTGCACGCCCCTGTCGTTTTTTAAATAATTCTGCACCACCAAATTCAAGGTATGTGCAAAACATGGGACGTGCTGGAATTTGCCCATATTTAATGCACACACAATATTGCTGGCGTTGTCCGATGCCACAAATCCACAGGAGAGTCCAATTGGGGTAAGCCATTCCGCGATGATCTTCCTCAGTTGCCGTAAGAGGTTTTCAGCTGTGTGCGTATTCTGGAAAGCGGTGATACAAAGCGTAGCCTGCCTAGGAAAGAGTTGGCGTTTGCGAGATGCTGCTACTGGTGCCGCCGCTGCTGTTCTTGCGGCAGGAGTCCATACATCTACCCAGTGGGCTGTCACAGTCATATAGTCCTGACCCTGCCCTGCTCCACTTGTCCACATGTCCGTGGTTAAGTGGACATTGGTTACAACTGCATTTTTTAGGACACTGGTGAGTCTTTTTCTGACGTCCGTGTACATTCTCGGTATCGCCTGCCTAGAGAAGTGGAACCTAGATGGTATTTGGTAACGGGGGCACACTGCCTCAATAAATTGTCTAGTTCCCTGTGAACTAACGGCGGATACCGGACGCACGTCTAACACCAACATAGTTGTCAAGGCCTCAGTTATCCGCTTTGCAACAGGATGACTGCTGTGATATTTCATCTTCCTCGCAAAGGACTGTTGAACAGTCAATTGCTTACTGGAAGTAGTACAAGTGGGCTTACGACTTCCCCTCTGGGATGACCATCGACTCCCAGCAGCAACAACAGCAGCGCCAGCAGCAGTAGGCGTTACACGCAAGGATGCATCGGAGGATCCCAGGCAGGAGAGGACTCGTCAGAATTGCCAGTGACATTGCCTGCAGGACTATTGGCATTCCTGGGGAAGGAGGAAATTGACACTGAGGGAGTTGGTGGGGTGGTTTGCGTGAGCTTGGTTACAAGAGGAAGGGATTTACTGGTCAGTGGACTGCTTCCGCTGTCACCCAAAGTTTTTGAACTTGTCACTGACTTATTATGAATGCGCTGCAGGTGACGTATAAGGGAGGATGTTCCGAGGTGGTTAACGTCCTTACCCCTACTTATTACAGCTTGACAAAGGGAACACACGGCTTGACACCTGTTGTCCGCATTTCTGGTGAAATAGTTCCACACCGAAGAGCTGATTTTTTTGGTATTTTCACCAGGCATGTCAACGGCCATATTCCTCCCACGGACAACAGGTGTCTCCCCGGGTGCCTGACTTAAAAAAACCACCTCACCATCAGAATCCTCCTGGTCAATTTCCTCCCCAGCGCCAGCAACACCCATATCCTCCTCATCCTGGTGTACTTCAACACTGACATCTTCAATCTGACTATCAGGAACTGGACTGCGGGTGCTCCTTCCAGCACTTGCAGGGGGCGTGCAAATGGTGGAAGGCGCATGCTCTTCACGTCCAGTGTTGGGAAGGTCAGGCATCGCAACCGACACAATTGGACTCTCCTTGTGGATTTGGGATTTCGAAGAACGCACAGTTCTTTGCGGTGCTACTGCTTTTGCCAGCTTGAGTCTTTTCATTTTTCTAGCGAGAGGCTGAGTGCCTCCATCCTCATGTGAAGCTGAACCACTAGCCATGAACATAGGCCAGGGCCTCAGCCGTTCCTTGCCACTCCGTGTGGTAAATGGCATATTGGCAAGTTTACGCTTCTCCTCCGACAATTTTATTTTAGGTTTTGGAGTCCTTTTTTTACTGATATTTGGTGTTTTGGATTTGACATGCTCTGTACTATGACATTGGGCATCGGCCTTGGCAGACGACGTTGCTGGCATTTCATCGTCTCGGCCATGACTAGTGGCAGCAGCTTCAGCACGAGGTGGAAGTGGATCTTGATCTTTCCCTAATTTTGGAACCTCAACATTTTTGTTCTCCATATTTTAATAGGCACAACTAAAAGGCACCTCAGGTAAACAATGGAGATGGATGGATACTAGTATACAATTATGGACGGACTGCCGAGTGCCGACACAGAGGTAGCTACAGCCGTGAACTACCGTACTGTGTCTGCTGCTAATATAGACTGGTTGATAAAGAGATGTCGTAGTATGTATGTATGAAGAAGAAAGAAAAAAAAAACACGGTTAGGTGGTATACAATTATGGACGGACTGCCGAGTGCCGACACAGAGGTAGCCACAGCCGTGAACTACCGTACTGTACTGTGTCTGCTGCTAATATAGACTGGTTGATAAAGAGATGTCGTAGTATGTATGTATAAAGAAGAAAGAAAAAAAAACCACGGTTAGGTGGTATACAATTATGGACGGACTGCCGAGTGCCGACACAGAGGTAGCCACAGCCGTGAACTACCGTACTGTACTGTGTCTGCTGCTAATATAGACTGGTTGATAAAGAGATGTCGTAGTATGTATGTATGAAGAAGAAAGAAAAAAAAAACACGGTTAGGTGGTATACAATTATGGACGGACTGCCGAGTGCCGACACAGAGGTAGCCACAGCCGTGAACTACCGTACTGTACTGTGTCTGCTGCTAATATAGACTGGTTGATAAAGAGATGTCGTAGTATGTATGTATAAAGAAGAAAGAAAAAAAAACCACGGTTAGGTGGTATACAATTATGGACGGACTGCTGAGTGCCGACACAGAGGTAGCCACAGCCGTGAACTACCGTACTGTACTATGTCTGCTGCTAATATAGACTGGTTGATAAAGAGATGTAGTAGTATGTATGTATAAAGAAGAAAGAAAAAAAAACCACGGGTAGGTGGTATACAATTATGGATGGACTGCCGAGTGCCGACACAGAGGTAGCTACAGCTGTGAACTACCGTACTGTGTCTGCTGCGACTGGATGATAAATAATGATATAAAAAATATATATATATCACTACTGCAGCCGGATAGGTATATATATTATATAATGACGGACCTGCTGGACACTGTCTGTCAGCAGAATGAGTTTTTTATAGAATAAAAAAAAAAACACCACACAAGTGAAGTCACACGACGAGTGTTTAACTTTTTCAGGCAATCACAATATAGTATACTACTAACTATACTGGTGGTCAGTGTGGTCAGGTCACTGGTCAGTCACACTGGCAGTGGCACTCCTGCAGCAAAAGTGTGCACTGTTTAATTTTAATATAATATGTACTCCTGGCTCCTGCTATAACCTATAACTGGCACTGCAGTGCTCCCCAGTCTCCCCCACAATTATAAGCTGTGTGAGCTGAGCACAGTCAGATATATAATATATACATAGATGATGCAGCACACTGGGCTGAGCAGTGCACACAGATATGGTATGTGACTGTCTTGTACTCCTGGCTCCTGCTATAACCTATAACTGGCACTGCAGTGCTCCCCAGTCTCCCCCACAATTATAAGCTGTGTGAGCTGAGCACAGTCAGATATATAATATATACATAGATGATGCAGGCATGCAGCACACTGGGCTGAGCAGTGCACACAGATATGGTATGTGACTGAGTCACTGTGTGTACCGTTTTTTTCAGGCAGAGAATGGATATATTAAATAAAACAACTGCACTGCTGGTGGTCACTGTGGTCAGTCACTAAACTCTGCACTCTCTTCTACAGTATCAGCCTCAGGTCAATCTCTCTCTCTCTCTCCTAATCTAAATGGAGAGGACGCCAGCCACGTCCTCTCCCTATCAATCTCAATGCACGTGTGAAAATGGCGGCGACGCGCGGCTCCTTATATAGAATCCGAGTCTCGCGAGAATCCGACAGCGTCATGATGACGTTCGGGCGCGCTCGGGTTAACCGAGCAAGGCGGGAAGATCCGAGTCGCTCGGACCCGTGAAAAAAAACATGAAGTTCGTGCGGGTTCGGATTCAGAGAAACCGAACCCGCTCATCTCTAATCCCTCACTGTATCCAACCCGCACTGTATCCAACCCACACTGTATCCCGCATTTATCCAACCCACACAGTATCCAACCAGCACTGTATCCAACCTGTCCTGTATCCCGCACTGTATGCAACCCACACTGTATACCGCAGTTTAGCCAGCCAGCCTTTGGTCAATAATGGAGAAAACAATATTGTGAGCTGTGAGGTGGTCAAAATTGAGTGGAAATTAGAGATGAGCGGGTTCGGTTTCTCTGAATCCGAACCCGCACGAACTTCATGTTTTTTTCACGGGTCTGAGCAGACTCGGATCCTCCCGCCTTGCTCGGTTAACCCGAGCGCGCCCGAACGTCATCATCCCGCTGTCGGATTCTCGCGAGGCTCGGATTCTATCGCGAGACTCGGATTCTATATAAGGAGCCGCGCGTCGCCGCCATTTTCACACGTGCATTGAGATTGATAGGGAGAGGACGTGGCTGGCGTCCTCTCCATTTAGATTAGGGTTGAGAGAGAGAGAGAGAGAGATTGACCTGAGGCTGTGATACTGTAGAAGAGAGTGCAGAGTTTAGTGACTGACGACCACAGTGACCACCAGACAGTGCAGTTGTTTGTTTTATTTAATATATCCGTTCTCTGCCTGAAAAAAACGATACACACAGTGACTCAGTCACATACCATATCTGTGTGCACTGCTCAGCCCAGTGTGCTGCATCAATGTATATATATATCTGACTGTGCTCAGCTCACACAGCTTATAATTGTGGGGGAGACTGGGGAGCACTGCAGTGCCAGTTATAGGTTATAGCAGGAGCCAGGAGTACATAATATTATATTAAAATTAAACAGTGCACACTTTTGCTGCAGGAGTGCCACTGCCAGTGTGACTAGTGACCAGTGACCTGACCACCAGTATATAATATTAGTAGTATACTATCTCTTTATCAACCAGTCTATATTAGCAGCAGACACAGTACAGTGCGGTAGTTCACGGCTGTGGCTACCTCTGTGTCGGCACTCGGCAGCCCGTCCATAATTGTATATACCACCTAACCGTGGTTTTTTTTTCTTTCTTTATACATACATACTAGTTACGAGTATACTATCTCTTTATCAACCAGTCTATATTAGCAGCAGACACAGTACAGTGCGGTAGTTCACGGCTGTGGCTACCTCTGTGTCGGCACTCGGCAGCCCGTCCATAATTGTATATACCACCTAACCGTGGTTTTTTTTTCTTTCTTTATACATACATACTAGTTACGAGTATACTATCTCTTTATCAACCAGTCTATATATTAGCAGCAGACACAGTACAGTGCGGTAGTTCACGGCTGTGGCTACCTCTGTGTCGGCACTCGGCAGCCCGTCCATAATTGTATATACCACCTAACCGTGGGTTTTTTTTCTTTCTTTATACATACATACTAGTTACGAGTATACTATCTCTTTATCAACCAGTCTATATATTAGCAGCAGACACAGTACAGTGCGGTAGTTCACGGCTGTGGCTACCTCTGTGTCGGCACTCGGCAGCCCGTCCATAATTGTATATACCACCTAACCGTGGTTTTTTTTTCTTTCTTTATACATACATACTAGTTACGAGTATACTATCTCTTTATCAACCAGTCTATATTAGCAGCAGACACAGTACAGTGCGGTAGTTCACGGCTGTGGCTACCTCTGTGTCGGCACTCGGCAGCCCGTCCATAATTGTATATACCACCTAACCGTGGTTTTTTTTTCTTTCTTTATACATACATACTAGTTACGAGTATACTATCTCTTTATCAACCAGTCTATATATTAGCAGCAGACACAGTACAGTGCGGTAGTTCACGGCTGTGGCTACCTCTGTGTCGGCACTCGGCAGCCCGTCCATAATTGTATATTACTCCTAACCGTGGTTTTTTTTTCTTTCTTTATAGTCATACTAGTTACGAGTATACTATCTCTTTATCAACCAGTCTATATTAGCAGCAGACACAGTACAGTGCGGTAGTTCACGGCTGTGGCTACCTCTGTGTCGGCACTCGGCAGCCCGTCCATAATTGTATATACCACCTAACCGTGGTTTTTTTTTCTTTCTTTATACATACATACTAGTTACGAGTATACTATCTCTTTATCAACCAGTCTATATTAGCAGCAGACACAGTACAGTGCGGTAGTTCACGGCTGTGGCTACCTCTGTGTCGGCACTCGGCAGCCCGTCCATAATTGTATATACCACCTAACCGTGGTTTTTTTTTCTTTCTTTATACATACATACTAGTTACGAGTATACTATCTCTTTATCAACCAGTCTATATATTAGCAGCAGACACAGTACAGTGCGGTAGTTCACGGCTGTGGCTACCTCTGTGTCAGCACTCGGCAGCCCGTCCATAATTGTATATACCACCTAACCGTGGTTTTTTTTTCTTTCTTTATAGTCATACTAGTTACGAGTATACTATCTCTTTATCAACCAGTCTATATTAGCAGCAGACACAGTACAGTGCGGTAGTTCACGGCTGTGGCTACCTCTGTGTCTGCACTCGGCAGGCAGTCCATAATTGTATACTAGTATCCATCTCCATTGTTTACCTGAGGTGCCTTTTAGTTGTGCCTATTAAAATATGGAGAACAAAAATGTTGAGGTTCCAAAATTAGGGAAAGATCAAGATCCACTTCCACCTCGTGCTGAAGCTGCTGCCACTAGTCATGGCCGAGACGATGAAATGCCAGCAACGTCGTCTGCCAAGGCCGATGCCCAATGTCATAGTACAGAGCATGTCAAATCCAAAACACCAAATATCAGAAAAAAAAGGACTCCAAAACCTAAAATAAAATTGTCGGAGGAGAAGCGTAAACTTGCCAATATGCCATTTACGACACGGAGTGGCAAGGAACGGCTGAGGCCCTGGCCTATGTTCATGGCTAGTGGTTCAGCTTCACATGAGGATGGAAGCACTCAGCCTCTCGCTAGAAAAATGAAAAGACTCAAGCTGGCAAAAGCAGCACAGCAAAGAACTGTGCATTCTTCGAAATCCCAAATCCACAAGGAGAGTCCAATTGTGTCTGTTGCGATGCCTGACCTTCCCAACACTGGACGTGAAGAGCATGCGCCTTCCACCATTTGCACGCCCCCTGCAAGTGCTGGAAGGAGCACCCGCAGTCCAGTTCCTGATAGTCAGATTGAAGATGTCAGTGTTGAAGTACACCAGGATGAGGAGGATATGGGTGTTGCTGGCGCTGGGGAGGAAATTGACCAGGAGGATTCTGATGGTGAGGTGGTTTGTTTAAGTCAGGCACCCGGGGAGACACCTGTTGTCCGTGGGAGGAATATGGCCGTTGACATGCCAGGTGAAAATACCAAAAAAATCAGCTCTTCGGTGTGGAGGTATTTCACCAGAAATGCGGACAACAGGTGTCAAGCCGTGTGTTCCCTTTGTCAAGCTGTAATAAGTAGGGGTAAGGACGTTAACCACCTCGGAACATCCTCCCTTATACGTCACCTGCAGCGCATTCATAATAAGTCAGTGACAAGTTCAAAAACTTTGGGTGACAGCGGAAGCAGTCCACTGACCAGTAAATCCCTTCCTCTTGTAACCAAGCTCACGCAAACCACCCCACCAACTCCCTCAGTGTCAATTTCCTCCTTCCCCAGGAATGCCAATAGTCCTGCAGGCCATGTCACTGGCAATTCTGACGATTCCTCTCCTGCCTGGGATTCCTCCGATGCATCCTTGCGTGTAACGCCTACTGCTGCTGGCGCTGCTGTTGTTGCTGCTGGGAGTCGATGGTCATCCCAGAGGGGAAGTCGTAAGCCCACTTGTACTACTTCCAGTAAGCAATTGACTGTTCAACAGTCCTTTGCGAGGAAGATGAAATATCACAGCAGTCATCCTGCTGCAAAGCGGATAACTGAGGCCTTGACAACTATGTTGGTGTTAGACGTGCATCCGGTATCCGCCGTTAGTTCACAGGGAACTAGACAATTTATTGAGGCAGTGTGCCCCCGTTACCAAATACCATCTAGGTTCCACTTCTCTAGGCAGGCGATACCGAGAATGTACACGGACGTCAGAAAAAGACTCACCAGTGTCCTAAAAAATGCAGTTGTACCCAATGTCCACTTAACCACGGACATGTGGACAAGTGGAGCAGGGCAGGGTCAGGACTATATGACTGTGACAGCCCACTGGGTAGATGTATGGACTCCCGCCGCAAGAACAGCAGCGGCGGCACCAGTAGCAGCATCTCGCAAACGCCAACTCTTTCCTAGGCAGGCTACGCTTTGTATCACCGGTTTCCAGAATACGCACACAGCTGAAAACCTCTTACGGCAACTGAGGAAGATCATCGCGGAATGGTTTACCCCAATTGGACTCTCCTGTGGATTTGTGGCATCGGACAACGCCAGCAATATTGTGTGTGCATTAAATATGGGCAAATTCCAGCACGTCCCATGTTTTGCACATACCTTGAATTTGGTGGTGCAGAATTTTTTTAAAAACGACAGGGGCGTGCAAGAGATGCTGTCGGTGGCCAGAAGAATTGCGGGACACTTTCGGCGTACAGGCACCACGTACAGAAGACTGGAGCACCACCAAAAACTACTGAACCTGCCCTGCCATCATCTGAAGCAAGAAGTGGTAACGAGGTGGAATTCAACCCTCTATATGCTTCAGAGGTTGGAGGAGCAGCAAAAGGCCATTCAAGCCTATACAATTGAGCACGATATAGTAGGTGGAATGCACCTGTCTCAGGCGCAGTGGAGAATGATTTCAACGTTGTGCAAGGTTCTGATGCCCTTTGAACTTGCCACACGTGAAGTCAGTTCAGACACTGCCAGCCTGAGTCAGGTCATTCCCCTCATCAGGCTTTTGCAGAAGAAGCTGGAGACATTGAAGGAGGAGCTAACACGGAGCGATTCCGCTAGGCATGTGGGACTTGTGGATGGAGCCCTTAATTCGCTTAACAAGGATTCACGGGTGGTCAATCTGTTGAAATCAGAGCACTACATTTTGGCCACCGTGCTCGATCCTAGATTTAAAGCCTACCTTGGATCTCTCTTTCCGGCAGACACAAGTCTGCTGGGGTTGAAAGACCTGCTGGTGACAAAATTGTCAAGTCAAGCGGAACGCGACCTGTCAACATCTCCTCCTTCACATTCTCCCGCAACTTTGGGTGCGAGGAAAAGGCTCAGAATTCCGAGCCCACCCGCTGGCGGTGATGCAGGGCAGTCTGGAGCGACTGCTGATGCTGACATCTGGTCCGGACTGAAGGACCTGACAACGATTACGGACATGTCGTCTACTGTCACTGCATATGATTCTCTCAACATTGATAGAATGGTGGAGGATTATATGAGTGACCGCATCCAAGTAGGCACGTCACACAGTCCGTACTTATACTGGCAGGAAAAAGAGGCAATTTGGAGGCCCTTGCACAAACTGGCTTTATTCTACCTAAGTTGCCCTCCCACAAGTGTGTACTCCGAAAGAGTGTTTAGTGCCGCCGCTCACCTTGTCAGCAATCGGCGTACGAGGTTACATCCAGAAAATGTGGAGAAGATGATGTTCATTAAAATGAATTATAATCAATTCCTCCGCGGAGACATTGACCAGCAGCAATTGCCTCCACAAAGTACACAGGGAGCTGAGATGGTGGATTCCAGTGGGGACGAATTGATAATCTGTGAGGAGGGGGATGTACACGGTGATATATCGGAGGGTGATGATGAGGTGGACATCTTGCCTCTGTAGAGCCAGTTTGTGCAAGGAGAGATTAATTGCTTCTTTTTTGGGGGGGGTCCAAACCAACCCGTCATATCAGTCACAGTCGTGTGGCAGACCCTGTCACTGAAATGATGGGTTGGTTAAAGTGTGCATGTCCTGTTTTGTTTATACAACATAAGGGTGGGTGGGAGGGCCCAAGGACAATTCCATCTTGCACCTCTTTTTTCTTTTCTTTTTCTTTGCATCATGTGCTGATTGGGGAGGGTTTTTTGGAAGGGACATCCTGCGTGACACTGCAGTGCCACTCCTAAATGGGCCCGGTGTTTGTGTCGGCCACTAGGGTCGCTAATCTTACTCACACAGTCAGCTACCTCATTGCGCCTCTTTTTTTCTTTGCGTCATGTGCTGTTTGGGGAGGGTTTTTTGGAAGGGACATCCTGCGTGACACTGCAGTGCCACTCCTAGATGGGCCCGTTTTTTGTGTCGGCCACTAGGGTCGCTAATCTTACTCACACAGCTACCTCATTGCGCCTCTTTTTTTCTTTGCGTCATGTGCTGTTTGGGGAGGGATTTTTGGAAGGGACATCCTGCGTGACACTGCAGTGCCACTCCTAGATGGGCCCGGTGTTTGTGTCGGCCACTAGGGTCGCTAATCTTACTCACACAGCTACCTCATTGCGCCTCTTTTTTTCTTTGCGTCATGTGCTGTTTGGGGAGGGTTTTTTGGAAGGGCCATCCTGCGTGACACTGCAGTGCCACTCCTAGATGGGCCCGGTGTTTGTGTCGGCCACTAGGGTCGCTAATCTTACTCACACAGCTACCTCATTGCGCCTCTTTTTTTCTTTGCGTCATGTGCTGTTTGGGGAGGGTTTTTTGGAAGGGACATCCTGCGTGACACTGCAGTGCCACTCCTAGATGGGCCCGGTGTTTGTGTCGGCCACTAGGGTCGCTTATCTTACTCACACAGCGACCTCGGTGCAAATTTTAGGACTAAAAATAATATTGTGAGGTGTGAGGTATTCAGAATAGACTGAAAATGAGTGTAAATTATGGTTTTTGAGGTTAATAATACTTTGGGATCAAAATGACCCCCAAATTCTATGATTTAAGCTGTTTTTTAGTGTTTTTTGAAAAAAACACCCGAATCCAAAACACACCCGAATCCGACAAAAAAAATTCGGTGAGGTTTTGCCAAAACGCGTTCGAACCCAAAACACGGCCGCGGAACCGAACCCAAAACCAAAACACAAAACCCGAAAAATTTCAGGCGCTCATCTCTAGTGGAAATTACTGTAAATTAATGTTATTGAGGTTAGTAATACACTAGGAACAAAAAAAAGGCCCAAATTAAGTGACTTTAGCTTTTTTTGTACATTTTTCAGTCACTACGGTTTAGAATATCCAAGTCCAAAGCTGACCAAAGAATCAGACCCAAATACAAATCCAGCAAATGGCCTGGCGCACATCCCTAGTATAATCATCATTACTATCAAGGCTGATAGCAACAAGTCTGCAGCTACCAAGATGCTTTCCCTCACATCCTTCTGTGGCCTCATCTAATGACCCACAGCTACTAATCATCAGGATGGTCATACCCTTCATCTAGCATTTATTTGCCTCTGTTCTGAAACCATCTTTAAACACCCCTTTTCCACTGATTAATTGCAGTCAATTATCCCTAACACTCCTCTTCCTTCCTGCATCTTCTCTAGTACAACAGGCTACGCCGCTACACACTTACACAGAAATCATTACACTATACATCTGCAATATCTCTCTATTCTACAAGCTCTTCTCTGGTTGTGCTGCCATATACTACAGAGACACAATCGATCCAGCACTGGAGACAATAGTCCCTTTTACAGAAGTTATTTCATGATGCACTAATTTGCAACCTTAGCACACAAAACACAAAAAATAAGATTTTACTCACCGGTAAATCTATTTCTCGTAGTCCGTAGTGGATGCTGGGAACTCCGAAAGGACCATGGAGAATAGCGGCTCCGCAGGAGACTGGGCACAACTAAAGAAAGCTTTTAGGTCACCTGGTGTGCACTGGCTCCTCCCACTATAACCCTCCTCCAAGCCTCAGTTAGGACACTGTGCCCGGACGAGCTGACATAATAAGGAAGGATTTTGAATCCCGGGTAAGACTCTTACCAGCCACACCAATCACGCCGTATAACTCATGATAACATACCCAGTTTAACAGTATGAAAACAACTGAGCCTCTCAACAGATGGCTCAACAATAACCCTTTAGTTAACAATAACTATGTACAAGTATTGCAGACAATCCGCACTTGGGACGGGCGTCCAGCATCCACTACGGACTACGAGAAATAGATTTACCGGTGAGTAAAATCTTATTTTCTCTGACGTCCTAGTGGATGCTGGGAACTCCGAAAGGACCATGGGGATTATACCAAAGCTCCCAAACGGCGGGAGAGTGCGGATGACTCTGTAGCACCGAATGAGAGAACTCAAGGTCCTCCTCAGCCAGGTTATCAAATTTGTAGAATTTTGCAAACGTGTTTGCCCCTGACCAAGTAGCAGCTCGGCAAAGTTGTAAAGCCGAGACCCCTTGGGCAGCCGCCCAAGATGAGCCCACCTTCCTTATGGAACGGGCTTTTACTGATTTAGGATGCGGCAGTCCAGCCGCAGAATGCGCCAGCTGAATTGTGCTACAAATCCAGCGAGCAATAGTCTGCTTAGAAGCAGGAGCACCCAGCTTGTTGGGTGCATACAGGATAAATAGCGAGTCAGTTTTCCTGACTCTAGCCGTCCTGGAAACATAAATTTTCAAGGCCCTGACTACGTCCAGCAACTTGGAATCCACCAAGTCCCTAGTAGCCGCAGGCACCACAATAGGTTGGTTCAAGTGAAAAGCTGATACCACCTTAGGGAGAAACTGGGGACGAGTCCTCAATTCTGCCCTATCCATATGGAAAATCAGATATTGATATTTTAGATCCACGGTTTTAAGTGGCTCAAACCAATGTGATTTTAAGAAACTCAACACCACGTTGAGATCCCAAGGTGCCACTGGAGGCACAAAAGGGGGCTGAATATGCAGCACTCCCTTAACAAACGTCTGAACTTCAGGTAGTGAAGCTAGTTCTTTCTGGAAGAAAATCGACAGAGCCGAGATCTGTACCTTAATGGAGCCTAATTTCAGGCCCATAGTCACTCCTGCTTGTAGGAAATGCAGAAATCGACCCAGTTGAAATTCCTCTGTTGGGGCCTTTTTGGCCTCACACCAAGCAACATACATCCGCCATATGCGGTGATAATGCTTTGCAGTTACATCTTTCCTGGCTTTAATCAGCGTAGGAATGACTTCCTCCGGAATGCCCTTTTCCTTCAGGATCCGGCGTTCAACCGCCATGCCGTCAAACGCAGCCGTGGTAAGTCTTGGAACAGACAGGGCCCCTGCTGCAGCAGGTCCTGTCTGAGCGGCAGAGGCCATGGGTCCTCTGAGATCATCTCTTGAAGTTCCGGGTACCACGCTCGTCTTGGCCAATCCGGAACCACGAGTATTGTTCTTACTCCTCGTTTTCTTATTATTCTCAGTACCCTTGGTATGAGAGGCAGAGGAGGGAACACATAAACTGACTGGTACACCCACGGTGTCACTAGAGCGTCCACAGCTATCGCCTGAGGGTCCCTTGACCTGGCGCAATATCTCTCTAGTTTTTTGTTTAGGCGGGACGCCATCATGTCCACCTGTGGCCTTTCCCAACGGTTTACCAACAGTTGGAAGACTTCTGGATGAAGTCCCCACTCTCCCGGGTGTAGGTCGTGTCCGCTGAGGAAGTCTGCTTCCCAGTTGTCCACTCCCGGAATGAACACTGCTGACAGTGCTAAGACGTGATTTTCCGCCCATCGGAGAATCCTTGTGGCTTCTGCCATCACCATCCTGCTTCTTGTGCCGCCCTGTCGGTTTACATGGGCGACTGCCGTGATGTTGTCTGATTGGATTAGTACCGGCTGGTTTTGAAGCAGAGGCTTTGCCAGACTTAGGGCATTGTAAATGGCCCTCAGTTCCAGAATATTTATGTGTAGGGACGACTCCTGACTTGACCAAAGTCCTTGGAAATTTCTTCCCTGTGTGACTGCCCCCCAGCCTCGAAGGCTGGCATCCGTGGTTACCAGGACCCAGTCCTGTATGCCGAATCTGCGGCCCTCTTGAAGATGAGCACTCTGCAGCCACCACAGTAGAGATACCCTGGTCCTTGGAGACAGGGTTATCAGCCGATGCATCTGAAGATGCGATCCCGACCACTTGTCCAAGAGGTCCCACTGAAAGGTTCTTGCATGGAACCTGCCGAATGGAATTTTGCTTCGTAAGAAGCTACCATTTTTCCCAGGACTCGTGTGCAGTGATGCACCGATACCTGTTTTGGTTTCAGGAGGTCTCTGACTAGAGATGACAGCTCCTTGGCTTTCTCCTGCGGGAGAAACACTTTTTTCTGTTCTGTGTCCAGAACCATCCCCAGGAACAGTAGGCGTGTGGTAGGAACCAGCTGTGACTTTGGAATGTATAGAATCCATCCGTGCTGTTGTAGCACTTCCCGAGATAGTGCTACTCCGACCAACAACTGCTCCTTGGACCTCGCCTTTATAAGGAGATCGTCCAAGTACGGGATAATTAAAACTTCCTTTCTCGAAGGAGTATAATCATTTCTGCCATTACCCTGGTAAAGACCCTCGGTGCCGTGGACAGTCCAAACGGCAGTGTTTGGAATTGGTAATGGCAATCCTGTACCACAAATCTGAGGTACTCCTGGTGAGGATGGTAAATGGGGACATGTAGGTAAGCCTCCTTGATGTCCAGGGATACCATGTAATCCCCCTCCTCCAGGCTTGTAATAATCGCCCTGAGCGATTCCATCTTGAACTTGAATTTTTTTATGTATGTGTTCAAGGATTTCAAATTTAAAATGGGTCTCACCGAACCGTCCGGTTTCGGTACCACAAACAGTGTGGAATAGTAACCCCGTCCTTGTTGAAGTAGGGGCACCTTGACTATCACCTGCTGGGAATACAGATGGGAATTGCCTCTAGCACAGTCTCCCTGCCTGAGGGAGTTGTCGGCAAGGCAGATTTGAGGAAACGGCGGGGGGGAGACGCCTCGAATTCCAGCTTGTACCCCTGAAATACTACTTGAAGGATCTAGGGATCCACCTGTGAGCGAGCCCACTGATCGCTGAAATTTTCGAGGCGGCCCCCCACCGTACCTGGCTACGCCTGTGGCGCCCCCCCGTCATGCGGTGGACTCAGAGGAAGCGGGGGAAGAATTTTGATTCTGGGAACTGGCTGACTGGTGCAGCTTTTCCCTCTTCCCTCGTTTTACACGCTTGCATTTCTGAAGCCGAAAGGACTGTACCTGATAATACAGTGCTTTCTGAGGCTGTGAGGAAACCTGAGGTAAAAAAAAAATTTCTTCCCAGCTGTTGCTGTGGATACGAGGTCCCAGAGACCATCCCCAAACAATTCCTCACCCTTATAAGGCTCTATGTGCCTTTTAAAGTCAGCATCACCTGTCCAGTGTCGGGTCTCTAATAACCTCCTGACCGAATGGACATTGCATTAATTCTGGATGCCAGCCGGCAAAATATCCCTCTGTGCATCCCTCATATATAAGACGACGTCTTATGTTCGCAAAATAGTATCCCTGTTTGACAGGGTTACAGACCACGCTGCAGCAGCACTATCTGCAGGTCTCAGTCTAGTACCTGAGTGTGTAAATACAGACTTCAGGATAGCCTCCTGCTTTTTATCAGCAGGTACCTTCAAAGTGGCCGTATCCTAAGACGGCAGTGCCACCTTTTTTGACAAGCGTGTGAGCGCCTTATCCACCCTAGGGGATATCTCCCAGCGTAACTTATCCTCTGGCGGGAAAGGGTACGCCATCAGTAACTTTTTAGAAATTACCAGTTTCTTATCGGGGGAACCCACGCTTTTTCACACTTCATTCACTCATTTGATGGGGGAACAAAACACTGCCTGCTTTTTCTCCCCACACAAACCCTTTTTTTAGTGGTACTTGGGTTAATGTCAGAAATGTGTAACACATTTTTTATTGCCGGGATCATGTAACAGATGTTCCTAGTGGATTGTGTATATGTCTCAACCTCGTCGACACTGGAGTCAGACTCCGTGTCGACATCTGTGTCTGCCATTTGAGGGAGCGGGCGTTTTTGAGCCCCTGATGGCCTTTGAGACGCCTGGGCAGGCGCGGGCTGAGAAGCCGGCTGTCCCATAGCTGTTACGTCATCCAGCCTTTTATGTAAGGAGTTGACACTGTCGGTTTATACCTTCCACCTATCCATCCACTCTGGTGTCGGCCCCACAGGGGGCGACATCACATTTATCGGCATCTGCTCTGCCTCACATAAGCCTCCTCATCAAACGTGTCGACACAGCCGTACCGACACACCGCACACACACAGGGAATGCTCTGACTGAGGACAGGACCCCACAAAGCCCTTTGGGGAGACAGAGAGAGAGTATGCCAGCACACACCAGAGCGCTATATAATTTAGGGATTAACACTATATTGAGTGAATTTTTCCCAATAGCTGCTTGTATATACAATATTGCGCCTAAATTTAGTGCCCCCCCCCTCTCTTTTTAACCCTTTGAGCCTGAAAACTACAGGGGAGAGCCTGGGGAGCTGTCTTCCAGTTGCACTGTGAAGAGAAAATGGCGCCAGTGTGCTGAGAGAGATAGCTCCGCCCCTTTTTCGCTGACTTTTCTCCCGCTTTTTTATGGATTCTGGCAGGGGTATTTATCACATATATAGCCTCTGGGGCTATATATTGTGATATATATGCCAGCCAAGGTGTTTTTATTGCTGCTCAGGGCCCCCCCCCCCCCCCCAGCGCCCTGCACCCTCAGTGACCGGAGTGTGAAGTGTGCATGAGGAGCAATGGCGCACAGCTGCAGTGCTGTGCGCTACCTTGGTGAAGACTGATGTCTTCTGCCGCCGATTTTCCGGACCTCTTCTTGCTTCTGGCTCTGTAAGGGGGACGGCGGCGCGGCTCCGGGACCGAACACCAAGGCCAGTTCCATGCGGTCGATCCCTCCGGAGCTAATGGTGTCCAGTAGCCTAAGAAGCCCAAGCTAGCTGCAAGCAGGTAGGTTCGCTTCTTCTCCCCTTAGTCCCTCGCTGCAGTGAGCCTGTTGCCAGCAGGTCTCACTGTAAAATAAAAAACCTAATTATATACTTTCTTTCTAGAAGCTCAGGAGAGCCCCTAGTGTGCATCCAACCTCGGCCGGGCACAAAATCTAACTGAGGCTTGGAGGAGGGTCATAGTGGGAGGAGCCAGTGCACACCAGGTGACCTAAAAGCTTTCTTTAGTTGTGCCCAGTCTCCTGCGGAGCCGCTATTCCCCATGGTCCTTTCGGAGTTCCCAGCATCCACTAGGACGTCAGAGAAATAATGAATGACATTGGAGGAGTTCATACACTACAAACCTGTTTAAAAAGACATTGAAGATGCTCTTCCTTTTTGTAAATCAGCCCTATTATTTCTCTTACGTCCTAGAGGATGCTAGGGACTCCGTAAGGACCATGGGGTATAGACGGGCTCCGCAGGAGATAGGGCACCTAAAAAGAACTTTGACTATGGGTGTGCACTGGCTCCTCCCTCTATGCCCCTCCTCCAGACCTCAGTTGGATCTTGTGCCCAGAGGAGAATGGATGCACTGCAGAGAGCTCTCCAGAGTTTTCTGTGGAAAAATAATTTTGTTAGGTTTTTTATTTTCAGGGAGTCCTGTTGGCAACAGGCTCCCTGCATCGTGGGACCGAGGAGAGAGAAGCAGAGCTGGCTTGTAAAGTTGGGCACTGTTACTAGGCTACTGGACACCATTAGCTCCAGAGGGAGTCGGAACACAGGTCTCACCTGGGGTTCGTCCCGGAGCCGCGCCGCCGTCCTCCTCACAGATGCCGAAGATAGAAGCCGGGTGAGTATTGAGGAAAAGACTTCAGGCGGCAGAAGACATCAGATCTTCATGAGGTAAGTGTGCAGCGGTAAGCTGCACGCCATTGCTCCCAGTCACACACACACAAGCAGGCACTGAAGGGTGCAGGGCACAGGGGGGGGCGCCCTGGGCAGCAATAAACCTCTATTTGGCCATAAATACGATGGATTAGGCTGTGGGACAGTAAATCCGCGGACCCCCGCCATTGTATTAGTATATGATGATGGGACCGAAGCCAGCCGTCGGGAGGGCGGGGCTTGATCCTCAGCACTAACCAGAGCCATTTTCTCCACAGAGGCTGCATGAGAAAACGCTGGCTCCCTGTTATCTCCCCTGCTGAGCTTCACAGGTTGGAAAAAGGAGGAGGGGGGCACTTTGGCGACGCAGTGAGTGGAGATTACAATTATAAACATATAACAGCGCTATCTGGTCATATATTCCAGTGTTTTTAAGCGCTGGGTGTGTGCTGTCATACTCTATCTCTCTGTCTCTCCTAAGGGCCTGGTTGGGGTTTTGTCCCCTTATAGGTAACTCCCTGTGTGTGTGGGGTGTCGGTACGTGTGTGTCGACATGTCTGAGGCGGAAGTTTTCTCCAAGGAGGAGGTGGAGCAAATGAGTGGTGTCCCCCCGTCGGTTGTGCCGACTCCAAATTGGATGGACATGTGGCATACGTTGCATGCAAGTGTGGCATCTTTACATAAAAGGCTTGATAAGGCTGGTTTAGGGGGGACATCAGGCGGTCAATCCTCAGATTGGACCGACTCACAGGGCCCGTCGGGGTCTTAAAAGCGTCCCTTAACACAAGACACTACTACCGACACGGATTCTGATTCCAGTGTCGACTATGACGAAGTAAAATTGCACCCTAGGGTGACTAAAACTATTCAGTGTATGATTGTGGCAATAAGGGATGTGTTGCATATTGTGGATGAACCCTCGGTCCCCGACACAAGGGTACACATGTTTAAGGAAAAGAAACAGATTATTAATTTTCCCACATCTCATGAATTAAATGAGTTCTTTGGAAAAGCTTGGGAGACTCCAGATAAGAGACCGCAGATCCCCAAAAGAATTTTTATGGCATACCCTTTCCCTAAGCAGGACAGGGAGATTTGGGAATTACCACCCACTGTGGACAAGGCCCTGACGCGCTTGTCCAAGAAAGTGGCGCTACCGTCTCCTGACACAGCGGCCCTTAAGGACCTTGCAGATCGCAGGCAAGAAACTACTGTAAAGGGTATTTATTCTCATACGGGTGCTGTGCTAAGACCGACGATTGCGTCGGCATGGGTGTGTAGCGCAATTGCAGCTTGGACAGATGAGCTGACAGATCAATTTGATACTATGGATAAGGATACTATATTCCTAACTATAGCCCATATAAAAGACGCAGTCTTATTTATGAGGGATGCTCAAAGGGACATTGGATTGCTAGCTTCTAGGGCCAATGCCATGTCTATCTCCGCGAGAAGATCCTTATGGACTCGCCAATGGACGGGTGATGCGGATTCCAAAAAACATATGGAAGTACTACCCTATAAGGGTGATGTATTGTTTGGGGATGGGCTGACGGACCTGGTTTCCACAGCTACAGCAGGTAAATCAAATTTTTTACCATATATTCCCCAACAGCAAAAGAAAGCAACACCTTATCAGATGCAGTCCATTCGGTCGCACAAGTCCAAAAGAGGTCGGGGATCCTCTTTCCTCGCCAGAGGTAAGGGCAGAGGCAAGAGAGCACCTGCTTCGGCAGGTGCCCAGGAACAAAAGTCCTCCCCGGCTTCTCCAAAACCCACAGCATGACGCTGGGGCTCCCCTGAGGGAGTCCGCACCGGTGGGGGCACGTCTTCGACTTTTCAGTCAGGCCTGGGTGAGATCGGACCTGAATCCCTGGGTGTTGGAAATAGTTTCACAGGGTTACAAATTGGAATTCGAGGAGGTGCCCCGCGCCGATTTTTCAAGTCGGCCCTACCAGCTTCCACATCGGAGAGGGATGTAGTGTTAGCTGCAATTCAAACGCTGTGTATACATCAAGTGATAATCAAGGTTCCCCTGCACCAGCAGGGAAGAGGTTACTACTAAACCCTATTTGTGGTCCCGAAACCGGACGGTTCGGTCAGACCTATTTTGAATCTGAAATCCCTAAACCTGTACATAAAAAGATTCAAATTCAAAATGGAATCTCTCAGAGCGATAATAGCCAACATGGAGGAGGGGGAGTTAATGGTGTCTCTGGACATAAAGGATGCGTACCTTCATGTCCCCATATATGCCCCCCATCAGGAATACCTGAGATTCGCTGTACAGGATTGTCATTACCAATTTCAGACGTTGCCGTTTGGACTTTCCACGGCCCCGAGGATTTTCACCAAGATAATGGCGGAAATGATGGTGGTCTTGCGCAAGCATGGAGTCACAATTATCCCATACTTGGATGATCTCCTGATAAAAGCGAGATCAAGAGAGAAATTACTGAGCAGTGTGGCGTTCTCTCTGAGAGTGCTCCAGCAACACGGTTGGATTCTAAATCTACCGAAGTCACAGTTGATTCCGACAACTCGTCTACCGTTCCTAGGTATGATACTGGATACGGAACAAATGAAGGTCTTCCTCCCAATAGAGAAAGCCCAAGACATCCAGAACATGGTCAGAGACCTGCTAAAACCGAAAAGGGTGTCAGTTCACCAATGCACTCGAGTTCTGGGGAAAATGGTGGCGGCCTACGAGGCCATTCCCTTCGGAAGGTTCCATGCAAGGACTTTTCAATGGGACCTTCTGGACAAGTGGTCCGGGTCCCATCTGCATTTACATTGGAAAATAACTCTGTCCCCAGGAACCAGAGTGACACTCCTGTGGTGGTTGCAGAGTGCTCACCTGCTGGAGGGTCGCCGGTTCGGGATTCAGGACTGGATCCTGGTTACCACGGACGCGAGCCTCCGAGGATGGGGAGCGGTCACACAGGGAAAGACTTTTCAGGGTCTTTGGTCAGACCAGGAGTCCTGTCTACACATCAATGTGTTGGAACTCAGGGCCATTTACAAAGGCCTTCGACAAGCGGAGAGTATTCTTCGAAACCTTCCAGTTCTGATTCAATCAGACAATGTCACAGCAGTGGCTCATGTGAACCGCCAAGGCGGGACAAGAAGCAGAGTCGCAATGGCGGAAGCCACAAGGATCCTTCGCTGGGTGGAAAATCATGTAAGCGCTCTGTCGGCTGTCCTTATTCCGGGAGTGGACAACTGGGAAGCAGACTTCCTCAGCAGACATGATCTCCATCCAGGAGAGTGGGGACTTCATAAAAAAGTCTTTGCAGACGTCACACGTCTTTGGGGAACTCCTCAAATAGACATGATGGCGTCACGCTTCAACAAAAAACTTCGGAGGTATTGCGCCAGGTCTCGGGACCCTCAGGCAGTAGCAGTAGACGCAATGGTAACACCGTGGGTGTTCGACTCGGTCTACGTGTTCCCTCCTCTTCCTCTCATCACGAAAGTGTTGAGGATCATAAGACGAAGAAGAGTACAGACGATACTCGTTGTCCCAGACTGGCCTCGAAGGGCTTGGTACTCGGATCTACAAGAGATGCTCACAGGAGACCCCTGGCCTCTTCCCCTAAGGGAAGACCTGTGGCAGCAGGGGCCCTGTGTATTTCAAGACTTACCGCGGTTACGTTTGACGGCATGGCGGTTGAACGCCGAATTCTAGAAAAAAAGGGGATTCCGGAAGAGGTCATCCCTACTTTAATAAAGGCTAGGAAGGAGGTGACGATAAAACATTATCACCGTATCTGGCGAAAGTATGTGTCTTGGTGTGAGACCAAGAATGCACCTACGGAAGATTTTCATTTGGGTCGTCTTCTCCACTTCCTACAGACAGGAGTGGATATGGGCCTGAAATTAGGCTCGGTTAAGGTACAGATTTCGGCCCTCTCGATTTTCTTTCAGAAGGAATTGGCTTCTCTTCCAGAAGTCCAGACGTTTGTAAAGGGAGTGCTGCACATCCAGCCCCCTTTTGTGCCTCCAGTGGCACCATGGGACCTGAACGTGGTGTTGCAGTTCCTAAAATCACACTGGTTTGAACCGCTTAACAAGGTTGAATTGAAATTTCTTACCTGGAAGGTGGTAATGTTGTTGGCCTTAGCATCAGCAAGGCGAGTGTCAGAATTGGCGGCTCTATCACACAAGAGACCATACTTGATTTTTCATGTGGATCGAGCTGAATTCAGGACACGTCCGCAATTTTTGCCTAAAGTGGTTTCGTGTTCCATATGAATCAACCTATTGTGGTGCCTGTGGCTACTGGTGACCTGGAGGATTCCAGATCCCTGGACGTAGTCAGGGCCTTAAAAATTTATGTAGCCAGGACGACTAAAATTAGGAAAACAGAGGCTCTGTTTGTCCTGTATGCGGCCAATAAGATTGGCGCTCTTGCTTCAAAGCAGACTATTGCTCGCTGGATCTGTAATACGATTCAGCAGGCTCACTCTACGGCTGGATTGCCGGTACCAAATTCGGTTAAGGCCCATTCCACTAGGAAGGTGGGCTCTTTTTGGGCGGCTGCCCGAGGCGTCTCGGCTTTACAACTTTTCCGAGCGGCGACGTGGTCGGGGTCAAACACTTTTGCTAAATTCTCCAAGTTTGATACCCTGGCTGATGAGGACCTAGCGTTTGCTCAGTCGGTGCTGCAGAGTCATACGCACTCTCCCGCCCGATTGGATGCTTTGGTATAAACCCCATGGTCCTTACGGAGTCCCCAGCATCCTCTAGGACATAAGAGAAAATAAGATTTTAAACCTACCGGTAAATCTATTTCTCCTAGTCCGTAGAGGATGCTGGGCGCCCGTCCCAGTGCGGAAACTCTGCAAGACTTGTATATAGTTGTTGCTTACATAAGGGTTATGTTACAGTTGGCATCGGTCTTGGACCGTTACTGTCGTTTGTTCATACTGTTAACTGGTTATGTATGTTCCAAGTTACATGGTATGATTGGTGTGGGCTGGTATGAATCTTGCCCTTGGATTGCTAAATCCTGCCTTGTATTGTCCATCTCCTCTGGGCACAGTTCTCTAACTGAGGTCTGGAGGAGGGGCATAGAGGGAGGAGCCAGTGCACACCCATAGTCAAAGTTCTTTTTAGGTGCCCTATCTCCTGCGGAGCCCGTCTATACCCCATGGTCCTTACGGAGTCCCCAGCATCCTCTACGGACTAGGAGAAATAGATTTACCGGTAGGTTTAAAATCTTATTATTTCACCTACTCACAATCCAAATGTTTTTCCTGCCTTTGAACTGTCCCCCTCCTGCATAACATCAGAGTACTTGTAAGAGATAATTGAGAAAATTAGACATTTTGAAATAATCCCACTGCCCATTCTCCTTCTGTACACCTACCGTCTGTTGATTCTAATACAGGAGAGTCTGGTGAACACTCAGGGTCAAGAATAAAAGCGGGACCCAAAGTTTTTGTTTTATCAATGTTATTGTGTGTCTATGTTTGTGTACTGCAGGCATGTCCAAACTGCGGCCCTCCAGCTGTTGTGAAACTACATATCCCAGCATGCCCTGACACAGTTTTGCTGTCAGAGAATGCTAAAGCTGTGTCAGGGCATGCTGGGATGTGTAGCTTCAAAACAGCTGGAGGGCCGCAGTTTGGACATGTCTGGTGTACTGTATAAATTTAAATATATTTTACATTGTTCTTTTAAACAACTTGGGGATTGGTAGAAAGAAGGTGCAAGGCACAAAGGGGTATATCCAATTAGCGGCGAATCGCGTCAATTTTTCGGCCGTTTTTTAATTCGACACAATTCGACCGTCTAATTTCGGCAAGTGGGTGCCAAAATTGACCATATTCAATAAAAAACGGATTCGACAGTCCCGCTGACGATTTTGTTCCGATTTTTAAAAAACGGGAAAAAACCCGAAAAAAAATGTCGTGGGGTCCCCCCTCCAAAGCATAACCAGCCTCGGGCTCTTCGAGCCGGTCCTGGTTCTAAAAATCCGGGGGGAAAAATGTAATGGGATCCATCGTATTTTTAAAACCAGCACCGGGCTCTGCGCCTGGTGCTGGTGCAAAAAATACGGGGGACAAAAAGAGTAGGGGTCCCCCATATTTTTTACACCAGCATCGGGCTCCACTAGCTGGACAGATAATGCCACAGCCGGGGGTTACTTTTATACAGCGCCCTGCGGCCGTGGCATTAAATACCCAACTAGTCACCCCTGGCCGGGGTACCCTGGGGGAGTGGGGACCCCTTCAATCAAGGGGTCCCCCCCCAGCCACCCAAGGGCCAGGGGTGAAGCCCGAGGCTGTCCCCCCCATCCAAGGGCTGCGGATGGGGGGCTGATAGCCTTTGGAAAAAGGAAAGAATATTGTTTTTTCCAGTAGTACTACAAGTCCCAGTAAGCCTCCCCCGCAAGCTGGTACTTGGAGAACCACAAGTACCAGCATGCGGGAGAAAAACAGGCCCGCTGGTACGTGTAGTTCTACTGGAAAAAAAATACCCAAATAAAAACAGGACACGCACACCTTGAAAGTACAACTTTATTTCACACCTGCCGACACACACATACTTACCTATGTTGACACGACGTTCGGTCCACTTGTCCAAGTAGAATCCGGGGTACCTGTGAATAAAATTATACTTACCTCAATCCAGTGTCCAGGTTATAATCCACGTACTTGGCAAAAAAAACAAACAAACAAACACCCGGACCAAACGGACTGAAAGGGGTCCCATGTTTACACATGGGACCCCTTTCCACGAATGCCGGGACCCCACGTGACTGCTGTCACAGAAGGTCCCTTCAGCCAATCAGGTAGCGCTACTTCGTGGCACTCACCTGATTGGCTGTATGCACATCTGCTGTCAGATAGCGCATCGCAAAGCCTCTCCATTAGTTTCAATGGTGGGAACTTTGCGTCAGCGGTGAGGTCACCCGCGGTCAGCGGCTGACCGCGGGTAACCCCACCGCTACCCGCAAAGTTCCCACCATTGAAACTAATGTTTACATCTGTATCAGGGCTACTAGTTCTGATAATCCCGGAGGGAAAACTTCTTCTGATTCACAGACTTATTACTATCAGAATTTACAAACTCAAAATGTTCATTTTTTTACTTTTTCTTTATATATTCACTAGGAATTCATTTACATTTATTATCAAACTCATAACACTAGTTCTGGTTGTTAATGACACCTGGAACTTGGAGATCCAGGAAAAAGTAACTTTTGTGTTTTTACTTTGCTCATGCTACTAGTCCTATATAAACAAAATGCAGAGCGTAACTTGTTTGAAATTGCATTCTCTAATAGGCTTAGTTCAGTTAGGGCGTATCAATGGCATTGCAAAGTTTTACATATTCAAAAGTACACCTGTTTTCTGATGGATCTTTAGCACAATGGGGGGCATCCAATTAGCTGCGAGAACGCAATTTCACAATAAATTATCGCATTCGCAATAATTCGGTATCCAATTAGTGGCAAAAAGTTTTTGTCGATAAGTCTCCACAGGGTTTATCGCAAATTTATTTTCACTATCTCTGAGCAGGTGACAAATAGTGTCACCTTCTGATTTTAAAGTAAAACTGTTGGGATTTTGGTCAGAACCCCTCGGACAGCCGCCCCCCTCCCCTCCCCAATGACTAATAAGGCACTTAGAAGTTTTTTTATTATTTTTAAATGGCCAATAATGACATGTAATTTGTTTGGAGAAAAAAGCAAAGTGATGGAAATTGAGGTACAAGGTATTGGACAGGTATACTGGGGTGCTTTTTGAGTGAGACAAGTGTTTTTACAGTCTCCTAAAATGACCCAAATATATACTTAGAGTCGACCTTAGCTATAGGCAAGCTAAGCATTTGCCTAGGGCATTTGGAATGCCTAGGGGCATTCAAGCCTGTCTGCAGTATCTCATTCTGGGAGGGAGCAAGGCACAGTCTGCAAACTATTTCTACTTTACCAACACTGTTGCTTACACTTGTATACACTGTTGATTAGGCTTGGCAAGTAGATTGCAGACCTTTCAGTGTGAGTGACTTGTGATAGACAGCAGTGACGTGCGGTGAGGTCAATGGCTGGGGAGGCACTGGCTTCTCAAGTACATCCCCAGTCGCACAAGAACACAAACCTCAGCTCACTTTTTAGGGAAAACAAATACATTAGAATGCACGGGGGGGGGGGGGGGGGGGGGTCTGGTACTGCAGGAAATGTGTATGTACAGTAGAGATGAGCGCCTGAAATTTTTCGGGTTTTGTGCTTTGGTTTTGGGTTCGGTTCCGCGGCCAGTGTTTTGGGTTCGAACGCGTTTTGGCAAAACCTCACCGAATTTTTTTTGTCGGATTCGGGTGTGTTTTGGATTCGGGTGTTTTTTTCAAAAACACTAAAAAACAGCTTAAATCATAGAATTTGGGGGTCATTTTGATCCCAAAGTATTATTAACCTCAAAAACCATAATTTACACTCATTTTCAGTCTATTCTGAATACCTCACACCTCACAATATTATTTTTAGTCCTAAAATTTGCACCGAGGTCGCTGTGTGAGTAAGATAAGCGACCCTAGTGGCCGACACAAACACCGGGCCCATCTAGGAGTGGCACTGCAGTGTCACGCAGGATGTCCCTTCCAAAAAACCCTCCCCAAACAGCACATGACGCAAAGAAAAAAAGAGGCGCAATGAGGTAGCTGTGTGAGTAAGATTAGCGACCCTAGTGGCCGACACAAACACCGGGCCCATCTAGGAGTGGCACTGCAGTGTCACGCAGGATGGCCCTTCCAAAAAACCCTCCCCAAACAGCACATGACGCAAAGAAAAAAAGAGGCGCAATGAGGTAGCTGTGTGAGTAAGATTAGCGACCCTAGTGGCCGACACAAACACCGGGCCCATCTAGGAGTGGCACTGCAGTGTCACGCAGGATGTCCCTTCCAAAAAACCCTCCCCAAACAGCACATGACGCAAAGAAAAAAAGAGGCGCAATGAGGTAGCTGTGTGAGTAAGATTAGCGACCCTAGTGGCCGACACAAACACCGGGCCCATCTAGGAGTGGCACTGCAGTGTCACGCAGGATGTCCCTTCCAAAAAACCCTCCCCAAACAGCACATGACGCAAAGAAAAAAAGAGGCGCAATGAGGTAGCTGACTGTGTGAGTAAGATTAGTGACCCTAGTGGCCGACACAAACACCGGGCCCATTTAGGAGTGGCACTGCAGTGTCACGCAGGATGTCCCTTCCAAAAAACCCTCCCCAATCAGCACATGATGCAAAGAAAAAGAAAAGAAAAAAGAGGTGCAAGATGGAATTGTCCTTGGGCCCTCCCACCCACCCTAATGTTGTATAAACAAAACAGGACATGCACACTTTAACCAACCCATCATTTCAGTGACAGGGTCTGCCACACGACTGTGACTGATATGACGGGTTGGTTTGGACCCCCCCCAAAAAAGAAGCAATTAATCTCTCCTTGCACAAACTGGCTCTACAGAGGCAAGATGTCCACCTCATCATCACCCTCCGATATATCACCGTGTACATCCCCCTCCTCACAGATTATCAATTCGTCCCCACTGGAATCCACCATCTCAGCTCCCTGTGTACTTTGTGGAGGCAATTGCTGCTGGTCAATGTCTCCGCGGAGGAATTGATTATAATTCATTTTAATGAACATCATCTTCTCCACATTTTCTGGATGTAACCTCGTACGCCGATTGCTGACAAGGTGAGCGGCGGCACTAAACACTCTTTCGGAGTACACACTTGTGGGAGGGCAACTTAGGTAGAATAAAGCCAGTTTGTGCAAGGGCCTCCAAATTGCCTCTTTTTCCTGCCAGTATAAGTACGGACTGTGTGACGTGCCTACTTGGATGCGGTCACTCATATAATCCTCCACCATTCTATCAATGTTGAGAGAATCATATGCAGTGACAGTAGACGACATGTCCGTAATCGTTGTCAGGTCCTTCAGTCCGGACCAGATGTCAGCATCAGCAGTCGCTCCAGACTGCCCTGCATCACCGCCAGCGTGTGGGCTCGGAATTCTGACTGAGCCTTTTCCTCGCACCCCCAGTTGCGGGAGAATGTGAAGGAGGAGATGTTGACAGGTCGCGTTCCGCTTGACTTGACAATTTTGTCACCAGCAGGTCTTTCAACCCCAGCAGACTTGTGTCTGCCGGAAAGAGAGATCCAAGGTAGGCTTTAAATCTAGGATCGAGCACGGTGGCCAAAATGTAGTGCTCTGATTTCAACAGATTGACCACCCGTGAATCCTTGTTAAGCGAATTAAGGGCTCCATCCACAAGTCCCACATGCCTAGCGGAATCGCTCCGTGTTAGCTCCTCCTTCAATGTCTCCAGCTTCTTCTGCAAAAGCCTGATGAGGGGAATGACCTGACTCAGGCTGGCAGTGTCTGAACTGACTTCACGTGTTGCAAGTTCAAAGGGCATCAGAACCTTGCACAACGTTGAAATCATTCTCCACTGCGCTTGAGACAGGTGCATTCCACCTACTATATCGTGCTCAATTGTATAGGCTTGAATGGCCTTTTGCTGCTCCTCCAACCTCTGAAGCATATAGAGGGTTGAATTCCACCTCGTTACCACTTCTTGCTTCAGATGATGGCAGGGCAGGTTCAGTAGTTTTTGGTGGTGCTCCAGTCTTCTGTACGTGGTGCCTGTACGCCGAAAGTGTCCCGCAATTCTTCTGGCCACCGACAGCATCTCTTGCACGCCCCTGTCGTTTTTAAAAAAATTCTGCACCACCAAATTCAAGGTATGTGCAAAACATGGGACGTGCTGGAATTTGCCCATATTTAATGCACACACAATATTGCTGGCGTTGTCCGATGCCACAAATCCACAGGAGAGTCCAATTGGGGTAAGCCATTCCGCGATGATCTTCCTCAGTTGCCGTAAGAGGTTTTCAGCTGTGTGCGTATTCTGGAAAGCGGTGATACAAAGCGTAGCCTGCCTAGGAAAGAGTTGGCGTTTGCGAGATGCTGCTACTGGTGCCGCCGCTGCTGTTCTTGCGGTGGGAGTCCATACATCTACCCAGTGGGCTGTCATAGTCATATAGTCCTGACCCTGCCCTGCTCCACTTGTCCACATGTCCGTGGTTAAGTGGACATTGGGTACAACTGCATTTTTTAGGACACTGGTGAGTCTTTTTCTGACGTCCGTGTACATTCTCGGTATCGCCTGCCTAGAGAAGTGGAACCTAGATGGTATTTGGTAACGGGGGCACACTGCCTCAATAAATTGTCTAGTTCCCTGTGAACTAACGGCGGATACCGGACGCACGTCTAACACCAACATAGTTGTCAAGGCCTCAGTTATCCGCTTTGCAGCAGGATGACTGCTGTGATATTTCATCTTCCTCGCAAAGGACTGTTGAACAGTCAATTGCTTACTGGAAGTAGTACAAGTGGGCTTACGACTTCCCCTCTGGGATGACCATCGACTCCCAGCAGCAACAACAGCAACGCCAGCAGCAGTAGGCGTTACACACAAGGATGCATCGGAGGAATCCCAGGCAGGAGAGGAATCGTCAGAATTGCCAGTGACATGGCCTGCAGGACTATTGGCATTCCTGGGGAAGGAGGAAATTGACACTGAGGGAGTTGATGGGGTGGTTTGCGTGAGCTTGGTTACAAGAGGAAGGGATTTACTAGTCAGTGGACTGCTTCCGCTGTCACCCAAAGTTTTTGAACTTGTCACTGACTTATTATGAATGCGCTGCAGGTGACGTATAAGGGAGGATGTTCCGAGGTGGTTAACGTCCTTACCCCTACTTATTACAGCTTGACAAAGGGAACACACGGCTTGACACCTGTTGTCCGCATTTCTGTTGAAATACCTCCACACCGAAGAGCTGATTTTTTTGGTATTTTCACCTGGCATGTCAACGGCCATATTCCTCCCACGGACAACAGGTGTCTCCCCGGGTGCCTGACTTAAACAAACCACCTCACCATCAGAATCCTCCTGGTCAATTTCCTCCCCAGCGCCAGCAACACCCATATCCTCCTCATCCTGGTGTACTTCAACACTGACATCTTCAATCTGACTATCAGGAACTGGACTGCGGGTGCTCCTTCCAGCACTTGCAGGGGGCGTGCAAATGGTGGAAGGCGCATGCTCTTCACGTCCAGTGTTGGGAAGGTCAGGCATCGCAACCGACACAATTGGACTCTCCTTGTGGATTTGGGATTTCGAAGAATGCACAGTTCTTTGCTGTGCTGCTTTTGCCAGCTTGAGTCTTTTCATTTTTCTAGCGAGAGGCTGAGTGCTTCCATCCTCATGTGAAGCTGAACCACTAGCCATGAACATAGGCCAGGGCCTCAGCCGTTCCTTGCCACTCCGTGTCGTAAATGGCATATTGGCAAGTTTACGCTTCTCCTCCGACAATTTTATTTTAGGTTTTGGAGTCCTTTTTTTTCTGATATTTGGTGTTTTGGATTTGACATGCTCTGTACTATGACATTGGGCATCGGCCTTGGCAGACGACGTTGCTGGCATTTCATCGTCTCGGCCATGACTAGTGGCAGCAGCTTCAGCACGAGGTGGAAGTGGATCTTGATCTTTCCCTAATTTTGGAACCTCAACATTTTTGTTCTCCATATTTTAATAGGCACAACTAAAAGGCACCTCAGGTAAACAATGGAGATGGATACTAGTATACAATTATGGACTGCCTGCCGAGTGCAGACACAGAGGTAGCCACAGCCGTGAACTACCGTACTGTACTGTGTCTGCTGCTAATATAGACTGGTTGATAAAGAGATGTCTATGTAACTATGTATGTATAAAGAAGAAAGAAAAAAAAACCACGGTTAGGTGGTATACAATTATGGACGGACTGCCTGCCGAGTGCAGACACAGAGGTAGCCACAGCCGTGAACTACCGTACTGTACTGTGTCTGCTGCTAATAATATAGACTGGTTGATAAAGAGATGTCGTAGTAGTATGTATGTATAAAGAAGAAAGAAAAAAAAACCACGGTTAGGTGGTATACAATTATGGACGGACTGCCTGCCGAGTGCAGACACAGAGGTAGCCACAGCCGTGAACTACCGTACTGTACTGTGTCTGCTGCTAATATAGACTGGTTGATAAAGAGATGTCTATGTAACTATGTATGTATAAAGAAGAAAGAAAAAAAAACCACGGTTAGGTGGTATACAATTATGGACGGACTGCCTGCCGAGTGCAGACACAGAGGTAGCCACAGCCGTGAACTACCGTACTGTACTGTGTCTGCTGCTAATATAGACTGGTTGATAAAGAGATGTCTATGTAACTATGTATGTATAAAGAAGAAAGAAAAAAAAACCACGGTTAGGTGGTATACAATTATGGACGGACTGCCTGCCGAGTGCAGACACAGAGGTAGCCACAGCCGTGAACTACCGTACTGTACTGTGTCTGCTGCTAATATAGACTGGTTGATAAAGAGATGTCTATGTAACTATGTATGTATAAAGAAGAAAGAAAAAAAAACCACGGTTAGGTGGTATACAATTATGGACGGACTGCCTGCCGAGTGCAGACACAGAGGTAGCCACAGCCGTGAACTACCGTACTGTACTGTGTCTGCTGCTAATATAGACTGGTTGATAAAGAGATGTCTATGTAACTATGTATGTATAAAGAAGAAAGAAAAAAAAACCACGGTTAGGTGGTATACAATTATGGACGGACTGCCTGCCGAGTGCAGACACAGAGGTAGCCACAGCCGTGAACTACCGTACTGTACTGTGTCTGCTGCTAATATAGACTGGTTGATAAAGAGATGTCGTAGTAGTATGTATGTATAAAGAAGAAAAAAAAACCACGGTTAGGTGGTATACAATTATGGACGGACTGCCTGCCGAGTGCAGACACAGAGGTAGCCACAGCCGTGAACTACCGTACTGTGTCTGCTGCGACTGGATGATAAATGATATAAAAAATATATATATATCACTACTGCAGCCGGACAGGTATATATTATATATTATATAATGACGGACCTGCTGGACACTGTCTGTCAGCAGAATGAGTTTTATTTTTATAGAATAAAAAAAACAACAACACACAAGTGAAGTCACACGACGAGTGTTTAACTTTTTCAGGCAATCACAATATAAGTATACTACTAACTATACTGGTGGTCAGTGTGGTCAGGTCACTGGTCAGTCACACTGGCAGTGGCACTCCTGCAGCAAAAGTGTGCACTGTTTAATTTTAATATAATATTATGTACTCCTGGCTCCTGCTATAACCTATAACTGGCACTGCAGTGCTCCCCAGTCTCCCCCACAATTATAAGCTGTGTGAGCTGAGCAGTCAGACAGATATATAATATATATAGATGATGCAGCACACTGGGCTGAGCCTGAGCAGTGCACACAGATATGGTATGTGACTGAGTCACTGTGTGTATCGCTTTTTTCAGGCAGAGAACGGATATATTAAATAAACTGCACTGTCTGGTGGTCACTCACTATATAATATTATGTACTCCTGGCTGCTGCTATAACCTATAACTGGCACTGCAGTGCTCCCCAGTCTCCCCCACAATTATAAGCTGTGTGAGCTGAGCAGTCAGACAGATATATAATATATATAGATGATGCAGCACACTGGGCTGAGCCTGAGCAGTGCACACAGATATGGTATGTGACTGAGTCACTGTGTGTATCGCTTTTTTCAGGCAGAGAACGGATATATTAAATAAACTGCACTGTCTGGTGGTCACTCACTAGTAAACTCTCTGCACTCTCTACACTTCTACAGTACTCCTCCTAGTCCTAAGCTCCAGTAAATCTCTCTCTCTTATAATCTAAATGGAGAGGACGCCAGCCACGTCCTCTCCCTATCAATCTCAATGCACGTGTGAAAATGGCGGCGACGCGCGGCTCCTTATATAGAATCAGAATCTCGCGAGAATCCGACAGCGTCATGATGACGTTCGGGCGCGCTCGGGTTAACCGAGCAAGGCGGGAGGATCCGAGTCTGCTCGGACCCGTGAAAAAAACCATGAAGTTCGGGCGGGTTCGGATTCAGAGAAACCGAACCCGCTCATCTCTAATGTACAGTACTGTGATTACAGGACAGATTGCAAAGAACCCAGAGAGCAGCCAGGCCTGGGTCCAAAACTACTGGCATTCTGAGCGAGATCTGTTGAAGCACCCCCTATCCCCCCAATGTGCGCAATGAAGGCGCGCGCACTCCTTGGAAAGTGGGACTAGCCTCGTAATTATATATTATCAAATTTTAAATATATATACCGTATAATCATCACCTCCTACAGTCTTACACATAGTACTTTAGCAGACCCCTGGGGAGGTTAGGGTTAGGCATCAACGGAAAGGATTAGGCTGCGGAGAGGGAGGGTTAGGTTTAGGTACCGCCGCAGGGATGTTAGCGTTAGGCTGCGGAGAGGGAGAGTTAGGTACCGTCACAGGGAGGTTAGTGTGCAGGGAGGTTAGGGTTAGGCTGCTGGTTGGGAGGGTTATGTTTAGGTAACGCCACAGGGAGGTTAGGAACTATAGGGGGAGGTTAGGGTTAGGCTGTGGGAAGGGAAGGTTAGGGGAGAACACCCTCAACTCACCCCTCTCTGCTTTGTAAACTTCAGGATCCCAGCGTCTGTCTTCTGATCGCTGGGATCCCAAGCGCTGGCATCTCATACTGAATCCCTCACTACAAGTGGACCAAACAAAAAAAGCTAAATGCTATACTGTACAATCTCTTCTAATCTCCCACCACCAATTTGGGGCCCCCAGCCCTCCCTACCTGCTGCTTCTCCATGGTCCCTGCAGAGCCCAGAGCTCACGGGCTCTTGAAAGCCAGTGCTGTGCTCAGGGCATAGGTGTAGTAGCTGCGTTCCATCAGTGCTGTAACTAGGCATTTTAGCTCTGTGTGCAAGAAACGGAATTGGCGCCCCCCCTTCCCATGCAAGATAGGGGCAGTGCGCGCCGTAGGCGTGTGAAAAATGTATAGGGGCGTGGCTTCATGGGGAAGGGGCATGGCCACAAAATAATACCAATTCATACTACGGTGCACAGTAGTCTCCATTATTCAAATTACGCTGCACAGTAGCGCCACTACACCAGGTAGAGCCCCTTTTACACATTACGGCAGACAGTCCCCCTTTTTATACATTACGGCAGACGGCATCCCATTTTTACACATTACGGCAGACAGCGTCCCCTTTTTACACATTACGGCAGACAGCGTCCCCCTTTTTACACATTACGGCAGACAGTCCCCATTTTTACACATTACGGCAGCCAGTCCCCCTTTTTACACATTACGGCAGCCAGTCCCCCTTTTTACACATTACAGCAGAGAGCGTCCCCTTTTTACACATTACGGCAGACAGCGTCCCCTTGTTACACATTACGGCAGACAGCGTCCCCCTTGTTGCACATTACGGCAGACAGCGTCCCCCTTGTTACACATTACGGCAGACAGCGTCCCCCTTGTTACACATTACGGCAGATAGCGTCCCCCTTGTTACACATTACGGCAGACAGCGCCCCCCTTGTTACACATTACGGCAGACAGCGCCCCCCTTGTTACACATTACGGCAGACAGCGTCCCCCTTGTTACACATTACGGCAGATAGCGTCCCCCTTGTTACACATTACGGCAGTAATATATGACATGATGAGCGGTACCACAGGCAGACCCAGGCTGTTCAGAGCGCAGGAGCAGCTCACTTTTTAGCACCCCCCATCCTCTCTCCGGCATCTCTGACACCCAGATAAGGCTGCAAATATGAAGTCTGGGGATCCGGGTATCGACAAATGGAAGTACCTGATCTGTGGCGGTGGGCTCTCCCCAGAGATCACATGGAAGAGCAGTCTGGGCTGGAGCAGGCAGCGCTGGGAACCGTGCAGAAACCACCGCCAGGAGATTGCAGCAGGCATTGGGGTTTCTGCCTGTGAGAGAGCGGGGGAGGAGAGCGCCAGCCACCGCACAATTTCCTCCCTGGGTCTGAGCATACCGCCGCCGCCGTGCAGATTAGCTGCTGCTGCAGGGCGACACTTGGCTCTGCCCCCTCCCCGGTTCTTCGACCTCTAAATCACCGGGTGCGGGGAGGTGATGGCGGGTGCTGGCGGGAGAGGAAGAGAGGGGAGCTCTGAGTCCCTTCCTTGTCCTGCCACTGCGTATTGATGATTTGGCCAGCGGATACAGCACTGGATCCGCTGTCCAATCAAATGTGCCTCGCTAGCAGGGGCGTGCTTTCCCTGCCAGCGAGGCACTTACATAAGTGCCGCTTTCATTGTAATTTGCAATAGGCTATTTCAGCCCAGCGCTTGGCCCTGCCCCCGGCATTATCCCCCGTTCCCACTGTCTACACACTGTCTCGGGAGGCACTTGATATCAGTGCCTCCCAATCTAGTTTAATACAGTAAAATTATTAGAATAATATAAACAGGATACATATGACACAGAATATGTGTCATATGTATCTTTTTGTATTATTTTAATCATTAATGAATGACAGGGGAGGCACTGCCTCCCCTGCCTCCCCTGACTACACGTCCCTGATAGACAGAGAATGCACATGCCCGGCGATACCGCATGTGTATTTAGGCATACCGCTTAGTTTGCAGGGACGTAACATGGGCAGTGTTCTTCCCACGTTATATTTCTCAGTCAGTCCACGGCGCAGAATTCCCCTGCCCTCAGCACTGTGACATGGTAAATAAGTTGTGTTGCACTGTAAGTATGGCAGTATCTGGACATTGCTGCCATCTGTGTTCAACCAACAAGTTGGGCTGGCTACCTCTGCCCAACAAGCAAGTACACAGTATCTGGGCAAATGTATTTTTATCCCAAAAGCAAAAATAATGGGTAAGACTTGCAAAGGACAGCATATCCTGTGAGGCTACATCCCTTGTAGCCAGGACAAGCCCCTTTAGCAAGCATGCTCCCACCCTGTGAATTACCTGGAGTTGCATGCCGTGATTAGAGATGTGCACCGGAAATTTTTCGGGTTTTGTGTTTTGGTTTTGGGTTCGATTCCGTGGCCGTGTTTTGGGTTCGAACGCGTTTTGGCAAAACCTCACCGAATTTTTTTTGTCGGATTCGGGTGTGTTTTGGATTCGGGTGTTTTTTTCAAAAAACCCTAAAAAACAGCTTAAATCATAGAATTTGGGGGTCATTTTGATCCCAAAGTATTATTAACCTCAATAACCATAATTTCCACTAATTTTCAGTCTATTCTGAACACCTCACACCTCACAATATTATTTTTAGTCCTAAAATTTGCACCGAGGTCGCTGGATAACTAAGCTCAGAGACCCAAGTGGCCGACACAAACACCTGGCCCATCTAGGAGTGGCACTGCAGTGTCACGCAGGATGGCCCTTCCAAAAAACACTCCCCAAACAGCACATGATGCAAAGAAGAAAAGAGGCGCAATGAGGTAGCTGTGTGACTAAGCTCAGCGACCCAAGTGGCCGACACAAACACCTGGCCCATCTAGGAGTGGCACTGCAGTGTCACGCAGGATGGCCCTTCCAAAAAACACTCCCCAAACAGCACATGACTTAAAGAAAAAAAGAGGCGCAATGAGGTAGCTGTGTGAGTAAGCTAAGCGACCCTAGTGGCCGACACAAACACCTGGCCCATCTAGGAGTGGCACTGCAGTGTCAGGCCGGATGGCCCTTCCAAAAAATACTCCCCAAACAGCACATGACGCAAAGAAGAAAAAAAAGAGGCGCAATGAGGTAGCTGTGTGACTAAGATAAGTGACCCTAGTGGCCGACACAAACACCTGGCCCATCTAGGAGTGGCACTGCAGTGTCACGCAGGATGGCCCTTCCAAAAAACACTCCCCAAACAGCACATGACGCAAAGAAAAAAAGAGGCGCAATGAGGTAGCTGTGTGAGTAAGCTAAGCGACCCTAGTGGCCGACACAAACACCTGGCCCATCTAGGAGTGGCACTGCAGTGTCAGGCCGGATGGCCCTTCCAAAAAATACTCCCCAAACAGCACATGACGCAAAGAAGAAAAAAAAGAGGCGCAATGAGGTAGCTGTGTGACTAAGATAAGTGACCCTAGTGGCCGAAACAAACACCTGGCCCATCTAGGAGTGGCACTGCAGTGTCACGCAGGATGGCCCTTCCAAAAAATACTCCCCAAACAGCACATGACGCAAAGAAGAAAAAAAAGAGGCGCAATGAGGTAGCTGACTGTGTGAGTAAGATTAGCGACCCTAGTGGCCGACACAAACACCGGGCCCATCTAGGAGTGGCACTGCAGTGTCACGCAGGATGGCCCTTCCAAAAAACACTCCCCAAACAGCACATGACGCAAAGAAAAATGAAAGAAAAAAGAGGTGCAAGATGGAATTGTCCTTGGGCCCTCCCACCCACCCTTATGTTGTATAAACAGGACATGCACACTTTAACCAACCCATCATTTCAGTGACAGGGTCTGCCACACGACTGTGACTGAAATGACGGGTTGGTTTGGACCCCCACCAAAAAAGAAGCAATTAATCTCTCCTTGCACAAACTGGCTCTACAGAGGCAAGATGTCCACCTCATCATCATCCTCCGGTTCATCACCGTGTACATCCCCCTCCTCACAGATTATCAATTCGTCCCCACTGGAATCCACCATCACATCTCCCTGTGTACTTTGTGGAGGCAATTGCTGCTGGTGAATGTCTCCATGGAGGAATTGATTATAATTCATTTTAATGGACATCATCTTCTCCACATTTTCTGGAAGTAACCTCGTACGCTGATTGCTGACAAGGTGAGCGGCGGCACTAAACACTCTTTCGGAGTACACACTTGTGGGAGGGCAACTTAGGTAGAATAAAGCCAGTTTGTGCAAGGGCCTCCAAATTGCCTCTTTTTCCTGCCAGTATACGTACGGACTGTCTGACGTGCCTACTTGGATGCGGTCACTCATATAATCCTCCACCATTCTTTCAATGGTGAGAGAATTATATGCAGTGACAGTAGACGACATGTCCGTAATCGTTGTCAGGTCCTTCAGTCCGGACCAGATGTCAGCATCAGCAGTCGCTCCAGACTGCCCTGCATCACCGCCAGTGGGTGGGCTCGGAATTCTGAGCCTTTTCCTCGCACCCCCAGTTGCGGGAGAATGTGAAGGAGGAGATGTTGACAGGTCGCGTTCCGCTTGACTTGACAATTTTCTCACCAGCAGTTCTTTGAACCCCTGCAGACTTGTGTCTGCCGAAAGAGAGATACAACGTAGGTTTTAAATCTAGGATCGAGCACGGTGGCCAAAATGTAGTGCTCTGATTTCAACAGATTGACCACCCGTGAATCCTTGTTAAGCGAATTAAGGGCTCCATCCACAAGTCCCACATGCCTAGCGGAATCGCTCAGTGTTAGCTCCTCCTTCAATGTCTCCAGCTTCTTCTGCAAAAGCCTGATGAGGGGAATGACCTGACTCAGGCTGGCAGTGTCTGAACTGACTTCACGTGTGGCAAGTTCAAAAGGTTGCAGAACCTTGCACAACGTTGAAATCATTCTCCACTGCGCTTGAGACAGGTGCATTCCACCTCCAATATCGGGGTCAGTTGTATAAGCTTGAATGGCCTTTTGCTGCTCCTCCAACCTCTGAAGCATATAGAGGGTTGAATTCCACCTCATTACCACTTCTTTCTTCAGATGATGGCAGGGCAGGTTCAGGCGTTTTTGGTGTTGCTCCAGTCTTCTGTACGTGGTGCCTGTACGCTGAAAGTGTCCCGCAATTCTTCTGGCCACCGACAGCATCTCTTGCACGCCCCTCTCGTTTTTTAAATAATTCTGCACCACCAAATTCAAGGTATGTGCAAAACATGGGACGTGCTGGAATTTGCCCATAGTTAATGCACACACAATATTGCTGGCGTTGTCCGATGCCACAAATCCACAGGAGAGTCCAATTGGGGTAAGCCATTCTGTGATGATCTTCCTCAGTTGCCGTAAGAGGTTTTCAGCTGTGTGCGTATTCTGGAAGGCGGTGATAGCCTGCCTAGGAAAGAGTTGGCATTTGCGAGATGCTGCTACTGGTGCCGCCGCTGCTGTTCTTGCGGCGGGAGTCAATACATCTACCCAGTGGGCTGTCACAGTCATATAGTCCTGAGTCTGCCCTGCTCCACTTGTCCACATGTCCGTGGTTAAGTGGACATTGGGTACAACTGCATTTTTTAGGACACTGGTGAGTCTTTTTCTGAGGTCTGTGTACATTTTCGGTATCGCCTGCCTAGAGAAATGGAACCTAGATGGTATTTGGTACCGGGGACACAGTACCTCAATCAAGTCTATAGTTGGCTCTGCAGTAATGATGGATACCGGAACCACGTTTCTCACCGCCCAGGATGCCAAGGCCTCAGTTATCCGCTTTGCAGCAGGATGACTGCTGTGATATTTCATCTTCCTCGCAAAGGACTGTTGGACAGTCAATTGCTTGGTGGAAGTAGTAAAAGTCGTCTTACGACTTCCCCTCTGGGATGACCATCGACTCCCAGCAGCAACAACAGCAGCGCCAGCAGCAGTAGGCGTTACACGCAAGGATGCATCGGAGGAATCCCATGCAGGAGAGGACTCGTCAGAATTGCCAGTGACATGTCCTGCAGGACTATTGGCATTCCTGGGGAAGGAGGAAATTGACACTGAGGGAGTTGGTGGGGTGGTTTGCGTGAGCTTGGTTACAAGAGGAAGGGATTTACTGGTCAGTGGACTGCTTCCGCTGTCGCCGAAAGTTTTTGAACTTGTCACTGACTTATGATGAATGCGCTGCAGGTGACGTATAAGGGAGGATGTTCCGAGGTGGTTAACGTCCTAACCCCTACTTATTACAGCTTGACAAAGGCAACACATGGCTTGACACCTGTTGTCCGCATTTCTGTTGAAATACTTCCACACCGAAGAGCTGATTTTTTTGGTATTTTCACCAGGCATGTCAATGGCCATATTCCTCCCATGGACAACAGGTGTCTCCCCGGGTGCCTGACTTAAACAAACCACCTCACCATCAGAATCCTCCTTGTCAATTTCCTCCCCAGCGCCAGCAACACCCATATCCTCCTCATCCTGGTGTACTTCAACACTGACATCTTCAATCTGACTATCAGGAACTGGACTGCGGGTGCTCCTTCCAGCACTTGCAGGGGGCGTGCAAATGGTGGAAGGCGCATGCTCTTCACGTCCAGTGTTGGGAAGGTCAAGGCATCGCAACCGACACAATTGGACTCTCCTTGTGGATTTGTGATTTCGAAAAACGCACAGTTCTTTGCTGTGCTTTTGCCAGCTTAAGTCTTTTAATTTTTCTAGCGAGAGGCTGAGTGCTTCCATCCTCATGTGAAGCTGAACCACTAGCCATGAACATAGGCCAGGGCCTCAGCCGTTCCTTGCCACTCCGTGTGGTAAATGGCATATTGGCAAGTTTACGCTTCTCCTCCGACGATTTTATTTTAGATTTTTGAGTCCTTTTTTTACTGATATTTTGTGTTTTGGATTTTACATGCTCTGTACTATGACATTGGGCATCGGCCTTGGCAGAAGACGTTGATGGAATTTCTTCGTCTCGGCCATGACTAGTGGCAGCAGCTTCAGCACGAGGTGGAAGTGGACCTTGATCTTTCCCTATTTTTGGAACCTCAACATTTTTGTTCTCCATATTTTAATAGGCACAACTAAAAGGCACCTCAGGTAAACAATGGAGATGGATGGATACTAGTATACTTATGGATGACGAGTGACTGACGACACAGAGGTAGCTACAGCCGTGGACTACCGTACTGCGTCTGTTAGTATAGAGATGATAATGATATAAAATATATATATATATCACTACTGCAGGTATATATAATATGATGACGGACCTGCTGGACACTGTCAGCAGACTCCTAAACTACTAGTATGAAGAAGATAGAAAAAAAAAACTCACCACAGGTAGGTATACAATTATGGACAAGCACTGACGACACAGAGGTAGCTACAGCCGTGGACTACCGTACTGCGTCTGCTAGTATAGAGATGATAATGATATAAAAAATACATATATATATCACTACTGCAGGTATATATAATATAATGACGGACCTGCTGGACACTGTCAGCAGACTCCTAAACTACTAGTATGAAGAAGATAGAAAAAAAAAACCCACCACAGGTAGGTATACAATTATGGACGAGCACTGACGACACAGAGGTAGCTACAGCCGTGGACTACCGTACTGCGTCTGCTAGTATAGAGATGATAATGATATAAAAAATATATATATATCACTACTGCAGGTATATATAATATAAAGACGGACCTGCTGGACACTGTCAGCAGACTCCTAAACTACTAGTATGAAGAAGATAGAAAAAAAAAACCCACCACAGGTAGGTATACAATTATGGACGAGCACTGACGACATAGAGGTAGCTACAGCCGTGGACTACCGTACTGCGTCTGCTAGTATAGAGATGATAATGATATAAAAAATATATATATATCACTACTGCAGGTATATATAATATAATGACGGACCTGCTGGACTCTGTCAGCAGACTTCTAAACTACTAGTATGAAGAAGATAGAAAAAAAAACCCACCACAGGTAGGTATACAATTATGGACGAGCACTGACGACACAGAGGTAGCTACAGCCGTGGACTACCGTACTGCGTCTGCTAGTATAGAGATGATAATGATATAAAAAATATATATATATCACTACTTCAGGTATATATAATATAATGACGGACCTGCTGGACACTGTCAGCAGACTCCTATACTACTAGTATGAAGAAGATAGAAAAATAAACCCCACCACAGGTAAGTATACAATTATGGACGAGCACTGACGACACAGAGGTAGCTACAGCCGTGGACTACCGTACTGCGTCTGCTAGTATAGAGATGATAATGATATAAAAAATAAATATATATCACTACTGCAGGTATATATAATATAATGACGGACCTGCTGGACACTGTCAGCAGACTCCTAAACTACTAGTATGAAGAAGATAGAAAAAAAAACCCACCACAGGTAGGTATACAATTATGGACGAGCACTGACGACACAGAGGTAGCTACAGCCGTGGACTACCGTACTGCGTCTGCTAGTATAGAGATGATAATGATATAAAAATATATATATATCACTACTTCAGGTATATATAATATAATGACGGACCTGCTGGACACTGTCAGCAGACTCCTAAACTACTAGTATGAAGAAGATAGAAAAAAAAACCCACCACAGGTAGGTATACAATTATGGACGAGCACTGACGACACAGAGGTAGCTACAGCCATGGACTACCGTACTGCGTCTGCTAGTATAGAGATGATAATGATATAAAAAATATATATATATCACTACTGCAGGTATATATAATATAATGACGGACCTGCTGGACACTGTCAGCAGACTCCTAAACTACTAGTATGAAGAAGATAGAAAAAAACCCCCACCACAGGTAGGTATACAATTATGGACGAGCACTGACGACACAGAGGTAGCTACAGCCGTGGACTACCGTACTGTGTCTGCTAGTATAGAGATGATAATGATATAAAAAATATATATATATCACTACTGCAGGTATATATAATATAATGACGGACCTGCTGGACACTGTCAGCAGACTCCTAAACTACTAGTATGAAGAAGATAGAAAAAAAAAACCCACCACAGTTAGGTATACAATTATGGATGAGCACTGACGACACAGAGGTAGCTACAGCCGTGGACTACCGTACTGCGTCTGCTAGTATAGAGATGATAATGATATAAAAAAAATATATATATCACTACTGCAGGTATATATAATATAATGACGGACTTGCTGGACACTGTCAGCAGACTCCTAAACTACTAGTATGAAGAAGATAGGAAAAAAAAAACCACCACAGGTAGGTATACAATTATGGACCAGCACTGACGACACAGAGGTAGCTACAGCTGTGGACTACCGTACTGCGTCTGCTAGTATAGAGATGATAATGATATAAAAAATATATATATATCACTACTGCAGGTATATATAATATAATGACGGACCTGCTGGACACTGTCAGCAGACTCCTAAACTACTAGTATGAAGAAGATAGAAAAAAAAACCCACCACAGGTAGGTATACAATTATGGACGAGCACTGACGACACAGAGGTAGCTACAGCCATGGACTACCGTACTGCGTCTGCTAGTATAGAGATGATAATGATATAAAAAATATATATATATCACTACTACAGGTATATATAATATAATGACGGACCTGCTGGATACTGTCAGCAGACTCCTAAACTACTAGTTTGAAGAAGATAGAAAAAAAAACCCCACCACAGGTAGGTATACAATTATGGACGAGCACTGACGACACAGAGGTAGCTACAGCCGTGGACTACCGTACTGCATCTGCTAGTATAGAGATGATAATGATATAAAAAATATATATATAGCACTACTGCAGGTATATATAATATAATGACATACCTGCTGGACACTGTCAGCAGACTCCTAAACTACTAGTATGAAGAAGATAGAAAAAAAAACCCACCACAGGTAGGTAAACAATTATGGACGAGCACTGACGACACAGAGGTAGCTACAGCCGTGGACTACCGTACTGCGTCTGCTAGTATAGAGATGATAATGATATAAAAAATATATATATATCACTACTGCAGGTATATATAATATAATGACGGACCTGCTGGACACTGTCAGCAGACTCCTAAACTACTAGTATGAAGAAGATAGAAAAAAAAAACCCACCACAGGTAGGTATACAATTATGGACGAGCACTGACGACACAGAGGTAGCTACAGCCGTGGACTACCGTACTGCGTCTGCTAGTATAGAGATGATAATGATATAAAAAAAAATATATATCACTACTGCAGGTATATATAATATAATGACGGACCTGCTGGACACTGTCAGCAGACTCCTAAACTACTAGTATGAAGAAGATAGAAAAAAAAAACCCACCACAGGTAGGTATACAATTATGGACGAGCACTGACGACACAGAGGTAGCTACAGCCGTGGACTACCGTACTGCGTCTGCTAGTATAGAGATGATAATGATATAAAAAATATATATATATCACTACTGCAGGTATATATAATATAATGACGGACCTGCTGGACACTGTCAGCAGACTCCTAAACTACTAGTATGAAGAAGATAGAAAAAAAAAACCCACCACAGGTAGGTATACAATTATGGACGAGCACTGACGACACAGAGGTAGCTACAGCCGTGGACTACCGTACTGCGTCTGCTAGTATAGAGATGATAATGATATAAAAAATATATATATATCACTACTGCAGGTATATATAATATAATGACGGACCTGCTGGACACTGTCAGCAGACTCCTAAACTACTAGTATGAAGAAGATAGAAAAATAAACCCCACCACAGGTAGGTATACAATTATGGACGAGCACTGACGACACAGAGGTAGCTACAGCCGTGGACTACCGTACTGCGTCTGCTAGTATAGAGATGATAATGATATAAAAAATATATATATATCACTACTGCAGGTATATATAATATAATGACGGACCTGCTGGACACTGTCAGCAGACTCCTAAACTACTAGTATGAAGAAGATAGAAAAAAAACCCCACCACAGGTAGGTATACAATTATGGACGAGCACTGACGACACAGAGGTAGCTACAGCCGTGGACTACCGTACTGCGTCTGCTAGTATAGAGATGATAATGATATAAAAAATATATATATATCACTACTGCAGGTATATATAATATAATGACGGACCTGCTGGACACTGTCAGCAGACTCCTAAACTACTAGTATGAAGAAGATAGAAAAAAAAACCCCACCACAGGTAGGTATACAATTATGGACGAGCACTGACGACACAGAGGTAGCTACAGCCGTGGACTACCGTACTGCGTCTGCTAGTATAGAGATGATAATGATATAAAAAATATATATATATATCACTACTGCAGGTATATATAATATAATGACGGACCTGCTGGACACTGTCAGCAGACTCCTAAACTACTAGTATGAAGAAGATAGAAAAAAAAACCCACCACAGGTAGGTATACAATTATGGACGAGCACTGACGACACAGAGGTAGCTACAGCCGTGGACTACCGTACTGCGTCTGCTAGTATAGAGATGATAATTATATTAAAAATATATATATATCACTACTGCAGGTATATATAATATAATGACGGACCTGCTGGACACTGTCAGCAGACTCCTAAACTACTAGTATGAAGAAGATAGAAAAAACCCCCCACCACAGGTAGGTATACAATTATGGACGAGCACTGACGACACAGAGGTAGCTACAACCGTGGACTACCGTACTGTGTCTGCTAGTATAGAGATGATAATGATATAAAAAATATATATATATCACTACTGCAGGTATATATAATATAATGACGGACCTGCTGGACACTGTCAGCAGACTCCTAAACTACTAGTATGAAGAAGATAGAAAAAAAAAACCCACCACAGTTAGGTATACAATTATGGATGAGCACTGACGACACAGAGGTAGCTACAGCCGTGGACTACCGTACTGCGTCTGCTAGTATAGAGATGATAATGATATAAAAAAAATATATATATCACTACTGCAGGTATATATAATATAATGACGGACTTGCTGGACACTGTCAGCAGACTCCTAAACTACTAGTATGAAGAAGATAGGAAAAAAAAAACCACCACAGGTAGGTATACAATTATGGACCAGCACTGACGACACAGAGGTAGCTACAGCTGTGGACTACCGTACTGCGTCTGCTAGTATAGAGATGATAATGATATAAAAAATATATATATATCACTACTGCAGGTATATATAATATAATGACGGACCTGCTGGACACTGTCAGCAGACTCCTAAACTACTAGTATGAAGAAGATAGAAAAAAAAACCCACCACAGGTAGGTATACAATTATGGACGAGCACTGACGACACAGAGGTAGCTACAGCCATGGACTACCGTACTGCGTCTGCTAGTATAGAGATGATAATGATATAAAAAATATATATATATCACTACTACAGGTATATATAATATAATGACGGACCTGCTGGATACTGTCAGCAGACTCCTAAACTACTAGTTTGAAGAAGATAGAAAAAAAAACCCCACCACAGGTAGGTATACAATTATGGACGAGCACTGACGACACAGAGGTAGCTACAGCCGTGGACTACCGTACTGCATCTGCTAGTATAGAGATGATAATGATATAAAAAATATATATATAGCACTACTGCAGGTATATATAATATAATGACATACCTGCTGGACACTGTCAGCAGACTCCTAAACTACTAGTATGAAGAAGATAGAAAAAAAAACCCACCACAGGTAGGTAAACAATTATGGACGAGCACTGACGACACAGAGGTAGCTACAGCCGTGGACTACCGTACTGCGTCTGCTAGTATAGAGATGATAATGATATAAAAAATATATATATATCACTACTGCAGGTATATATAATATAATGACGGACCTGCTGGACACTGTCAGCAGACTCCTAAACTACTAGTATGAAGAAGATAGAAAAAAAAAACCCACCACAGGTAGGTATACAATTATGGACGAGCACTGATGACACAGAGGTAGCTACAGCCGTGGACTACCGTACTGCGTCTGCTAGTATAGAGATGATAATGATATAAAAAAAAATATATATCACTACTGCAGGTATATATAATATAATGACGGACCTGCTGGACACTGTCAGCAGACTCCTAAACTACTAGTATGAAGAAGATAGAAAAAAAAACCCACCACAGGTAGGTATACAATTATGGACGAGCACTGACGACACAGAGGTAGCTACAGCCGTGGACTACCGTACTGCGTCTGCTAGTATAGAGATGATAATGATATAAAAAATATATATATATCACTACTGCAGGTATATATAATATAATGACGGACCTGCTGGACACTGTCAGCAGACTCCTAAACTACTAGTATGAAGAAGATAGAAAAAAAAAACCCACCACAGGTAGGTATACAATTATGGACGAGCACTGACGACACAGAGGTAGCTACAGCCGTGGACTACCGTACTGCGTCTGCTAGTATAGAGATGATAATGATATAAAAAATATATATATATCACTACTGCAGGTATATATAATATAATGACGGACCTGCTGGACACTGTCAGCAGACTCCTAAACTACTAGTATGAAGAAGATAGAAAAATAAACCCCACCACAGGTAGGTATACAATTATGGACGAGCACTGACGACACAGAGGTAGCTACAGCCGTGGACTACCGTACTGCGTCTGCTAGTATAGAGATGATAATGATATAAAAAATATATATATATCACTACTGCAGGTATATATAATATAATGACGGACCTGCTGGACACTGTCAGCAGACTCCTAAACTACTAGTATGAAGAAGATAGAAAAAAAACCCCACCACAGGTAGGTATACAATTATGGACGAGCACTGACGACACAGAGGTAGCTACAGCCGTGGACTACCGTACTGCGTCTGCTAGTATAGAGATGATAATGATATAAAAAATATATATATATCACTACTGCAGGTATATATAATATAATGACGGACCTGCTGGACACTGTCAGCAGACTCCTAAACTACTAGTATGAAGAAGATAGAAAAAAAAACCCCACCACAGGTAGGTATACAATTATGGACGAGCACTGACGACACAGAGGTAGCTACAGCCGTGGACTACCGTACTGCGTCTGCTAGTATAGAGATGATAATGATATAAAAAATATATATATATATCACTACTGCAGGTATATATAATATAATGACGGACCTGCTGGACACTGTCAGCAGACTCCTAAACTACTAGTATGAAGAAGATAGAAAAAAAAACCCACCACAGGTAGGTATACAATTATGGACGAGCACTGACGACACAGAGGTAGCTACAGCCGTGGACTACCGTACTGCGTCTGCTAGTATAGAGATGATAATGATATAAAAAATATATATATATCACTACTTCAGGTATATATAATATAATGACGGACCTGCTGGACACTGTCAGCAGACTCCTATACTACTAGTATGAAGAAGATAGAAAAATAAACCCCACCACAGGTAAGTATACAATTATGGACGAGCACTGACGACACAGAGGTAGCTACAGCCGTGGACTACCGTACTGCGTCTGCTAGTATAGAGATGATAATGATATAAAAAATAAATATATATCACTACTGCAGGTATATATAATATAATGACGGACCTGCTGGACACTGTCAGCAGACTCCTAAACTACTAGTATGAAGAAGATAGAAAAAAAAACCCACCACAGGTAGGTATACAATTATGGACGAGCACTGACGACACAGAGGTAGCTACAGCCGTGGACTACCGTACTGCGTCTGCTAGTATAGAGATGATAATGATATAAAAAATATATATATATCACTACTTCAGGTATATATAATATAATGACGGACCTGCTGGACACTGTCAGCAGACTCCTAAACTACTAGTATGAAGAAGATAGAAAAAAAAACCCACCACAGGTAGGTATACAATTATGGACGAGCACTGACGACACAGAGGTAGCTACAGCCATGGACTACCGTACTGCGTCTGCTAGTATAGAGATGATAATGATATAAAAAATATATATATATCACTACTGCAGGTATATATAATATAATGACGGACCTGCTGGACACTGTCAGCAGACTCCTAAACTACTAGTATGAAGAAGATAGAAAAAACCCCCCACCACAGGTAGGTATACAATTATGGACGAGCACTGACGACACAGAGGTAGCTACAGCCGTGGACTACCGTACTGTGTCTGCTAGTATAGAGATGATAATGATATAAAAAATATATATATATCACTACTGCAGGTATATATAATATAATGACGGACCTGCTGGACACTGTCAGCAGACTCCTAAACTACTAGTATGAAGAAGATAGAAAAAAAAAACCCACCACAGTTAGGTATACAATTATGGATGAGCACTGACGACACAGAGGTAGCTACAGCCGTGGACTACCGTACTGCGTCTGCTAGTATAGAGATGATAATGATATAAAAAAAATATATATATCACTACTGCAGGTATATATAATATAATGACGGACTTGCTGGACACTGTCAGCAGACTCCTAAACTACTAGTATGAAGAAGATAGGAAAAAAAAACCACCACAGGTAGGTATACAATTATGGACCAGCACTGACGACACAGAGGTAGCTACAGCTGTGGACTACCGTACTGCGTCTGCTAGTATAGAGAAGATAATGATATAAAAAATATATATATATCACTACTGCAGGTATATATAATATAATGACGGACCTGCTGGACACTGTCAGCAGACTCCTAAACTACTAGTATGAAGAAGATAGAAAAAAAAACCCACCACAGGTAGGTATACAATTATGGACGAGCACTGACGACACAGAGGTAGCTACAGCCATGGACTACCGTACTGCGTCTGCTAGTATAGAGATGATAATGATATAAAAAATATATATATATCACTACTACAGGTATATATAATATAATGACGGACCTGCTGGATACTGTCAGCAGACTCCTAAACTACTAGTTTGAAGAAGATAGAAAAAAAAAACCCACCACAGGTAGGTATACAATTATGGACGAGCACTGACGACACAGAGGTAGCTACAGCCGTGGACTACCGTACTGCATCTGCTAGTATAGAGATGATAATGATATAAAAAATATATATATAGCACTACTGCAGGTATATATAATATAATGACATACCTGCTGGACACTGTCAGCAGACTCCTAAACTACTAGTATGAAGAAGATAGAAAAAAAAACCCACCACAGGTAGGTAAACAATTATGGACGAGCACTGACGACACAGAGGTAGCTACAGCCGTGGACTACCGTACTGCGTCTGCTAGTATAGAGATGATAATGATATAAAAAATATATATATATCACTACTGCAGGTATATATAATATAATGACGGACCTGCTGGACACTGTCAGCAGACTCCTAAACTACTAGTATGAAGAAGATAGAAAAAAAAAACCCACCACAGGTAGGTATACAATTATGGACGAGCACTGATGACACAGAGGTAGCTACAGCCGTGGACTACCGTACTGCGTCTGCTAGTATAGAGATGATAATGATATAAAAAAAAATATATATCACTACTGCAGGTATATATAATATAATGACGGACCTGCTGGACACTGTCAGCAGACTCCTAAACTACTAGTATGAAGAAGATAGAAAAAAAAAACCCACCACAGGTAGGTATACAATTATGGACGAGCACTGACGACACAGAGGTAGCTACAGCCGTGGACTACCGTACTGCGTCTGCTAGTATAGAGATGATAATGATATAAAAAATATATATATATCACTACTGCAGGTATATATAATATAATGACGGACCTGCTGGACACTGTCAGCAGACTCCTAAACTACTAGTATGAAGAAGATAGAAAAAAAAAACCCACCACAGGTAGGTATACAATTATGGACGAGCACTGACGACACAGAGGTAGCTACAGCCGTGGACTACCGTACTGCGTCTGCTAGTATAGAGATGATAATGATATAAAAAATATATATATATCACTACTGCAGGTATATATAATATAATGACGGACCTGCTGGACACTGTCAGCAGACTCCTAAACTACTAGTATGAAGAAGATAGAAAAATAAACCCCACCACAGGTAGGTATACAATTATGGACGAGCACTGACGACACAGAGGTAGCTACAGCCGTGGACTACCGTACTGCGTCTGCTAGTATAGAGATGATAATGATATAAAAAATATATATATATCACTACTGCAGGTATATATAATATAATGACGGACCTGCTGGACACTGTCAGCAGACTCCTAAACTACTAGTATGAAGAAGATAGAAAAAAAACCCCACCACAGGTAGGTATACAATTATGGACGAGCACTGACGACACAGAGGTAGCTACAGCCGTGGACTACCGTACTGCGTCTGCTAGTATAGAGATGATAATGATATAAAAAATATATATATATCACTACTGCAGGTATATATAATATAATGACGGACCTGCTGGACACTGTCAGCAGACTCCTAAACTACTAGTATGAAGAAGATAGAAAAAAAAACCCCACCACAGGTAGGTATACAATTATGGACGAGCACTGACGACACAGAGGTAGCTACAGCCGTGGACTACCGTACTGCGTCTGCTAGTATAGAGATGATAATGATATAAAAAATATATATATATATCACTACTGCAGGTATATATAATATAATGACGGACCTGCTGGACACTGTCAGCAGACTCCTAAACTACTAGTATGAAGAAGATAGAAAAAAAAACCCACCACAGGTAGGTATACAATTATGGACGAGCACTGACGACACAGAGGTAGCTACAGCCGTGGACTACCGTACTGCGTCTGCTAGTATAGAGATGATAATTATATAAAAAATATATATATATCACTACTGCAGGTATATATAATATAATGACGGACCTGCTGGACACTGTCAGCAGACTCCTAAACTACTAGTATGAAGAAGATAGAAAAAAAACCCCACCACAGGTAGGTATACAATTATGGACGAGCACTGACGACACAGAGGTAGCTACAGCCGTGGACTACCGTACTGTGTCTGCTAGTATAGAGATGATAATGATATAAAAAATATATATATATCACTACTGCAGGTATATATAATATAATGACGGACCTGCTGGACACTGTCAGCAGACTCCTAAACTACTAGTATGAAGAAGATAGAAAAAAAAAACCCACCACAGTTAGGTATACAATTATGGATGAGCACTGACGACACAGAGGTAGCTACAGCCGTGGACTACCGTACTGCGTCTGCTAGTATAGAGATGATAATGATATAAAAAAAATATATATATCACTACTGCAGGTATATATAATATAATGACGGACTTGCTGGACACTGTCAGCAGACTCCTAAACTACTAGTATGAAGAAGATAGGAAAAAAAAAACCACCACAGGTAGGTATACAATTATGGACCAGCACTGACGACACAGAGGTAGCTACAGCTGTGGACTACCGTACTGCGTCTGCTAGTATAGAGATGATAATGATATAAAAAATATATATATATCACTACTGCAGGTATATATAATATAATGACGGACCTGCTGGACACTGTCAGCAGACTCCTAAACTACTAGTATGAAGAAGATAGAAAAAAAAACCCACCACAGGTAGGTATACAATTATGGACGAGCACTGACGACACAGAGGTAGCTACAGCCATGGACTACCGTACTGCGTCTGCTAGTATAGAGATGATAATGATATAAAAAATATATATATATCACTACTACAGGTATATATAATATAATGACGGACCTGCTGGATACTGTCAGCAGACTCCTAAACTACTAGTTTGAAGAAGATAGAAAAAAAAACCCCACCACAGGTAGGTATACAATTATGGACGAGCACTGACGACACAGAGGTAGCTACAGCCGTGGACTACCGTACTGCATCTGCTAGTATAGAGATGATAATGATATAAAAAATATATATATAGCACTACTGCAGGTATATATAATATAATGACATACCTGCTGGACACTGTCAGCAGACTCCTAAACTACTAGTATGAAGAAGATAGAAAAAAAAACCCACCACAGGTAGGTAAACAATTATGGACGAGCACTGACGACACAGAGGTAGCTACAGCCGTGGACTACCGTACTGCGTCTGCTAGTATAGAGATGATAATGATATAAAAAATATATATATATCACTACTGCAGGTATATATAATATAATGACGGACCTGCTGGACACTGTCAGCAGACTCCTAAACTACTAGTATGAAGAAGATAGAAAAAAAAAACCCACCACAGGTAGGTATACAATTATGGACGAGCACTGATGACACAGAGGTAGCTACAGCCGTGGACTACCGTACTGCGTCTGCTAGTATAGAGATGATAATGATATAAAAAAAAATATATATCACTACTGCAGGTATATATAATATAATGACGGACCTGCTGGACACTGTCAGCAGACTCCTAAACTACTAGTATGAAGAAGATAGAAAAAAAAAAACCACCACAGGTAGGTATACAATTATGGACGAGCACTGACGACACAGAGGTAGCTACAGCCGTGGACTACCGTACTGCGTCTGCTAGTATAGAGATGATAATGATATAAAAAATATATATATATCACTACTGCAGGTATATATAATATAATGACGGACCTGCTGGACACTGTCAGCAGACTCCTAAACTACTAGTATGAAGAAGATAGAAAAAAAAAACCCACCACAGGTAGGTATACAATTATGGACGAGCACTGACGACACAGAGGTAGCTACAGCCGTGGACTACCGTACTGCGTCTGCTAGTATAGAGATGATAATGATATAAAAAATATATATATATCACTACTGCAGGTATATATAATATAATGACGGACCTGCTGGACACTGTCAGCAGACTCCTAAACTACTAGTATGAAGAAGATAGAAAAATAAACCCCACCACAGGTAGGTATACAATTATGGACGAGCACTGACGACACAGAGGTAGCTACAGCCGTGGACTACCGTACTGCGTCTGCTAGTATAGAGATGATAATGATATAAAAAATATATATATATCACTACTGCAGGTATATATAATATAATGACGGACCTGCTGGACACTGTCAGCAGACTCCTAAACTACTAGTATGAAGAAGATAGAAAAAAAACCCCACCACAGGTAGGTATACAATTATGGACGAGCACTGACGACACAGAGGTAGCTACAGCCGTGGACTACCGTACTGCGTCTGCTAGTATAGAGATGATAATGATATAAAAAATATATATATATCACTACTGCAGGTATATATAATATAATGACGGACCTGCTGGACACTGTCAGCAGACTCCTAAACTACTAGTATGAAGAAGATAGAAAAAAAAACCCCACCACAGGTAGGTATACAATTATGGACGAGCACTGACGACACAGAGGTAGCTACAGCCGTGGACTACCGTACTGCGTCTGCTAGTATAGAGATGATAATGATATAAAAAATATATATATATATCACTACTGCAGGTATATATAATATAATGACGGACCTGCTGGACACTGTCAGCAGACTCCTAAACTACTAGTATGAAGAAGATAGAAAAAAAAACCCACCACAGGTAGGTATACAATTATGGACGAGCACTGACGACACAGAGGTAGCTACAGCCGTGGACTACCGTACTGCGTCTGCTAGTATAGAGATGATAATTATATAAAAAATATATATATATCACTACTGCAGGTATATATAATATAATGACGGACCTGCTTGACACTGTCAGCAGACTCCTAAACTACTAGTATGAAGAAGATAGAAAAAAAAAAACCACCACAGGTAGGTATACAATTATGGACGAGCACTGACGACACAGAGGTGTTATGATTCCAGCACTCCTGACCAAAGGAGATTTTATGACAAGGACCAGAGCGCTGGAATGGAATGCAGGTAACGGGAGCAGGAAAGACTAGTTGCCCCTGGCGCCCTAACTCTATTGTCTCACCCGTGCTATCGGAAATCCCCTGCGAGACTATGGTTTCTTGAGCCCCTGGCAGCCACGTTTGAAGGGCGGATTATGTCTGCCCAACTCCGGTGCCCCCCGGTCTTAGTGAGAGACAAAGGGAAATCCGAGGCAGGATGATAACAAGAGGACCTCTGACTGACAACAGGCCAGGGGCAACAAGCTAACTAACAAAACTTGAAGTATGTGCGGAAACCCGCCAGGGAAAAGGACAACCAAAATCCACTTGTCCAATACTCCTACCCAGCACCGCTGGATACCAGAGTGGACCTGTGGAAGCGGAACCCTCCGCGAAATGCTCCAAAACACAAATAATAAATAATAAAGCGGACAAGCCGCAACACACGGCAAAGCCGCGACTCACGAACACCACTGGATGTTATACGGTGATTAGTCAGGACTCCAGAAATAAGATGACAACTTCAGAGTTCAGGACTTCCGAATACTGGAATGACCGGATACAGCAAGACTGGAAACAGACTCTCAGCAAACAGAGACAGCATGCAGGAAGCTAGAACCGGCGTCTGTGAGAAGTCCTGAGAGTGCATATGAACAGGAGTCCTCCAATCCGGTGCTGACAGGGCTAATTACCTACATGCCGTGCAGCTGCCTTGCTGCACGGCCAGGAAACAGGTGTAGACTCATTAAACCCTGGACCCAGCAACGGGGAACGCGGTCCGTCAGTGGCGTCCCCGTTGCTAGGGTCCGTGCGGCTCAGTGCGCCCGGCGTCCAGCGTTGCCAGGGAGCCGGCGGCTGTCCACGTACGGCGTCCCTGGTTGCTAGGCGCCAGGCCGCACCTACGAGCGGACCCCGCCGCCTAACAAGAGGTAGCTACAGCCGTGGACTACCGTACTGCGTCTTCTAGTATAGAGATGATAATGATATAAAAAATATATATATATCACTACTGCAGGTATATATAATATAATGACGGACCTGCTGGACACTGTCAGCAGACTCCTAAACTACTAGTATGAAGAAGATAGAAAAAAAAAACCCACCACAGGTAGGTATACAATTATGGACGAGCACTGACGACACAGAGGTAGCTACAGCCGTGGACTACCGTACTGCGTCTGCTAGTATAGAGATGATAATGATATAAAAAATATATATATATCACTACTGCAGGTATATATAATATAATGACGGACCTGCTGGACACTGTCAGCAGACTCCTAAACTACTAGTATGAAGAAGATAGAAAAAAAAAAACCACCACAGGTAGGTATACAATTATGGACGAGCACTGACGACACAGAGGTAGCTACAGCCGTGGACTACCGTACTGCGTCTGCTAGTATAGAGATGATAATGATATAAAAAATATATATATATCACTACTTCAGATATATATAATATAATGATGGACCTGCTGGACACTGTCAGCAGACTCCTAAACTACTAGTATGAAGAAGATAGAAAAAAAAAACCCACCACAGGTAGGTATACAATTATGGACGAGCACTGACGACACAGAGGTAGCTACAGCCGTGGACTACCGTACTGCGTCTGCTAGTATAGAGATGATAATGATATAAAAATATATATATATCACTACTGCAGGTATATATAATATAATGACGGACCTGCTGGACACTGTCAGCAGACTCCTAAACTACTAGTATGAAGAAGATAGAAAAAAAAAACCCACCACAGGTAGGTATACAATTATGGACGAGCACTGACGACACAGCGGTAGCTACAGCCGTGGACTACCGTACTGCGTCTGCTAGTATAGAGATGATAATGATATAAAATATATATATATATCACTACTGCAGGTATATATAATATAATGACGGACCTACTGGACACTGTCAGCAGACTCCTAAACTACTAGTATGAAGAAGATAGAAAAAAAAAAACCATCACAGGTAGGTATACAATTATGGACGAGCACTGACGATACAGAGGTAGCTACAGCCGTGGACTACCGTACTGCGTCTGCTAGTATAGAGATGATAATGATATAAAAAATATATATATATCACTACTGCAGGTATATATAATATAATGACGGACCTGCTGGACACTGTCAGCAGACTCCTAAACTACTAGTATGAAGAAGATAGAAAAAAAAAACCCACCACAGGTAGGTATACAATTATGGACGAGCACTGACGACACAGATGTAGCTACAGCCGTGGACTACCGTACTGCGTCTGCTAGTATAGAGATGATAATGATATAAAAAATATATATATATATCACTACTGCAGGTATATATAATATAATGACGGACCTGCTGGACACTGTCAGCAGACTCCTAAACTACTAGTATGAAGAAGATAGAAAAAAAAACCTCACCACAGGTAGGTATACAATTATGGACGAGCACTGACGACACAGAGGTAGCTACAGCCTTGGACTACCGTACTGCGTCTGCTAGTATAGAGATGATAATGATATAAAAAATATATATATATCACTACTGCAGGTATATATAATATAATGACGGACCTGCTGGACACTGTCAGCAGACTCCTAAACTACTAGTATGAAGAAGATAGAAAAAAAAACCCCACCACAGGTAGGTATACAATTATGGACGAGCACTGACGACACAGAGGTAGCTACAGCCTTGGACTACCGTACTGCGTCTGCTAGTATAGAGATGATAATGATATAAAAAATATATATATATCACTACTGCAGGTATATATAATATAATGACGGACCTGCTGGACACTGTCAGCAGACTCCTAAACTACTAGTATGAAGAAGATAGAAAAAAAAAACCCACCACAGGTAGGTATACAATTATGGACGAGCACTGACGACACAGAGGTAGCCACAGCCGTGGACTACCGTACTGCGTCTGCTAATATAGAGATGATAAAGATGATAGAGATGAACAAAAAAAATATAACACTACTGCAGGTAAATATTTATATAATATAATGAATGACTGACCTGCTGGACACTGTCAGCATAATGCGTTTATAGAATAAAAAAAAAAAAACACCACAGGAGTGTTTGTTTAACTTTTTCAGGCAGACAATATACTGGTGGTCACTGGTCAGTCACACTGGCAGCAAAAGTGTGCACTGTACTCCTGCTATTAACTGCACCCCAGTCTCCCCCACAATTCAGCTGTGTGAGCAGTGAGCACTCAGCACAGTCAGATATATATAGATGATATTATCATGCAGCACACTGAGGCTGAGCACAGATATGGTATGTGACTGTGTATCGTTTTTTTTCAGGCAGAGAACGGATTATAAATAAAACTGGTGGTCACTGGTCACTATCAGCAAAACTCTGCACTGTACTGAGTACTCCTAATGCTCCCCAAGTAGTAAATCAAGTGTCTCTCTAATCTATTCTATACGGAGAGGACGCCAGCCACGTCCTCTCCCTATCAATCTCAATGCACCTGTGAAAATGGCGGCGACGCGCGGCTTCTTATATAGAATCCGAGTCTCGCGATAGAATCCGAGCCTCGCGAGAATCCGACAGCGGGATGATGACGTTCGGGCGCGCTCGGGTTAACCGAGCAAGGCGGGAAGATCCGAGTCTGCCTCGGACCCATGTAAAAAGGCTGAAGTTCGGGGGGGTTCGGATTCCGAAGAACCGAACCCGCTCATCTCTAGCCGTGATACACAAGCTGCCCACTCACCCTTCCTCCTGTCATGATGCCCCCTGTAATTTTCTTCAAGATCTGCCCCTGGGCAGAGGTCCTGTTTTGGGCTGGCTACTGCAATCATAGCTCTCAGCAGCGGGAGATGATGGACCTGGAACAGTCAGTGAGGGCAGTGGGGAGCATCAAAAATGGCTTTCGGAGGAAGGCTGCTGCACGTGACCAGCAGCAGCAACTCTTCCTCCCATGGGCCTGTCTCCCTTCAGCCACGGCGCCATCCAGCCTGTCACCCCCACCTCGCAGAGCGCAGTAAGGGATTCAGGGAGCTGCAGGGGCAGACACACTGACTGCCAGCAAGTAAAAATAAGTTTTATTAAAAAAAAGCTATTAGCATTACTAATGTGAGGCATATGTGTAAGGTGCAATATTGTGTGGAATTGTGTATTCTAGGCATTACTAATGTGAGGCATATGTGTAAGGTGCAATATTGTGTGGAATTGTGTATTCTAGGCATTACTAATGTGAGGCATATGTGTAAGGTGCAATATTGTGTGGAATTGTGTATTAAGGGCATTACTAATGTGAGGCATATGTGTATGGTGCAATATTGTGTGGATTTGTGTATTCTGGGCATTATTAATGTGGGGCATATGTGTAAGGTGCATTACTGTGTGGCATTATGCAGGGTTGGATTAGTCCACAGGGGCACAGGGTAAACCCCCGATGGGCCCCACTGCCTGAGGGATACTGGGTCACATGCAGAACTAGCAGCAGTGCTAGGGGGCACCAGGCAATAATCTTGCCTAGGGCATCAAATTGACTAGGGTCAGCTTATATACCCATTTTATGTACCCCAAATTTAATGGGAACACTTATTTTGCAGAAAAAAATTGCTTTCTATTATTTTTTCACATTTGTAAAAAGATGCATATAATAGCCATTTAATTACACCAAATAGTTTTATTATGGCCACTAATAGACATCTATAATGTTTTCCTATATTAGTTTGTTTCTTGTGGGGTACAGGCTGATTTCCCCATTTTCTCCTATACTTATCTCCGCTTTTGCCGGCTAGAGTTATTGCGTGAATCCCATTTTCGCCATTTTGGAATAGGATAGTTGTGAAAAACGGGAGCATACAGGATGCGATAAACTGATTTTTCAGGAATCAGGTGCGATAAATTTTGCAGCGATCGTGAATGGCATTATCATGGCTAATTGGATGCCCCCTATGGATAAGGTTGGTGCAAGCGTGCACTAATATTGATGATGGCTGTAATACAAAGCATACACACAGGGGTCGTACAGCCAGAATACATACTAAATGCAAGCAGTCAGGATGCCGGTGGTCACATGAACGACCATGGCATCGCAGCACTGAAGATCCCGACATCGGAGAGGGTAAGTATTTCTACCTTCCCTTGTCCCCTACCCTAAACCTAACCCTCAGGTGGTGTTGGCTAAGGCTAACCAACCCCCTTAGTGCCTAACCCTATCCCTCCCCTAGTAACTAACCCTCACCCCTCCCTATCACTAACCCTGAGCCCCGACACTTACCTTTGGGATATCTGCTTTCAGTATCCTTAGTAGTGGTGGGATTCAGGCGTCAGTCACATGACCGCCAGCATCCCATCAGATGGTATGCTGAATGCACCCTGTACTGCCACAGAGATCAGCATACAGGCAAATGTACACTTTCATTTCTTTATATGCAAAGTAAATAACGTCACCTTACATTTATCTTATTTGCTAATCAAAACCATAAATATTCTCTTTAGCCTAAAATGATTGGTCCAATAATTATATTGATACAGGGCTGGACTACACATCTGGCACTTCTGTCAAATGCCAGAAGGCCTAATGGACTGAACCGGTAACCCAGAGAGACAAGGGCTGGCCAAGTACTCTGTGCTGCTGCCCAGCTCACATAGACAGGGGCTGGCCAAGCAGCTCTGCCTCCCGGCGCTCTACTTGGCTCACATAGACACTGGTGTGTGCCACAAGGCCTGTCCCCCCTATTCACTCCACACCCCCATGAGTCATGACCACGCACCCTTTTTGTGCGCACACGGGGGGTAATTCCAAGTTGATCGCAGCAGGAATTTTTTTAACAGTTGGGCAAAACCATGTGCACTGCAGGGGGGCAGATATAACATGTGCAGAGAGAGATAGATTTGGGTGTGGTGAGTTCAATCTGCAATCTAACTTGCAGTGTAAAAATAAAGCAGTCAGTATTTACCCTACACAGAAACAAAATAACCCACCCAAATCTAACTCTCTATGCAAATGTTATATCTGCCCCCCCTGCAGTGCACATGGTTTTGCCCAACTGCTAAAATATTTCCTGCTGCGATCAACTTGGAATTACCCCCAAAGTACAAAGTCTTGGCTGTAGGAGAATTCAGGGGGCGGGCTGTGACATCATCAAGCCCCACCCACACTTCCAGAAAATGCAATGATTTGTGGGTCCGCGGGAAGGGGGTGGGGCTAAAATGACGCGATTTGCATCCTTTTAACCCCTTCCCAACTCCACGGACCTGCAAACTCAGGAGAGTATCTCTCCATCCTGCCCGCATCACTAGGATGCGAGCAGGATGTGGGAAACTTGCCTACTCTTCCAGGGGGTCCGGGGGGCTACCCCCAAAAAATGGGAGCCTCCCGCAGCGTCCGGGAGAGTAGGCAAGCATGGGTTTGGAGTAGCTAGTTAGCATGTATTCTCTCCAGAATAAACTACAAATGGATAATATCCTCACTACATATGCACCTGTTTCATGTTTTCATTAAAGCACATGCTGATTTTCAATCAGTATCTTTCAAATGATTCGCAAAGGAAAGATAAAGGAAACAACTTTGAATCTTTGCACCTGTATTTATGGCTGAGAGCAATAATTTCTGCTCCATAGTCATTGCATCTTTTACAGTAACATTTGCCAGATAAAGGTCCAAATCTCTTGAATCATTGTATTAAACAATTAATTTTTTCTACTAAATTCAAGCTCGCCAGTCAAGAAATATTGGTTATCCTGACACTTTAGTTGTGCCCTTTTCACCCTTATGTCATTTTGTCTCTGCTTAATGTGTCTGGAGAAAACCTGAGGCTCTGCAGCTGTTGGCTGATAAGACATGCTGGGTGTTGTAGTTAAGCGACAGCTGGAGAGTCACAAGTTTGCTCTACCCCAGGGTTTGTGTGATGAATTGCAGACATCTCATACATCAACCAGGATACAGTATCAGTAGATTTAAGAATAATTTGTGAGATGTGTATACTTGGCAGATATTTATACAATGTGTTTGGCACATGACTAACAACTTTAACAAGTAATTTAGGATCAGAGTGATATAAGATAAATTGTGGATATTTAAATTGTTTTTATTTAGAAGACACTGGTAAAGACAGGCATAGATTTTCAGCACTGCAGGGTTAGACATGTCTGCTGATTTCTCAAGCTCAGCCGCTCAGTACAATGTAATGCCCCGATTTACATTCTCTTGCCTTTCATCTTCATCATTTTGTGATAAATTCTCCTTTTTTTCTCTTGTTTATTAGAGAAAACTTAGTTTCCTTGGAGACTATCATTAAGTATGTTATCATTTGGTAGTGCTTTCCTTTTATCTAATGTGGACATAGCAGAGATTTTAATTCACAATGAAAGAACATTTTCTGTTTATATCTGCCTGGGGGATATACATGTACAGTAACTCCGTAAGATCACAGCCAGATGGAGGGCCTTATTCCACGCTGACATGATGCCTGCAATGATTTGTGAGGATGAACACAGAAGATGCAGATTGTATAAAACAAAAGGATTCTCTCTTCCACACTACAGTTAAATATACATTATATACTGAAAAACATGTCTATTTAGAAAAGAAAAAAAAAAACAGTACACAATGCAGAGTACACAAGTCAGTTTTGTGGACAAATCATACAATTCGCATGCTCAGGAGCCGAGCGTCCACAGGGATCTACTGAAAGGGTTTAACTGGATGATGGGGTGTTTGCGCATAGGCAGATTTATGCAGATTTATGTGCGAGGACAGTCCTGTTTTCAGATGGACCTTCTGCAGGAAGAACTGTGAAAAGTGTGCTTATATCACATACCTCCCAATGTTGAGCGGGGGGAGGGGGACAGCTGTGCACGCCTTAGGGGAAATAGCCTCATGGCTAGGGTGTATGCAATTGCGGGAAGTGTCATGATTGCAAGCCACACCCAATTTCATCACTGTAGAGCAGGGGTGGGGAACCTTTTTTCTACCGAGGGCCATTTGGATATTTATAAAATCCTTCGGGGGCAATACAAAAATTCTCAAATTAAAAAATGACCCTGCCCCCCAGTAGATCTGCCCCTTAGAGGTACTGTGTGCGCGCCAAAAAAATGGGTGTAGCCAATTAAAATGGGACGTGATACACAGATGCCCCCAATAGTGCAGTGCCAGATCCACAATTGCCCCCACAGTGCCAGGTATACAAATGCCCCCACAGTGCCAGGTATACAAATGCCCCAACAGTGCCAGGTATACAAATGCCCCCACAGTGCCAGATCCACAAATGCCCCCCACAGTGCCAGGTATACAAATGCCACTCACAGTGCCAGATATACAAATGTCCCCACAGTGCCAGATCCACAAATGTCCCCACAGTGCCAGGTATACAAATGCCCCTCACAGTGCCAGGTATACAAATGCCTCCCACAGTGCCAGGTATACAAATGCCTCCCACAGTGCCAGGTATACAAATGCCCCTCACAGTGCCAGGTATACAAATGCCCCTCACAGTGCCAGTTATACAAATGCCCCTCACAGTGCCAGGTATACAAATGCCCCCACAGTGCCAGGTATACAAATGCCCCCACAGTGCCAGGTATACAAATGCCCCCCACAGTGCCAGGTATACAAATGCCCCCCATAGTGCCAGGTATACAAATGCCCCTCATAGTGCCAGGTATACAATTGCCCTGCACAGTGCCAGGTATACAAATGCCCCCCACAGTGCCAGGTATACAGATGCCCCCACACTGCCAGATCCACAAATGCCCCCACAGTGCCTCCCCACCCCACCCCACTGTGCTGCTTACCGCTGTCATGATCCGTGCCATATATCCTTTCTGCCTCTAGGTGTCACTCTCTGCCTCCTGGTCTGTCTAGCAGTTCCCACTCTGTGACCTGGGAGCATTGATTATTTAGTTATGTGCAGCTGTGGTTTGCACTTGGGAAGCTGCTATTTATCCTCTGTTCACAAGCACTCCTGTGCCAGTTCATTAAGTCTATCTTTGAGGCTGCAATATCACAGCTCATTGTTAATGGATTACTGAGCAGCTGACCGGCATTCTTCCAGTACTCAGGTAACGTGTATTCCCTCAGCTTGTTGTTAAAGAACTGAGTAGCTGGCCTGCATTCTCCCAGTACTCAGGTAACCTGTATTCCCTCAGCTTGTTGTTAAAGAACTGAGTAGCTGGCCTGCATTCTCCCAGTACTCAGGTAACCTGTATTCCCTCAGCTTGTTGTTAAAGAACTGAGTAGCTGGCCTGCATTCTCCCAGTACTCAGGTAACCTGTATTCCCTCAGCTTGTTGTTAAAGAACTGAGTAGCTGGCCTGCATTCTCCTAGTACTCATGTAATCTGTATTCTCTCAGGCTATGGTTAAAGAACTGAGTAGCTGGCCTGCATTCTTCCAGTACTCAGGTAATCTGTATTCTCTCAGCCTATGGTTAAAGAACTGAGTAGCTGGCCTGCATTCTCCCAGTACTCAGGTAAACTGTATTCTCTCAGCCTATGGTTAAAGAACTGAGTAGCTGGCCTGCATTCTCCCAGTACTCAGGTAATCTGTATTCTCTCAGCCTATGGTTAAAGAACGGAGTAGCTGGCCTGCATTCTCCCAGTACTCAGGTAATCTGTATTCTCTCAGCCTATGGTTTAAGAACTGAGTATCTGGCCTGCATTCTCCCAGTACTCAGGTAATCTGTATTCTCTCAGCCTATGGTAAAAGAACTTAGTAGCTGGCCTGCATTCTCCCAGTACTCAGGTAACCTGTATTCTCTCAGCCCATTGTTAAGGAACTGAGTAGCTGGCCTGCATTCTCTCAGTACTCATGTAACCTGTATTTCCTCAGCTTGTTGCTATCCTGTGATCCAACTACCACAGTGCAATCCTGGCATCCCGTGTATTCACAGTCTCCTGGTATCCTATGTCCCCTCAGTTTTCCCTTTCTTTTTGAGTTCTCTAGTTACTCCTGGTTTGTATTTATTGTTTACAGTTGTACAGTGCTTAATAAACTTGCTATTATACCATGAACATCAGTCCCTGCTAACATGTTCTCACAATGGGAGATCCAAACGGATTCTGACAACCGCTGCTGCTTGCTGCTCCATCTGGCGGCATTTCTCGTGTGTCAGGACATGGAGGAGACCGCGGCTATGTCGGGTGGCGGCGTCTAGGACTTCAAACCAGCCGCCGGTTCGAAAGCCAATCAGAGCCTGCGGACCGGCAGCCGCGGCTCCTGATTGGCTGCCAGTCCGCGAGCTCTGATTGGCTCATGAACCGACGGCTGGTTTTAAGTCCTACACGCTGCCGCCGCCCGACATAGCCGCGCTCTCCTCCCTGTCCTGACATCTGAGACACACTGCCGCCGTACTGAATGGCAGCGTGTCTCACTGACACAAGCAGGTGGGCCGGAGCAAATGCCACCCCTGCTGTAGAGGCATACCCAGCGCTCTGTGGGCATGTCCCTAGTCCCTCTTTTATGCTGTGCGCATGCTTACCAACTGAGCCCCCCCCCCATCATGGGACACTGCAGCCTGTGGGTCGGACAGTGGGTATTGCCTGAAAAATGGGTTTGTCCCACCAAAATCAAGACAGTTGGGTGGTATGCGATCATGAAACCAAGCATCTGGACAGGTTCTGCTCAGTGAAATACATGCAAACAATTGTGGTTATGGACAAAGGTACAAATATACCTATGCATGGAACATGGGTATAATTGCTGCCAGCTTACATTTAAGTCTGCATCAGCCCTATATTTCATGATTCCTGTTGCAAAGTGGGCCAAGGTTAATCCCATCCATGTGAAAAAAAATATAACTCTAACTCTCTCTCTCTCTCTCTCTATATATATATATATATATATATATATATATATATATGTGTGTGTGTATATATAGTGGCCATAGGAGCAGTGTGCTACAGAGAAACCAGGAATATTAGCTGGTAAACTCAGGGAAGTCATGTATTTGGAGGATAAAGAATGTGTTTCTTACCTGCAGTGTACTTCTCCCCTGCGGTCTGGTGCATCTGAAAGCATGTCAGTGATCAACCAGAGCAACTGTGAATATCTCCCTTATGAAGGTAGGTTGGGTGTGTCACTTGCCTGACAGTCTAAAGAGGGGGAGGAGCATTGGCATAGCAATAGTCCTTACAGACCCCGTGGATGCTCAAGGGTGCTGGTGCTTCCACCTATAGGTGCTTGGTCTGCCTGATGCTTCCACCTATAGCAAGCGGCAGCCACAAGTGGTGCCCAATCAGCAAGAGGTGAGGGCGGAGTCTCCCAGCTCCTTTCTGTGTGTGAGGTAACATGGTGTGTAGCTGGGAGAGCAGTTGCAGTGGCCCTGGGACGCCCTCTGACTATCGCCTGTAAACGCCTTTGTGGGGTATGAGTCCACGTGGTAAACTTAATTATAGTCCACGGTCTGGGGCTCATCCAAGCATATCATAATTTAATTGATTATATATATATATATATATATATATATATATATATAAAATCAATGTATGATATAAATATATAATATAAATGTATGATTAAAATTTTATTCTGCAAATCGTATTTAATTTTGTTTATCACAATAATTTTTTGGTCCTTTTGAGTTTGCCATGAGGGGGCAGAAGCTTTTTTGGCAGGTGGGGTTCAAAATTTATAGTTACGCCACTGGGGAGGTGGAGTCTAAGAAACAAAATACTGTTGGGCCGTTTATCTGTAAGACCGACAATGGGAAAGTTAGCTGGTAACTAGGAAGCAGATCTGTTAGTGATAGGGCTGTGAACATTTACTGTGTTGGTTACTGGTCTGCAGTCAGCCCGATGAAATAAACCGTAGTGGGCAAGTACTGAGTCATTGTGTGCTTCCACAATACAGCTTCTTTGTCACAAGTGGTGTCAGTGCATGGGATGCTAAGCTAATCTAGTTTCCGCTTCCCAACCCACAAAGATGACAAAATAGATTAAATACTGAAAATGCTTGTGAGAGGGCAGCAGCAGAGTCACCAGCAGCAGCAATTTTAGCAGCATCTGATACAGATACACAAGCAGCCGGGTCCTAAGGAGGAAACAAAGCTTCATAAAATGTCAGCTGGCTATGACATAGAATCCTGCCTTGCCACCTTCGAGAGAACAGCAAATATGGTGAAATGGCCACTGGAAGTTTGGGTGGAGAACCTGGCATCATAGGTCAGAACTTGGCCACCTCGATAAAAAATACTGAGGAAGTGGTAGAAACTGGAGGAAACTCACACCATCAAATGGTGGAGTTGCTGGAAATTGACCACTACATCCATACATGGACTAGGCTCTGCAGAAGTGAGTGATGCAGGCAGACCCCCAAACCCCCAAGGAACGCACCACACTAGTGGAGAGATTTGGCACATTGTGGCAAATGGTCAAACCCCTATCTTTGTGCCAAAACCTATGCCAAGACAAAAACCGGGGTTATCTGGGAATGTACGTGCCTGATGGTGAAAACTAAACACCCTTTGGATAAAGAGATGAACTTGAGGCTGAAATTCCTGTGATTCATGGAACATCTGAATACACATTTGCCCTCGGAGGCCAGACCGTGTGGATCTTGGTGGCGATAGCTCCTAAGCTGGGACATGACATTTTGGGACATGACGTTACTTTTTTGCAGGAGGTGATCTTAGAGCATATCTGAACGGATATTCCGGCAGCATATTCACTGACCGGGTCTTCTGTCTTAAAGGATAAGCCCAATGGAGAGCAAGATCTACAGCTTGGGACAGAATTAAATGGTTGTTGCAGGAAGCTGTTATAGCACTCGCAGGCAAGGTTACATGGAAATTGCACTGGATGAAGGTCACAGGCTCACCATTCGTGGTCTTCCTGAGGAAAACTGCAGATGAACCTGCTCCAGGGCCCAATGAAGACACAGATTGGTCACCATTGCTGAGTCTATGGACTATGCCTGGGACCAAGTTAATGATGTCCGGGGCCAAGTTAATGACGCTACCCTGGAACAAGCCTTTTAGGTAGGTAGGTAAATGTAATGCCCTGAGTAGCCCTACTTTGTGATTAAAAATGATTGCCTGTATAGAGTGAGAACTGTAAAGGAGTGGGTTTTGGAACAGCTAGTAGTGCCACAGCACATGTCCATCTGGTACTAAAAGCTGCACATACCTATGTTTGTTGTTTTTTTGGGGGGACTCCTAGTTAAGGACAACCTGGGAGAGAGTCCTGCTTAGGTTTTATTGGCCATGAAAAAGTATTGCCAGGCTTGCCCCATGTGTCAGAGAACCTGACCTAAACCCTCATACTGGGCTCCTCTTGTTCCACTACCATTGATACAGGTGCCCTTTGAACAAATCACCATGAACTTGGTTGGGCCACTAGAGAAGTTGGTTCATTGCCACCAGTATGTTTTGGTGGTGCTAGACTACGCAACATGCTATCCTGAGGCAATACCCTTATGAAATATAAAGTCTAACTAGGGAGCTGGTTCACTTGTATGGGTGTGGTTCAATAGATCTACACTAAAAATATATCAAGTCAATGGGCAGGATGTAATAATACCCAAGTTCAGCGACCGTTGGTGTGCCAACATGTAGAAGAAGTGCAAGGTTGACAGAAGAAAAATTATAAAACTAGTTCAATAACCCGGGCCTTCTGTCTTGGGTATAAGGTTTTGTTTCTAGTACCGACCAAAGAAAGCAAGCTATTCACCCATTGGCAGGGGCCCTATAAGGTGGTAGAGGAAGTTGGCTCTGTAAACTATAAGGTCCGATAGGCTGGGAGGAGGAAGGAAGCGCAGACAGTGCCAGATTAATGTCCTCATGGGCCTGGAGCTGAAATTTATGAAAGGCTTGTTGCGTGCCAGTGCAGGGTGTTTGACAAGAGCTGCGGCAGAGTGATGTGGGGGTGTCACCAGTGCTGTGGGGCCTACACAGAGGGTGTGCATTATGTGTGTGAGCGGCGCTACTGCTGCGGGCATTATTTGTAGTAGCTCCGCTCACACACATAATGGGGGCAATTCAGAGTTGATCGCAGCAGCAAATTTGTTAGCAGTTGTGCAAAACCATGTGCACTGCAGGTGTGGCAGATATAACATTTGAAGAGAGAGCTAAATTTGGGTGGGTTATTTTGTTTCTGTGCAGGGTAAATACTGGCTGCTGTATTTTTACACTGCAATGTAGATTTCAGTATGAACACACCCCACCCAAATCTAACTCTCTTAACAAATGTTATATCTGCCCCTGCAGTGCACATGGTTTTGCCCAACTACAAACAAATTTGCTGCTGCGATCAACTTTGAATTAGGCCCAATGCCAGCAGTAGTAGCGTCGCTCACACACATAATGCCCGCAGTAGTAGCGGCGCTCACACACATAATGCCCGCAATAGTAGCGCTGCTCTCACAAATAATGGCAACAGTAGTAGCACCGCTTAAACACATAATGCCCGCAGTAGTAGCGCCGCTCTCACACATAGGGGGTCATCGATAAACTGCAGCGAGCGATCGGGTCGGAATTGTGCATGCACCAGCACCGCAGTGCGCCGGCGCATGCTGGATGGCCGAAGGCCATCATTCAGTAGCGATTGCCTCTGCCTGATTGACAGGCAGAGGCGGTCACAGGGCAGGAGGGGGCTGGATGGCGGCGATAAGCCGCCGTTTACAGGGCGCGGTCTGACCAACGCAGGATTGGCCGGACCGTTGGGGGGGATGGGCCGCGGCGGCTGCGTGACGTCTCACACAGCCGCTGCGGCCATTGGCAGTGACAATCAACTCCCGGCCAACCGCAGGAGCTGCGCTGGCCGGGAGTTACTCCACAAATACAAAAGCATCGCCGCTGTGCGATGCTTTTGTATTTGTGCGGGGGGTGGTTGGACTGACATGCGGGGCGGACTAGCCCTGTGCTGGGCGTCCCCCCGCATGTCAGAGAAGATGATCGTAGCTGTGCTAAATTTAGCACAGCTACGATCAACTCGGAATGACCCCCATAATGCCTGCAGTAGAAGCGCCACTCTCACACATAATGCCCGCAGTAGTAGCGCTGCCCTCACACATAATGCCCGCAGTAGTAACTCCACTCACATAATGCCCCCAGCTGTAGCGCCGCTCACACACATAATGTCCGCAGTAGAAGTGCCGCTCTCACACATAATGCACGCAGTATTAGCGCTGCTCTCACACATAGGGGGTCATTCCGGGATTGATCGCTAGCTGCCATTGTTCGCAGCGCAGCGATCAGGCAAAAAAATCTGCATTTCTGTGCATGTGTATGGTCCGCAGTGCGCACGCGCAACGTACTTTCACACAAAACTATGCAGTTTCACACAAGGTCGAGCAACGCTTTTCAGTCGCACTGCTGATCGGTGAGTGATTGACAGGAAAGGGGTGTTTCACTTTCTGGGAGTTAACTGACCGTTTTCCGGGAGTGTACTAAAAAACGCAGGTGTGTCAGGAAAAAACGCAGGCGTGCCTGTGGAAACAGGGGAGTGGCTGGCAGAACGCAGGGCGTGTTTGTGACGTCAAATGAGGAACTAAACAGACTGAAGTGATCACAAGGAAGGAGTAGGTCTGAAGCTACTCAGAAACTGCTTGGAAATATTTCAGCACTATTCTGCTAACCTTTCGGTCGCATTTCTGCTAAGCTAAGATACACTCCCAGAGGGCGGCGGCTTAGCGTTTGCACTGCTGCTAAAAGCAGCTAGCGAGCTATCAACTCGGAATGAGGGCCATAATGCCCACAGTAGTAGCGCCGCAGTAGTAGCGCCGCTCACACACGTAATTCCCGCAGTAGTAGCGCCAATCACACACATAATGCCCGCAGCAGTAGTGCAGCTCACACATGTAAGGTAGTGCTGCTCACACACATAATGCCCGCAGTAGTAGCGCCGCTCATACACGTTATGCCCGCAGTAGTATCGCCAGTCTCGCACATAATGCCCGCAGTAGAAGCGCCAATCACACACATAATGCAGCCAGTATTGGAGCCGCTCACACACATAATGCCTGCTGTTGTAGTGCTGCTCACACACGTAAAGCCTGTAGTAGTAGTAGTGCTGCTCAAACACGTAATGCCTGTAGTAGTAGCGCCGCTCACACACGTAATGCCCGCAGTAGTAGTGCCGCTCTCACACGTAATGCCCGCAGTAGTAGCGCCGCTCTCACACAAAATGCCAACAGTAATAGCACTGCTCACACATGTAATGCCCACAGTAGTAGTGCCGCTCACATGTAATGCCCACTGCAGTAGCGCTGCTGGAACACGTAATGCCCGCAGGAGTAGTGCAGCGTGCACACGTAATGCACGCAGTAGTAGCGCCGCTCACACACCTAATGCCTGCAGTAGTAGCACCACTCACAAACATAATTCCCGCAGTAGTAGCGCAGCTCACATATGTAATGGTAGCGCCGCTCACACACATAATTCCCACAGTAGTAGTGCCACTCACACACGTAATGCCTGCAGTAGTAGGACTGCTCTCTCACGTAATGTCCGCAGTATTAGCAAAACTCACACATGTAATGCCCGCAGTAGTAGCGCCACTCTCACACATAATGCCTGCAGTAGAAGCGCCACTTACACACATAATGCACCCAGTAGTGGAGCCGCTCACACACATAATGCCTGCAGTTGTAGTGCCACTCAAACACGTAATGCCCGCAGTAGTAGTGCCGCTCTCACACGTAATACCCGCAGTAGTAGCGCCACTCTCGCACAAAATGCCCACAGTAGAAGCACCGCTCACACGCGTAATGCCCACGGTAGTAGTGCCGCTCACATGTAATCCCACAGCAGTAGCGCTGCTCGAACACGTAATGCTCGCAGTAGTAGTGCCACGTGCACATATAATGCCGGCAGTAGTAGCGCTGCTCACACTAGTGATGAGCGGGTTCGGTTCGGTTCCTCGGAATCCGAACCCCCCCGAACTTCACCCATTTTACACGGGTCCGAGGCATACTCGGATACTCCAGTATTGCTTGGTTAACCCGAGCGCGCCCGAACGTCATCATCCCGCTGTCGGATTCTCACGAGATTCGGATTCTATATAAGGAGCCGCGCGTCGCCGCCATTTTTCACTCGTGCATTGGAAATGATAGTGAGAGGACGTGGCTGGTATCCTCTTACTTAGTTTCAGAACTTTCAGGGGGCTGCAAATATCTTTATTCTGGGGACCAGCAGTATTATAGGAGGAGTACAGTGCAGAGTTTTGCTGACCAGTGACCACCAGTATTATACGTTCTCTGCCTGAAAAACGCTCCATATCTGTGCTCAGTGTGCTGCATATATCTGTGCTCACACTGCTTTATTGTGGGGACTGGGGACCAGCAGTATTATATAGGAAGAGTACAGTGCAGAGTTTTTCTGACCAGTGACCACCAGTATTATACGTTCTCTGCCTGAAAAACGCTCCATATCTGTGCTGCATTGTAGTATATAGTAGGAGTACAGTGCATAATTTTGCTGACCACCAGTATATAATATATAGCAGTACGGTACAGTAGGCCACTGCTCTACCTACCTCTGTGTCGTCAAGTATACTATCCATCCATACCTGTGGTGCATTTCAGTTTTGCACAGTTTGCTGACCACCAGTATATAATATATAGCAGTACGGTACAGTAGGCCACTGCTCTACCTACCTCTATGTCGTCAAGTATACTATCCATCCATACCTGTGGTGCATTTCAGTTTTGCACAGTTTGCTGACCACCAGTATATAATATATAGCAGTACGGTACAGTAGGCCACTGCTCTACCTACCTCTGTGTCATCAAGTATACTATCCATCCATACCTGTGGTGTATTTCAGTTTTGCACAGTTTGCTGACCACCAGTATATAATATATAGCAGTACGGTACAGTAGGCCACTGCTCTACCTACCTCTGTGTCGTCAAGTATACTATCCATCCATACCTGTGGTGCATTTCAGTTTTGCACAGTTTGCTGACCACCAGTATATAATATATAGCAGTACGGTACAGTAGGCCACTGCTCTACCTACCTCTGTGTCGTCAAGTATACTATCCATCCATACCTGTGGTGCATTTCAGTTGTGCGCAGTATATATAGTAGTGGGCCATTGCTATTGATACTGGCATATAATTCCACACATTAAAAAATGGAGAACAAAAATGTGGAGGGTAAAATAGGGAAAGATCAAGATCCACTTCCACCTCGTGCTGAAGCTGCTGCCACTAGTCATGGCCGAGACGATGAAATGCCATCAACGTCGTCTGCCAAGGTCGATGCCCAATATCATAGTAGAGAGCATGTAAAATCTAAAACACAAAAGTTCAGTAAAATGACACAAAAATCAAAATTAAAAGCGTCTGAGGAGAAGCGTAAACTTGCCAATATGCCATTTACGACACGGAGTGGCAAGGAACGGCTGAGGCCCTGGCCTATGTTCATGGCTAGTGGTTCAGATTTACATGAGGATGGAAGCACTCATCCTCTCGCAAGAAAAATGAAAAGACTTAAGCTGGCAAAAGCACAGCAAAGAGCTGTGCGTTCTTCTAAATCACAAATCCCCAAGGAGAGTCCAATTGTGTCGGCTGCGATGCCTGTCCTTCCCAACACTGGACTAACAACCTCTCCCTGGATGGTGCTTTTATCAGCAGATCGTCCAGGTACGGTATTATGTTCACTCCCTGTTTGCGGAGGAAAAACATAATCTCTGCCATTACCTTGGTGAACTGAACACCCTCGGTGCCGTGGAGAGGCCAAATGGCAGTGCCTGGAACTGGTAGTGACAGTCCTGTAATGTAAACCTTAGATAAGCCTGATGAGGCGGCCAATTTGGAATGTGAAGGTATGCATCCTTGATATCCAGAGACAACAATGATTTCCCCCTCCTCCAGACCTGAGATCACCGCTCTCAGAGAATCCATCTTGAACTTGAACACCAGCAAGTACGGGTTCAACGACTTGAGGTTTAAAATGGACCTTACCGAACCGTCTGCTTTCGGAACTATAAACAGGTTGGAATAATAACCCTGGTTTTGCAGCTGAAGTGGAACTAGAACAATGACCTGAGTCTGTACCAGCTGGTAAGCCTGATTTAAAGAATCTGTGAGGCGGGAGTTCCTGAAACTCCAGTCTGTAGTCCTGGGCTATAAGATCTTTTACCCAGGGATCCTGGCATGACGTTGCCAATATGTGACTGAAGAATCTTAAATGGGCTACCACCTGCCTGTCTTCAAGGCAGTGCGGCCCACCATCATGCTAAAGGCTTAGAGGAAGCAGAACCGGAGTTCTCTTCCTGTGAACCTGCAGTTGCTGGTCTACCTCTATTGCCTTTGAAGGCCGTAGAAGAACCTTTGGTTTTGGTTTTAAATTTCGCTATCCGAAAGGAGTGCAGAGTTGGAGCAGTGTAGGATTTTCTAGCCGGAGGAGCTGCGGAAGGAAGGTATGTAGACTTACTCGCTGTAGCCTTGGATATCCACGTATCCAGTTAATCTCCAAAAAGGGCTTCACCTGTGAAAGGTAGGCTTTCCACGCCTTTCCTGGAATCCGCGTCCGCAGTCCACTGGCATAGCCACAAGCCCCTGTGTGCTGACACTGCCATGGCAGTGGTGCGTGCGTTGAGTAAACCAATTTCCTTTATGGCCTCCACCATAAGGTTAGCAGAAATCTGTATATGATGAATGAGTAAAATGATCTCCCACCTGGATAAGGAATCTAACCCGTCATTTAGATTGCCTGACCATTGTGCAATGGCCCTAAAGATCCATGCACAAGCTACAGTGGGTCTCTGGGCCACCCCCGCAGCTGTGTACAGAGATTTTAGAGTGGTCTCAATCTTGCGGTCTGCAGCATCCTTCAAGGAAGCTGCCCCAGGAACAGGTAAAACTTTCTTACGTGACAGCCTAGAAACCGATGCGTCAACTATCGGTGGGTTTTCCCATTTTTTCTTATCATCCTGAGGAAACGGGAAGGATGTGAGTTGGGATCTGAAACTTCTTGTCAGGATTCACCCAAGTTGCTTCAAATAGGGAATTTAATTCCTTTGATGCATGGAAAGAAGCTGAGGATTTCTTTTTTACATTAAAATAAGATTCCTCATCTTCCTCTGTCACTTTGTTAGGGATGTGCAGGACATCTCTAATAGCTTCTATCAGGGCCTGTATTCCCTGTGACAAAGTTGCATGCCATGCCCCCCTCCCCAGTCCACCTCACCCTCCTCTGGGTCTGATACATCATCATCATTGGTATCAGCCTGCATGATTTGGGCCAGAGTACGCTTCTGTGGACAAATGGCAGGGGTCTGAGATGCTGGAATTACCACTGAATCTCTATTCATCAGGTCATCAACAGATTGCCTTAAGTATTGCGTCTCCTCATTTTGGGATAATTTATTTGAAATATTTGAAATCATCCCTTTTAATGAATCTAACTGGTTCAGATCCACTAGCCTGAGAATGTGTACTATCCTGAGTACATGACACTGATCCCTCAGATTGAGAAAAACACTCTGCTATGCATAATACACACTTCTTTGGCATAGTAAATGTGAAAGAAAACACACACACACACACACACACACACACACACACACACACACACACACACAGGAAAATAGGGTAAAACACAGTGAACCCACACAGAGCCCTCTAGGGAGACACAGAGTATAATGGAGCCAGCCACACAGCGCCCCTATAGCTAAAGTACAAGTTTAGTTGGGTCGCAAACCAAGTACCCTTAATAGGGTTTAGTGCCCAAAATAGTGCTCCCCACTTTGCTATGACCCCCTGGTACCGCTGAGGTGCTCTGGAGTCCTTGTGGAGGAGCTGCGTTTCCCTGCCAGTCTGCCTGTATAAAGCTGCAGAGGGAAAATGGCACTGGTGAGCTGCTGGATCCGCTCATAGTGAAGCTCCGCCCCCTTAATGTCGCGCTGTCTTCCTGTTTTTATTATACTGGCAGAGGTAATTTCTGTTCTACAGTGGGTTAAAACCCCTGTTGAATTGCTGCCAGTGAGGGTATATGTTTGTTCTGGCTTCAGTTCGCCCCTCACAGCGGAACACACAGCACCCTTTATATGCCTCTGAAGCCTGGAGCCGCAGCCTGCTTGTTAGCGCTGCATTCCTACCCCTTGTGCCGCCATTACAGCCGGCGACCCGATAACCGGGACGCTGGCCACCTACTCACCACTCTTCAATATGCTGGCTCTGTTAGAGGTGGCGGCATGCTTTGGGTCTGTTCGCTTGCCGTGGCGGGGCTTGCAAATAGGACCCTCAGGAGCTCAGTGTCCTGTCAGCGGGGAACGGGACAATTAACCCTAGGGAGGTTGGGCCGTTTTCCCACCCCCACCACCACCAAGTCCCACGAAGCAGGCAGTCTGGTGCCAGCCAGACCTGCCTGAAAACAATAAAATAGAAAATAAATGCAGAAAACTCTTCAGGAGCTTCCCAAGCATAACCGGCTCCTCCGAGCACATTTTCTAAACTGAGTCTGGTAGGAGGGGCATAGAGGGAGAAGCCAGCCCACACTATCAATTTCTTAAAGTGCCCATGGCTACTAGTGGACCCGTCTATACCAGTGGCGTGCGGTGAGGTCAGTGGCTTGTGAGGCACTGCAGCCATAATGTCCGCCAAGTCCTGCCGACGACCCCGACCCAGGTTGAAATTACCGGGACTTGGACCCAGGAGTTCACCAGGGTCGGAGACACTGGAATTTCGACCCAGGTTGACCATTTCACACAGACAAAATACCCATTTTGGTCTGCAATTACCGGGGAAATTCTTGATCCCGGCATTTGCTCTTCTGTGTGAAAGGGGGGGAGGTCAGACAGAGCCCGGCAAATCAACCCGGCACTAAAATGCCGGGTAATTACCGGGATTTCTATCTGAAAAGGGTGTAAGTGTCACATGAAAAAATATCTATAATATCCGTCTGGAACGGGGAAAAACATGAGGAGACCACAGGGGGATGAGATGAACATAGGGGGAACAAAAGGCGGAGACCAGAGGAAAACGGGGGAAATCAGGCAGATGGGAAAAAAGAGAATGATAAACAATCAAAATGTATATATACATAAAATATCAGTGAGTGCCATATAACAGATGTGTGTGTAATATACAGTATGTGTGTGTGCCCACCCACCGCAGATATAGCCATGAGTGTGGCTACATCTGTAAGTATGTATGTGTATGTATATATATGTATATATATATATATATATATATATATATATATATTATAGAGAGATAGTCCTCCAGAGTCCCGCACTCGCACCGTAGGCCGAAGCAGATTTTTTTTATATATACAGGTTGAGTATCCCTTATCCAAAATGCTTGGGACAAGAGGTATTTTGGATATCGGATTTTTCCGTATTTTGGAATAATTGCATACTATAATGAGATATCATGGTGATGGGACCCAAGTCTAAGCACAGAATGCATTTATGTTTCATATACACCTTATACATACAGCCTGAAGGTGATTTTAGACAATATTTTTTTATAACTTTGTGCATTAAACAAAGTGTGTCTACATTCACACAATTCATTTATGTTTCATATACACCTTATACACACAACATAAAGGTCATTTAATACAATATTTGTAATAACTTTGTGTATTAAACAAGTTTGTGTACATTGAGCCATCAGAAAACAAAGGTTTCTCTATCTCACTCTCACTCAAAAAAGTCCGTATTTCGGAATATTCCGTATTTCGGAATATATGGATATGGGATACTCAACCTGTATATATATATATGCAATATGCAACAAAATGGGCGGCACTCGGAGTCTTACTCTTAATAATCAAAGTGCAGTGACCTTATTGTCAACATGGACTTCTTCAACGTTTCGGGGTCGCAGCCCTGTCGTCAGGATAAGTGACATACATGTGATACAATGTTTAAATACCTTAAGGTGTAGGATGACTCCTCCCGTCAGTGTGAAACACGCTGCTCGGATCCCGGCCGCGTCGCCCGGTCCCTCAATGACACAGCGCCGGTCCGCCCAGCTCGGCGCATTGACACTGTAAACAGGGTTGCCATAGTTACTCACAACATAGAAAAAGAGGAAGTGTTTAAAACTTCCATACATAGTTAAAAATGACATAATATGAAAATGATATACTGTAAAGTGCAACCGTGCCTACAAATAATAAATACTGTGCAATAAAAGGTGAACTCAAAACACACAAATAGAAAAACGTAATCATTTAAAAAAGTGTTGTAGATTAAGATACTTTATAGCAAAACTTGTTGCCCAGCTTCCTTCATAAAATTCATATATACTTATACTATCCATGAAATCATGATAACCTAATAAAACACAAGGACTGTGTGGTGCTACTAAAAAACACCTCCTATTTGTATGGTCAACTCTGTAAAATGTATGAGAAGAAGTGTTGTTCTGGCGGTGTTAAAATCATAGCTAGATTCATCATTGGAAGCAACGTAAATTCAGGGACTCATTAAGACCTTTAGGGTGAACAGTATTTAGTCTATGGATCCATCTTGATTCTAATTGCAGCAACTTCCTAGATCTGTCCCCCCCCTCTTAGAGACTTGGGAACATGATCAATAATTTTATATCTTAACGTGGCCATGCTTAACGTGGCCATTGTGTGAGCCTTTGGCTGTTTACTGTGACACATTTCTGCAGCCATGTATCCAGCACACTAGTACTCATTTGAAGGACACCTCAACCCTTCTTAATAAATTAGGTTCATTGGGGATATTACCCACTCATACCATACTGGCATCAATAGACGTTACTAGCCTATATACATGCATCCCGCATACAGCGGGACTGGCGGCGGTTAGGCGTCTTATCACCAATAACCCGTTATACAAGGGTCCACAAATAGATTTCTTTTTGGAGATTTTACAGTTCACACTGACACATAATTTTTTTCTTTATGATAGGAAATATTATTTACAACGCACAGGTTGTGCGATGGGGTCTGCGGTGGCCCCATCATTCGCGAACGCCTATATGTGGGAAATTGAGAAGGATCTATTTCTACAGGATACTAACACGGTTTGCCATTTAGGCCTATATCTTAGGTATATAGATGACATACTGATTTTTTGGACTGGGGCACAGACACAATTGGAGTATCTAATAGAAACACACAACTAGTCAGATAGCCCTGTGAAGTTTACAGCTACTATTGATACTGCCACCATCAACTTCTTGGATGTAAGAATTTCTATCCAGGCAGGATTGGTTAATACTTCTTTGTTTGTCAAGCCAACAGATAGAAACAATCTGCTTAAACACAACAGCTTTCACCCCAGAGCCACCATCTCTAGTCTTTCTTATTCCCAATTCCTACGGGTTTGCCGTATAAACAATGACCCGGTAGGTAGGGATTTGGAGCTGACCAAAATTACACAAAAATTTCTAGATAGGGGCTACCTGCTAGGGGATCTCAAGAAAGCGCAAGATAGAGCCCTCAGATTATCTCGGGAAGAATTACTTAAACCCAAAGAGAAAAAAACCCTGGAGGGCAGATTCCCGTGGGTCACACAATATAATTCTAGTAGTACACACCTATCTAAAAGAGTAAAACAATTATGGCCGATAGTGTCTTCCGACAAAGATCTTGGCGAGGTCCATAATTCTAAACTATTAGTAAATCATACTAGAAACAAGAGTATCAGAGATTATGTAGTTAAAACCGACATCTCTGATTTTGAGAAACCAAAAACACATTTCCTAAGTAGGAAGCAAGGTTGTTACCATTGTAGTGGCTGCACGACATGCAGCTATCTTATACAAGGTGACAATTTTAGACATCCGCATACTGGCAAAACATACACAATCTTACATCCATTATCGTGTGACTCGAAATTTGTGATATACCTTTTAACCTGTCCGTGTGGATTAGCGTATGTGGGCAAAACAGACTGTGCCTTCAAGACACGAATGGCACAGCACAGATATGCCATACGAGAAGCAATTAAGAAAGGGGACAGTGAGCAACCCGTGGCCAGGCATTTTGCAAATGCCAAGCACAGCATGGCCACGTTAAGATATAAAATTATTCATCATGTTCCCAAGTCTCTAAGAGGGGGGGACAGATCTAGGAAGTTGCTGCAATTAGAATCCAGATGGATCCATAGACTAAATACTGTTCACCCTAAAGGTCTTAATGAGTCCCTGAATTTACGTTGCTTCCTATGATGAATCTAGCTATGATTTTAACACCGCCAGAACAACACTTCTTCTCATACATTTTACAGAGTTGACCATACAAATAGGAGGTGTTTTTTAGTAGCACCACACAGTCCTTGTGTTTTATTAGGTTATCATGATTTCATGGATAGTATATATGAATTTTATGAAGGAAGCTGGGTAACGAGTTTTGCTATAAAGTAGAGATGAGCGGGTTCGGTTTCTCTGAATCCGAACCCGCACGAACTTCATGTTTTTTTCACGGGTCCGAGCAGACTCGGATCCTCCCGCCTTGCTCGGTTAACCCGAGCGCGCCCGAACGTCATCATGACGCTGTCGGATTCTCGCGAGACTCGGATTCTATATAAGGAGCCGCGCGTCGCCGCCATTTTCACACGTGCATTGAGATTGATAGGGAGAGGACGTGGCTGGCGTCCTCTCCATTTAGATTAGGGTTGAGAGAGAGAGAGAGAGATTGACCTGAGGCTGTGATACTGTAGAAGAGAGTGCAGAGTTTAGTGACTGACGACCACAGTGACCACCAGACAGTGCAGTTGTTTGTTTTATTTAATATATCCGTTCTCTGCCTGAAAAAAACGATACACACAGTGACTCAGTCACATACCATATCTGTGTGCACTGCTCAGCCCAGTGTGCTGCATCAATGTGTATATATATATATCTGACTGTGCTCAGCTCACACAGCTTATAATTGTGGGGGAGACTGGGGAGCACTGCAGTGCCAGTTATAGGTTATAGCAGGAGCCAGGAGTACATAATATTATATTAAAATTAAACAGTGCACACTTTTGCTGCAGGAGTGCCACTGCCAGTGTGACTAGTGACCAGTGACCTGACCACCAGTATATATAATATTAGTAGTATACTATCTCTTTATCAACCAGTCTATATTAGCAGCAGACACAGTACAGTGCGGTAGTTCACGGCTGTGGCTACCTCTGTGTCGGCACTCGGCAGCCCGTCCATAATTGTATATACCACCTAACCGTGGTTTTTTTTTCTTTCTTTATACATACATACTAGTTACGAGTATACTATCTCTTTATCAACCAGTCTATATATTAGCAGCAGACACAGTACAGTGCGGTAGTTCACGGCTGTGGCTACCTCTGTGTCGGCACTCGGCAGCCCGTCCATAATTGTATATACCACCTAACCGTGGTTTTTTTTTCTTTCTTTATACATACATACTAGTTACGAGTATACTATCTCTTTATCAACCAGTCTATATATTAGCAGCAGACACAGTACAGTGCGGTAGTTCACGGCTGTGGCTACCTCTGTGTCGGCACTCGGCAGCCCGTCCATAATTGTATATACCACCTAACCGTGGTTTTTTTTTCTTTCTTTATAGTCATACTAGTTACGAGTATACTATCTCTTTATCAACCAGTCTATATTAGCAGCAGACACAGTACAGTGCGGTAGTTCACGGCTGTGGCTACCTCTGTGTCGGCACTCGGCAGCCCGTCCATAATTGTATATACCACCTAACCGTGGTTTTTTTTTCTTTCTTTATACATACATACTAGTTACGAGTATACTATCTCTTTATCAACCAGTCTATATTAGCAGCAGACACAGTACAGTGCGGTAGTTCACGGCTGTGGCTACCTCTGTGTCGGCACTCGGCAGCCCGTCCATAATTGTATATACCACCTAACCGTGGTTTTTTTTTCTTTCTTTATACATACATACTAGTTACGAGTATACTATCTCTTTATCAACCAGTCTATATATTAGCAGCAGACACAGTACAGTGCGGTAGTTCACGGCTGTGGCTACCTCTGTGTCGGCACTCGGCAGCCCGTCCATAATTGTATATACCACCTAACCGTGGTTTTTTTTTCTTTCTTTATACATACATACTAGTTACGAGTATACTATCTCTTTATCAACCAGTCTATATTAGCAGCAGACACAGTACAGTGCGGTAGTTCACGGCTGTGGCTACCTCTGTGTCGGCACTCGGCAGCCCGTCCATAATTGTATATACCACCTAACCGTGGTTTTTTTTCTTTCTTTATACATACATACTAGTTACGAGTATACTATCTCTTTATCAACCAGTCTATATATTAGCAGCAGACACAGTACAGTGCGGTAGTTCACGGCTGTGGCTACCTCTGTGTCGGCACTCGGCAGCCCGTCCATAATTGTATATACCACCTAACCGTGGTTTTTTTTTCTTTCTTTATACATACATACATACTAGTTACGAGTATACTATCTCTTTATCAACCAGTCTATATATTAGCAGCAGACACAGTACAGTGCGGTAGTTCACGGCTGTGGCTACCTCTGTGTCGGCACTCGGCAGCCCGTCCATAATTGTATACTAGTATCCAATCCATCCATCTCCATTGTTTACCTGAGGTGCCTTTTAGTTGTGCCTATTAAAATATGGAGAACAAAAATGTTGAGGTTCCAAAATTAGGGAAAGATCAAGATCCACTTCCACCTCGTGCTGAAGCTGCTGCCACTAGTCATGGCCGAGACGATGAAATGCCAGCAACGTCGTCTGCCAAGGCCGATGCCCAATGTCATAGTACAGAGCATGTCAAATCCAAAACACCAAATATCATTAAAAAAAGGACTCCAAAACCTAAAATAAAATTGTCGGAGGAGAAGCGTAAACTTGCCAATATGCCATTTACCACACGGAGTGGCAAGGAACGGCTGAGGCCCTGGCCTATGTTCATGGCTAGTGGTTCAGCTTCACATGAGGATGGAAGCACTCAGCCTCTCGCTAGAAAAATGAAAAGACTAAAGCTGGCAAAAGCAGTAGCACCGCAAAGAACTGTGCGTTCTTCGAAATCCCAAATCCACAAGGAGAGTCCGACTCCAATTGTGTCGGTTTCGATGCCTGACCTTCCCAACACTGGACTTGAAGAGCATGCGCCTTCCACCATTTGCACGCCCCCTGCAAGTGATGGAAGGAGCACCCGCAGTCCAGTTCCTGATAGTCAGATTGAAGATGTCAGTGTTGAAGTACACCAGGATGAGGAGGATATGGGTGTTGCTGGCGCTGGGGAGGAAATTGACCAGGAGGATTCTGATGGTGAGGTGGTTTGTTTAAGTCAGGCACCCGGGGAGACACCTGTTGTCCGTGGTAGGAATATGGCCGTTGACATGCCTGGTGAAAATACCAAAAAAATCAGCTCTTCGGTGTGGAAGTATTTCACCAGAAATGCGGACAACAGGTGTCAAGCCGTGTGTTCCCTTTGTCAAGCTGTAATAAGTAGGGGTAAGGACGTTAACCACCTCGGAACATCCTCCCTTATACGTCACCTGCAGCGCATTCATAATAAGTCAGTGACAAGTTCAAAAACTTTGGGTGACAGCGGAAGCAGTCCACTGACCAGTAAATCCCTTCCTCTTGTAACCAAGCTCACGCAAACCACCCCACCAACTCCCTCAGTGTCAATTTCCTCCTTCCCCAGGAATGCCAATAGTCCTGCAGGCAATGTCACTGGCAATTCTGACGAGTCCTCTCCTGCCTGGGATTCCTCCGATGCATCCTTGCGTGTAACGCCTACTGCTGCTGGCGCTGCTGTTGTTGCTGCTGGGAGTCGATGGTCATCCCAGAGGGGAAGTCGTAAGCCCACTTGTACTACTTCCAGTAAGCAATTGACTGTTCAACAGTCCTTTGCGAGGAAGATGAAATATCACAGCAGTCATCCTGCTGCAAAGCGGATAACTGAGGCCTTGACAACTATGTTGGTGTTAGACGTGCGTCCGGTATCCGCCGTTAGTTCACAGGGAACTAGACAATTTATTGAGGCAGTGTGCCCCCGTTACCAAATACCATCTAGGTTCCACTTCTCTAGGCAGGCGATACCGAGAATGTACACGGACGTCAGAAAAAGACTCACCAGTGTCCTAAAAAATGCAGTTGTACCCAATGTCCACTTAACCACGGACATGTGGACAAGTGGAGCAGGGCAGGGTCAGGACTATATGACTGTGACAGCCCACTGGGTAGATGTATGGACTCCCGCCGCAAGAACAGCAGCGGCGGCACCAGTAGCAGCATCTCGCAAACGCCAACTCTCTCCTAGGCAGGCTACGCTTTGTATCACCGCTTTCCAGAATACGCACACAGCTGAAAACCTCTTACGGCAACTGAGGAAGATCATCGCGGAATGGCTTACCCCAATTGGACTCTCCTGTGGATTTGTGGCATCGGACAACGCCAGCAATATTGTGTGTGCATTAAATATGGGCAAATTCCAGCACGTCCCATGTTTTGCACATACCTTGAATTTGGTGGTGCAGAATTTTTTAAAAAACGAGAGGGGCGTGCAAGAGATGCTGTCGGTGGCCAGAAGAATTGCGGGACACTTTCGGCGTACAGGCACCACGTACAGAAGACTGGAGCACCACCAAAAACTACTGAACCTGCCCTGCCATCATCTGAAGCAAGAAGTGGTAACGAGGTGGAATTCAACCCTCTATATGCTTCAGAGGTTGGAGGAGCAGCAAAAGGCCATTCAAGCCTATACAATTGAGCACGATATAGTAGGTGGAATGCACCTGTCTCAAGCGCAGTGGAGAATGATTTCAACGTTGTGCAAGGTTCTGATGCCCTTTGAACTTGCAACACGTGAAGTCAGTTCAGACACTGCCAGCCTGAGTCAGGTCATTCCCCTCATCAGGCTTTTGCAGAAGAAGCTGGAGACATTGAAGGAGGAGCTAACACGGAGCGATTCCGCTAGGCATGTGGGACTTGTGGATGGAGCCCTTAATTCGCTTAACAAGGATTCACGGGTGGTCAATCTGTTGAAATCAGAGCACTACATTTTGGCCACCGTGCTCGATCCTAGATTTAAAGCCTACCTTGGATCTCTCTTTCCGGCAGACACAAGTCTGCTGGGGTTGAAAGACCTGCTGGTGACAAAATTGTCAAGTCAAGCGGAACGCGACCTGTCAACATCTCCTCCTTCACATTCTCCCGCAACTGGGGGTGCGAGGAAAAGGCTCAGAATTCCGAGCCCACCCGCTGGCGGTGATGCAGGGCAGTCTGGAGCGACTGCTGATGCTGACATCTGGTCCGGACTGAAGGACCTGACAACGATTACGGACATGTCGTCTACTGTCACTGCATATGATTCTCTAAACATTGATAGAATGGTGGAGGATTATATGAGTGACCGCATCCAAGTAGGCACGTCACACAGTCCGTACTTATACTGGCAGGAAAAAGAGGCAATTTGGAGGCCCTTGCACAAACTGGCTTTATTCTACCTAAGTTGCCCTCCCACAAGTGTGTACTCCGAAAGAGTGTTTAGTGCCGCCGCTCACCTTGTCAGCAATCGGCGTACGAGGTTACATCCAGAAAATGTGGAGAAGATGATGTTCATTAAAATGAATTATAATCAATTCCTCCGCGGAGACATTGACCAGCAGCAATTGCCTCCACAAAGTACACAGGGAGCTGAGATGGTGGATTCCAGTGGGGACGAATTGATAATCTGTGAGGAGGGGGATGTACACGGTGATATATCGGAGGGTGATGATGAGGTGGACATCTTGCCTCTGTAGAGCCAGTTTGTGCAAGGAGAGATTAATTGCTTCTTTTTTGGGGGGGGTCCAAACCAACCCGTCATATCAGTCACAGTCGTGTGGCAGACCCTGTCACTGAAATGATGGGTTGGTTAAAGTGTGCATGTCCTGTTTTGTTTATACAACATAAGGGTGGGTGGGAGGGCCCAAGGACAATTCCATCTTGCACCTCTTTTTTCTTTTCTTTTTCTTTGCGTCATGTGCTGTTTGGGGAGGGTTTTTTGGAAGGGACATCCTGCGTGACACTGCAGTGCCACTCCTAGATGGGCCCGGTGTTTGTGTCGGCCACTAGGGTCGCTTATCTTACTCACACAGCTACCTCATTGCGCCTCTTTTTTTCTTTGCGTCATGTGCTGTTTGGGGAGGGTTTTTTGGAAGGGACATCCTGCGTGACACTGCAGTGACACTCCTAGATGGGCCCGGTGTTTGTGTCGGCCACTAGGGTCGCTTATCTTACTCACACAGCTACCTCATTGCGCCTCTTTTTTTCTTTGCGTCATGTGCTGTTTGGGGAGGGTTTTTTGGAAGGGACATCCTGCGTGACACTGCAGTGCCACTCCTAGATGGGCCCGGTGTTTGTGTCGGCCACTAGGGTCGCTAATCTTACTCACACAGCTACCTCATTGCGCCTCTTTTTTTCTTTGCGTCATGTGCTGTTTGGGGAGGGTTTTTTGGAAGGGCCATCCTGCGTGACACTGCAGTGCCACTCCTAGATGGGCCCGGTGTTTGTGTCGGCCACTAGGGTCGCTTATCTTACTCACACAGCGACCTCGGTGCAAATTTTAGGACTAAAAATAATATTGTGAGGTGTGAGGTATTCAGAATAGACTGAAAATGAGTGGAAATTATGGTTTTTGAGGTTAATAATACTTTGGGATCAAAATGACCGCCAAATTCTATGATTTAAGCTGTTTGTTAGGTTTTTTGGAAAAAAACACCCGAATCCAAAACACACCCGAATCCGACAAAAAAAATTCGGTGAGGTTTTCCAAAACGCGGTCGAACCCAAAACACGGCCGCGGAACCGAACCCAAAACCAAAACACAAAACCCGAAAAATTTCCGGCGCTCATCTCTACTATAAAGTATCTCAATCTACAACACTTTTTTAAATGATTACGTTTTTCTATTTGTGTGTTTTGAGTTCACCTTTTATTGCACAGTATTTATTATTTGTAGGCACGGTTGCACTTTACAGTATATCATTTTCATATTATGTCATTTTTAACTATGTATGGAAGTTTTAAACACTTCCTCTTTTTCTATGTTGTGAGTAACTATGGCAACCCTGTTTACAGTGTCAACGCGCCGAACTGGGCGGACCGGCGCTGTGTCAGTTCCGGAGGGACCGGGCGACGCGGCCGGGATCCGAGCAGCGTGTTTCACACTGACGGGAGGAGTCATCCTACACCTTAAGGTATTTAAACATTGTATCACATGTATGTCACTTATCCTGACGACGGGGCTGCGACCCCGAAACGTTGAAGAAGTCCATGTTGACAATAAAGTCACTGCACTTTGATTATTAAGAGTAAGACTCCGAGTGCCGCCCGTTTTGTTGCTTCTATTGCTGGGCTGTGGCCTTGTGGGAGGGCACCGTGAGCACTATATTTCAAGGGACTGCTGAGTGCCGGGTCGTTTTGCACCATATATATATATATATATATATATATATATATATATATATATATATAGAGAGAGAGATAAACAATTCAGCCGGCACTCAAATCAGATAAGCAACATGCCTCGGTGCCATAACCATACTAAGCATACACAATTCCAAATGGTGGAAATCAGGCACTCCAGAGGCTAATTGAAAAAGAAAGCTTGTATTGACATAGAAGCGACGTTTCGGGGCTGTGCCCCTTCCTCAAGGCATACCAATATTGGTATGCCTTGAGGAAGGGGCACAGCCCCGAAACGTCGCTTCTATGTCAATACAAGCTTTCTTTTTCAATTAGCCTCTGGAGTGCCTGATTTCCACCATTTGGAATTGTGTGTGTATATATATATATATATATATATATTTATATACACGCACTTTAAAAGTGTTTCGGAGGCAACGCTCTCTGTGCCTCCAGCTGTCAGTGTGAAGGGGCCGGAAGCGGGGGGCGGGCCAGGCATTGGGCAGCAAAAACCCATTGATAAAATCCCTATAAGCGGCACCTAGCTGAAGTGCAGCTTTGACAGGGGCGTGCTTTCAGCTCATATGGAAAGCACGCCCCTGTCACTGAGGATGCTATAATTGGGCAGTGGTCGATTTGGGGAGGGGACACCACAGAACGTGCCCGCCTGTCCTCTAGTAAGTTTTTTTTTATACCAAATTTACATTATACTATTTGCGCGGTCCCCGTCCGCCTGTTCCCCAGCCCATCCCGCAGCCTGTTTCCCTGCACCGTGTCAGCCCCGGCAGAGGGGGGCAGGGGCATACCTAACTGGTGGTGGTGTTACTCGTGGATCTATGGGGGGGGGGGTCGGTCTGTGTGACAGGACAGAGGTGTGTGTAAGTATTTATATCATACAGTAATATGGGGCCCCGAGGCGGTATATTTCCTGTGGGGTCTTAATATGGCTCTGCTACTTATACATTTTATATGCTGCCACACACTGCTTTTATTTACCTTTGGTTGGCTGTGGCTGGGGGCAGTTCTTCCAGGTTGGCAGGTTCCACATCCTTCTGAAAGTTATTTCTCCAGGGCCAACAAAAGTGCAGGAGGCAGAGCCGACAGGGAGAAGAAGATGGAAGGAGTCGGGAACAGCTGAGGCCATGAGCATGTTCAGCACAGGGCCGGTTCAAGGGCGCAGAGCGCCCCGGGCAGGAAAGGGGCGTGGCCTAATACAGGGGGCGTGGTGAGTCACGCCCCCTGTACATTGAAAGCGCCGCTTGAATGCTGAGCGGTGCGCGATGACGTCATCGCGCACCGCACAGCAAAAGGTCCTCTCCACGAAGAGAAACTAGACGCTATGCGTCTAGTTCCCTTCGTGGAGAGGACCTTTGCTGTGCGCGATGACGTCATCGCGCACCGCTCAGCAGTTACTCTCCACGAAGGGAAACTAGACGCATAGCGTCTAGTTCCCTTCACAGGAGGCGCCGAGGACGGGGACGGCAGCGGGCAGCGGAGGCGGACGGGGGACATAGCGGGCAGCAGTGGCGGATCTTGCCACGGTGCGGCGCCCTCCGGATGGCGCCAGCGCCCTCCGGAAGGCGGCGCCCCGGGCAAAAGTCCTGCTTGCCCGTGGCAAGAACCGCCACTGGTTCAGCATGGTGGGTGCGCTCAGACAGGCACCTGCAGGCACTGGCTGCACTACTCTCCCTTGTGTAGTGTGCGACGCAGCCCAGTCTTAGGAAACAGAGGTAGCGGCAGACGGCAGCGGTGGGGACCCCGGTCCCGTGAGGAGAGATGGAGGGAAAGCAGAGCAACTGAGACAATTCAGCTTCTGCGCATGCGCAGAAGCTATTTCCCAACGTTGCGCGATCGGAGCTGAGCCCTGATCGCGGCAACCAGCCAGGCAAAGGAGTGAGTGATGGCCATGGAGGGGGAGTCAGGACGGGCCAAACAGGGACCGACCTGAAGTCCCTGCGTACCAGTCCGGCCCGTAGATCCACGAGTAGCAGCACCACCAAATAGATATGCCCCTGGCCCCCTCTGCTGGGGCTGACACGGTGCAGGGAGACAGGCTACGGGATGGGCTGGGGAACAGGCGGACGGGGACGGCCGCAGATAGTAATGTAAATTAAGTATAAAAAACTTACTAGATGACAGGCGGGTACGTTCTCTGGTGCCCCCTCCCCAAATCGACCACTGCCCAATTATAGCTTCCTCAGTGACAGGGGCGTGCTTTCCATATGAGCTGAAAGCACGCCCCTGTCAAAGCGGCACTTCAGCTAGGTGCCGCTTATAGGGATTTTATCAATGGGTTTTTGCTGCCCAATGCCTGGCCCCGCCCCCCGCTTCCGGCCCCTTCACACTGACAGCTGGAGGCACCGAGAGCGGTGCCTCCGAAACACTTTTAAAGTGCGTTTTTGAAAATTTAACAATGATTAAAATAATATAAAGGCCAAAGCATTTACTTATGACACAGAATATGTGTCATAAGAATCTTCTTTGTATTATTTTAATCATTAATATCAGGGGAGGCACTGCCTCCCCTGCCTCCCCTGACTGCACGTCCCTGGTCTATACCCCATGGTACTAATGTGGACCCCAGTATCCTCTAGGACGTAAGAGAAATAACATGATTTGGATGACGTCACGGAGTTGAGTAATTCTAATTGTTAAGCCACAGGCTTGACTACCTGCCCAGGAGGGAAACTGGTGACACTAAAATCTTATTAAGAACTGACTTAGGCCGGTTCTCAATAGCTCTGGTAATTGTTCTGCACTTTAGTACTTACAGGACAAAGGGGTCCCATGATCTTTTTTTATTTATTTATATTCTCTGTTTTACATTGTATATTCTAGACATCTTTGTGATGTGCATCATGTGGTATTATATTTCATATATGTTTCTACACATGATATGTTTTTTGTTCTTCTCCTCATGTGCTGATTAATGCATATTGGTGTGAAATCATCTGAGGAGGAAACGACCATAAAGGACGTATTGTATACTGTCATATACTATCACGTTACTGTGGTGATAGGCGCCTAGTGATATTTATACACAATACTCCATATTCTTGTATTGCTATAAACTTTGGGGTGTTGTGGAGAGTCACCCATTTGGTGTATATGGTTCATAGGGCTGCCTGAGTGTTTTTGCGCAGTTTTTGGAGTACCCGACAATCACCTTTTGCACAAATATTTGACCTCTGTTTATTGTGTCGAATCCTGCATTAAATTTCCTTTCATTTGATATATGAATCATTGCACTGCATGAAGTGTAACAGTTTTTATAAGCATTCGAAGTTGAAAAACATTAAAATTTCAAAAAGTGTCCGCAATTTTGGCCACCACTGTATATAAGTGGATCACTAATCTGTATTATAGTATAATTAGTCTATATAATTGTTATTATGTATACCAATATGTGTATTTTTTTATATATTTATTTTTATCCCCGGAAGGTATAAATCTACTTATTGTTTTAATAAAAGAACTATTTTTTACATATGCATTATATAGATTGGTTCATGTATGTACTACAGGTTGAGTATCCCTTATCCAAAATGCTTGGGACCAGAGGTATTTTGGATATGGGATTTTTCCGTACTTTGGAATAATTGCATACCATAATGAGATATCATGGCGATAGGACCTAAATCTAAGCACAGAATGCATTTATGTTACATATACACCTTATACACACACAGCCTGAAGGTCATTTTAGCCAATATTTTTTTATAACTTTGTACATTAAACAAAGTGTGTCTACATTCACACAATTCATTCATGTTTCATATACACCCTATACATACAGCCTGAAGGTCATTTAATACAATATTTTTAATAACTTTGTGTATTAAACAAAGTTTGTGTACATTGAGTCCTCAAAAAACAAAGGTTTCACTATCTCACTCTCCCTCAAAAAAGTCCGTATTTCGGAATATTCCGTATTTCGGAATATTTGGATATGGGATACTCAACCTGTATTAAGTTCCACTTGGGTTTACTATTTCTTTGTGTCTGTTTAGAGGCTGGCATACCTATTTCCTTGGTGGCTGCTTATATACAGTTTCCTCCCAGTAGAGCATCATTAGGTACAGTATGTTTTATTGTAGGGCTGCCACAGCACATTATGCAACATAGTACCCCCAATTCACATAATGACACACAGTATGCACAGTTCATATTTTGTCACTTTACAGTGCCCTCAGTTCATATTATGCCTCATTGCATGTTGAGAATTTAGAGTTGAACTATTGACTGTCTATCTTTTTACTGCAGATCTATCAACCAGATATTGGCTATAAGTAAGGATGTACATCTGCTGAAGGCAGACCAACAGCATTCATTGGACATGTCAGGAAGGCACACTGCAGCCAGTAGAGCCGGCCTTAGGATGCTCTGAGCACTGCTCATTTTCTAAGTAACAGCAGCCCAACCTCCTTGGTGTGACATCATGATGTCACATGTTTGGAGGTGGATCTGGGGGCATTTTCCTGCCCTGCTCCAGCACTGCTTTCCCCTAGCATGGGGCTGGTGAAAAGTGACAATACCAATGATGACAGTTGCATAAATATCAATGGGCAGCGCAGCTTTTTGCTTGGAGATGCATAAACCCCTGCGTAAATCCAACCGATTCTTGAAATAGCATATGTCAATAAATCAGGCTACGCAGCTGCGGCCATTTTGCCTGTGACTCAGTATCAACCCCAAAATGACGTAGAAAGAAAGGAGCAGACACACACATATAGGGAGCAGGCACAGGGTGTCATAGAGATATACACAGAGTGAGTGCAGTGCGCACTGTATTAATGTTAGAAAAGCTGGAGTTTATGTTTGCGGTACTTCTGTGCAAAGATATTATCTCAAGACAATACAGAAAAATAAAGATACATACTTTTATTATAGAAAAACATAATGAACAATAATGGCAGGACAGCCCCTGAAAAAGAACTCTCCTTACCTTTTTATATTACTACCAAATATAGCTCTGCAAAAAGAAATCTCGTCACTGCTCCGGAAACAAGGTGCACCTATCTTTCTACTCAATACTTTACTAGGAACATCTTCACTCTGACCAGATTTCCCTTTCGGCTTCTTCAGAGCCCTGCACCTTCGCAAAGGTGGCCATCTTGATTCAGAAAAGTGCCCTATTTGAAATCTCTGCATATTTGCTTAAATCATGGCATGCAGCTAAACAGCCAATTTGCACTTCATACATAAACAATTGTGTTTTAATTCAAGTTGTTCCTAAGTGTTTAAAACATGTTTAAGAAAAGAGGAACGGTATTACACTGCTGTCATATTTGTATTAATCTTTAAGACTCTTTTACTCTCAATAACGTTAAAGGTTATGTGAAAAATCTTAACAGTTGAATTAAAGAGAATCTGAAGTATAACAAGCCAGTATGGATTCTGAAGTTACTTTGGGGCAGATTTATTAAGCCTGGTGAAGTGATACATTGCACAGTGATAAAGCACCAGCCAATCACCTCCTAACTACCATGTCACCGGCTGGGTTTGAAAAATGACAGTTAGGGGCTGACTGGCTGGTGCTTTATCACCTTCAACTTTATCACTTCACCAGGCTTAATAAATCTGCCCCTTTGTTCTGTATTCTTCCATCTCGTATTCCGCACCTGGGGGAGACAGTGCTTTCAGTTTACTTTCAGTTTCCTGGTTTAGTTCTTCCAACGTACTTTTTATTTTTATCAAACCCTCAGGAGATCAGCTTTCTAAACCACCAGTTTAACGGTTGGTTACCATTTCACCACTTCCAGTTCAATGACAGGCTTTCAGCCTCTAGCTAATGAGACATCACACCCAGCCGTTATTGAAGATAAAATCTCAAGCTAGTGTCTGGGTGTGAATTATTAAACCACATTGATAAATAGATATATATTTATAGAGATGCATGTCTATGTATATAATAATATAGCCTGTCTTGCGTCACATACGTATATTTAATCAGCAACAGAAATCTATAGAAGTCATAGAATTATTATTTTTTCTGTAAGTAATTTCCATATACAGATGATGCACAATTAACTTAAAAGAACAGCATGATTGAACACCAGTTACACAGTATGTACAGTGCTCACCTTACTGCAACATATGTTCTCTGCACCTAAGTACATTAAAATGCATTAATTACATTAAACAGTGTCCTCTTTATAACTACATATTTCCTGTAATGCTAGATTTGACCTGTGTTACGTTGGGGACAGGGTTGGACTGGCCCACAGGGGAATAGGGGAAACCTTGGTGGGCCCCACTGCCTGGGGGCCCATATCCTCCTCTAGGGATTAGGTTCCAGACTATGCACTTGAATTATACATTATACATACATTATGTTACATTATACTGCACAGGATTTAGTTGTATTTTCTACAATGCATTGCCGTTATTAATCTGGTACAGTATCATGCATGCACTAGCAGTAATTACTATATATATATATATATATATATATATATATAGATAGATAGATAGATAGATAGATATATATATATATATATATATATATATATATATATATATATATAGGTAGAGATCCCTGCACTCTCACATGTCACAGCCAGCAGCTGGGGTTACAATCAAAGTCCAACCTTACATAAGATGGGACCCATAGTACAACACAATTATCTCCACAATACGGAAATGATAGCACTCTCCAGACTAAGGTGTCAACATAAATCAAAAATTGTTCATATTTAATGTCAGACAATCTCACAGTTCCAGAAGGTATCCACTGGATACCTTCTGGAACTGTGAGATTGTCTTTGACATTAAATATGAACAATTTTTGATTTATGTTGACACCGTAGTCTGGAGAGTGCTATCATTTCCGTATTGTGGAGATAATTGTGATATATATATATATATATATATATATATATATACATTTATCAAGGGGCCCAGACCAAACCTCTGTGGCAGCTGACCACACCACCTCTATAGACTGGTCACACCCCTAAACATGGTACCCTACCACGGGATTCCCGTGGTGGGCCCTTGACACTGGGTGAGGATTATACAGTAAGTGGTAAATTAACTATGCAGTGTTTTTCAAAGCCACTGTGTCTTTGGTAGTAATGGCCGCTACATTTAAAGGGGAAATAATAAATACTAAAACAGGCTTGGTTTTGTATTAAATATTATTGCCCCTTTAAATCCAGTAGCTGAAATTGGCAAAGATGGTAGGAATTGGGAAGTGTTACATAGTAAATGAGAGCAGATAAGAACCACTTGACCCATCTAGTCTGCTCCTTTTATTAAATTAAGTCATAGGCATACCAGCCTACTTTAGAAACTAAATATGCGGGACCTGGTGTGTCCAAAAAATGGGCGGGACCTCAGGTGGAGGAGGTGGTACCTTGGGTGGAGGGGGGTAGCCTTGATTCATCATTTTGGGGATCCCACCCAGGGTGGCATGGCCAACAGGGGTACAGAATAACCCCGCACCGGTGGCCCCACTGCCTCCTACCCTAGAGATCAGGTTCCAGACTGCGCAGTTGAATTATACATCAAACATATGTTACAATATACTGCATAAGACTATGGTGTATTTTCTACAGGGAATTGCTGTTATTAATCTGGTACATTATCATGCATGCATTAGCAGTATTTACTATATATGGTTATCAAGGGACCCAGATTATGCACTTTTTAATGGTTAGCTAAGCATCTGTGGTGGTTGGCCATACACTCTCTGGAGACTAGCCACACCCCTAAACATGGGCCCCACTTTTTATTTCCTCAGTGGGCCCTTCATGCCCCAGTCCGACACTGATCCCACCTACCGAAACAGTACCCCGATGGTCTAGGTGCCACAGTAGGTGGGTATCTCCTTATAGGATTGAGAGTAATATGGTCATGGAATATATGCTATGCTTCAACGAATATAAACACACCAGTTGCTTTATCACAACTGGTTTTGCAAACTTTGTACTTATGAGCTAACATATTTATTGTACCTAAACTACTTACAGACAAGACGTAGCCTCAATTTATATGATTGATTGTGATCTCTCTAAAGCATTTCTAGTTTTGTAGCAATGAACTTATATTCAAATTCGCTAATGCCTTTTCAACTTATTTTTTTAGTGAAAAGGCACTGGTGAAAAATGCCACAAAATCAGCAAAAATGGCCTGCGTTTTTGCCGGCGCAGGTGAGAAAACATGTGGATTTGCCAATCCACATGTTTTTCGCCCCTGATTAATCTTTTGCCTAGCAAAAAAAGTGGCCCTGAATCACCATTTGCCCTAAAAATAGCGAAAAGTCCAGTTTTTTCACCTAGGCAAAAAAAAAAAAAAAAAACGGACGTAATTGAATACCGTCTTTGGTATTCCAGTTCCAGATATAACAATATTTTTAAAAAAGTATTAAAAAAATTATAAAAAAAAAATGAATGATTGCATTGTTTAATAATAATATTTTTTCCTGTGGATACTTTCGCCTAATGCCATCCTCTTGTGTTGCTGTCCATGCTAAATAGGCTTCCTCATGCTATACATGTAAGCGCTAGTCATCACCAAAAATGGACTTTCACTAAGCACATATAAACATACATGTGAAGATGTATGTAATATATGTGCTGGCAGTGGATCTGTGATCGGCAGCGGTGCTGTGTAGCACAGCCACGACGCAGAATGTGTGACTTGGCATTAGGCGTCACTATCCTAAATAAGCCCACAGACTCCTTTGAAACTAGCCAATGAGAACCTGGGGGCGGGCTTAGGAGAGTGACATCATGTTACCTGACTGGGGTACGAGTATTAACCTTTTGCTTGATGTCTAGGTAAGTGTTTTCCAAACTCAGTCGTCAAGTCACCCTACAAGTCCAGGTTTTAAAGCTATCCATGCTTAAGCACAGGTGACTTAATTAGTGCTTCATTTTATTTTATTTTATTTAACCATCTGTATTCAAGCATGGAGACCTTAAAACCTGAATGGTTAGGTGCCTTGACCAGGGCCAGATTAACAATGGGGCAAATGGAGCTACAGATTCAGGCCTCCACATAAAAATAGGCCCATCATCTTGATAGCATGAGGATGACCAGCCACCAGCTGGCTACACGGTCGGCCATAAATCATAACCATTAAATTGTATTTCTATTTTCCACACAAAATGGTGGAATTTTTATACTTATTTAGGCAGACATTAAGTCTGATAGTGTGTGGGATCTACATGGCACTGACCACGTCCACACAGCACTGGTCACACCCCCTCTGCTCCTCATAATAGGCCCTTGAACATTTTCAGGACTAGGCCCATGAGGCCCTTAATCCAGCCCTGGCCTTGAGGTTCGTGTTTGGAAAACCCTAGTCTTAGTGATTACCTGTTGCACTAAGCTCTGGAAAACAGGGCCAGATTGCCCATCTGGCACTTCTGGCATATGCCAGAAGGGCCGATTGGCAGGTGGGCTGGTCTGGTCCCTCAGAAAGCCAGGAAGGCCGCGCACAGTGTTGTTGTTCAAGGTATTGATGCTGAGAGAGAGTTTGCTGAGAGCACTCTTGTTTCTAAACTACTGGTGTACAGGGCTCATAACTGATCTTACATTTTCCGACTGCTTAGCCGCTGTGTCCTTTACCAGCATGGTAAAGCTCACCTGATGGTACCTAGAAAGTGTATTCCCAGTTGCGCAAATGAAATGATTATTAGCAGCCACCTACACTTTTAGGAGAAAGACACCAATCTCCCAATATTCATAAATGCATAAGAAAGAAGTGGAGGATCCGGCGCTTAGTAATCATACATGTTTGGGAAGTGAATAATGTGGAAAAACCACCTTCCTTAGATGAACAGAATTTTAATGACCATAAAGTGCAAATGTATATCACACTTAATTAACAAGACACACATGAATAAAAACAAAAAATTAAAAAAGCAAAGTGCTGTCCATAGTAGGTCTGTGCAGGATATCCGTTCTTGAGAAGGTAATTCTACCGAAACGCGTTGTTCGGACGTTTATGCTGATATCCAGGAGGAAGCTGTGCAGTAAAAACCAACCCACGAGGGGCTTACATGCGAGCTGCAGTTGTGCTGTGCTATTAGCACGGGACCTTTGCTTTGCCATCAGGCTTAGCCCACCGCAGCCTACCTTTCTGGTGAGATAAAATTACATCTGGCACCTGCACAGACCTACTATGGACAGCACTTTGCTTTTTTATGTTTTTATTCATGTGTGTCTTGTTAATTAAGTGTGATATGCATTTGCACTTTATGGTCATTAAAATTCTGTTCATCTAAGTAAGGTAGTTTTTCCACATTATTCACTTCCCAAACATGTATGATTACTAAGCGCCGAATCCTCCACTTCTTTCTTATGCATTTATGAAAGCTCACCTGATGGTCATCCCACTCCTGCAGGTACATTATATCAGATGCTGTGGATGACCCTGAATGGAGTAACTGCAATTGGGGTAGCAGCGGTGAGTATAGAGAAAATCTCTCTCCAAGTTGAAATGCAGAAATCACTGAGTGATACAGGTTGAGTATTCCATATCCAAATATTCCGAAATACGGACGTTTTTGAGTGAGAGTGAGATAGTGAAACCTTTGTTTTCTGATGACTCAATGTACACAAACTTTGTTTAATACACAAAGTTATTAAAAATATTGTATTAAATGACCTTCAGGCTGTGTGTAGAAGGTGTTCAGCCTCTCACTAAGCCCTTTCTGGCAAATTTGAAGCCTACAGTATAACCACCTTTACTTTTCAATAATCTGTTCAGAAGAGGTGTTTGTAGAACGGTGTTTTATTATTCAGTAAAGGGATCACAGATATGATGCGTTGATTTGATGTACAATACGATATGATGATATGTGATAATGAGGTAAAACTGATAATGAAACAAGAATATGCAATTATGATATGCATGTGAAAAGCAAAATGGATATACACAAGTACATATAACATGGGCTGTGCAAACATGTGATTACATGTGCAAGTATAAACTACAGTGCAGCTAACATTACTCACTGGCTAAACAGGTTGAGATGAGACATTTAATATACAAACTCACCATCGAATGCTATATGAGAGTTGGACCCATGTAAAGCATGACTGTCTGGGACCATGAGGGAAGTAGAAAGGCTGATCCCAGCTTCTTCATCCCAGAATGCATTGCAAGACTGGCTACAAGAGGCTATGAGGGTCAAATTAATTGATGGGACTGACCACCAGATGGGGCAATAATACAACTTTCTGTAGTAAAAGTAATCAGATCTACACAAAGCAAATGCTGAAGGCATGACACTCCCCGTCTGGTATCACTGGTACCATATTTTAAACTCTAAACAGATAACAATAAGAATAGTTCAGTCACTGGTCTGAGGAACAACTTAGTCTCTCCTCGCTTACAGATCTTGACCTCAACCTTACGAACCTTCCCATCCTTGCTTGGGAACGTCTTGGTGACAAGACTTAAAGGCCATTCGTTGCGTTGTGACTGGCAATCTCTGACGAGCACAATGTCACCTGGTTTTAAGTTGGGTTTGGCAACTTGCCACTTGCTCCTTGACTGCAGGGTAGAAAGGTATTGTCTTTTCCATCTGTCCCAAAAGGTGTTTGCAAGGCTTTGAACTTGTCTCCATTGACGTTTGAACAGGTCTTTGGTATTGAATTCTCCAGGAGGAGCATAGGTAATCCCGGTCTTCTGTGTAAGAAGAGTAGCCGGAGTAAGTAGAAGTGGGTCTTCTGGGTCATTAGACACTGAAGTCAATGGTCTTCCGTTGACAATAGCTGAGACTTCAGCCATGAAGGTTGTTAAGCTCTCGTGAGTAAGTCTTGCAGTTCCCACTTGCAAGAATATGGAATCAAGGATTCTGCGTATCATGCCGATCATCCTTTCCCAGGCACCTCCCATATGAGAAGAATGAGGCGGGTTGAAGGTCCATGTACAACCTTGCTCACTGAGATATCTCTCTATGCTTTTAGTGTCAATGTTCGAATTAATTTGTAATTCTTTGGCTGCTCCAATGAAGTTGGTACCTCTGTCGGACCGGATGTGTTTTACTGGGCCACGGATAGCAATGAAGCGTCTAAAGGCATTGATGAAGCTTGAAGTGTCCATTGATTCTATAACTTCGATGTGAACAGCTCTGATGCTCATACAAGTGAATACAACCGCCCAGCGCTTGCTGTTCGCATTCGCACCTCTAGTATGTCGTGTGATGACAGTCCATGGACCAAATACATCAAGACCAACATTGGAGAAAGGAGGGTCTGTACTAAGTCTGTCTGTTGGAAGATTAGCCATCTTCTGAGTTTGGGAAGTACCACGAAGTCTACGGCAAATGATACATTTGAAGATTGTGCTGCTTACACACCTTTTCTCTCCAATAATCCAGAACCCAGCTGATCGTAGAGCTCCTTCGGTAAACAATCGTCCTTGGTGTTTGACTTCGTTGTGATAGTGTTGCACAATTAAAGAAGCTATGTGGTGACTCCCAGGAATGATTAAAGGATTTTTCTCATTTGTCTCCAAGTTTGCTTCTTGAAGACGGCCTCCTACTCTCAATAAATGATTTTCATCAAGAAAAGGGTCTAGCTTTTTTAAGGTGCTGTCTTTGGGAATAGGATTTCCACTGTTAATGCAGTCGATCTCTCCGGAAAAGATTTGGTGCTGCACAACACGGATGATAAGGTTCTTGGATCGTTGTGTTTCTTCTGGTGCGTAAACATTTTGACAGTGGTGCCAACCTTTACATCCATTCACACTTACAGATGCGTTGCGTTTAAATGAATGGACTATGTGAGTTAAGCAGGTAATGGCTCTGACAAGTGATTTCCAAGTTGAAAATCTTTGGAATCTGTGAGGCTGAAGTTGACAATCTGAAGTTACGGTATGGATTGTAGTTATTTGTGGACGAATTTCAACATCTGAGTCTGCGTCTACTAGCTTGAATATGCTACTTTCAGGATTGTTCGAATCTGCCTTGTACAGGAATTCAGGTCCTCTGAGCCATGTAGTGTCTTTGAGGATACTGGCTGGGACAGCTCTTGTAGCGTGATCTGCTGGATTGTGAGCAGTAGATACATAGTGCCACTGTTTTGGATTGGTGGATCTTCTGATTCTTAGCACACGATTGCTGACATAAACATGGAACCGTCTGGTCTCGTTGCATATGTAGCCTAATACTACCTTACTGTCTGTGTAGAAATCTGCTTCAGAGAGTCCAATTGGTAACTCAGATGAAATGAGCTCAGCTAATTCTACAGCTAGTACTGCAGCACAAAGTTCAAGTCTGGGCACTGTGTGTTCTGGACGTGGAGCTAACTTTGCTTTGCCCATGACAAATCCAATATGACATTGTCCCTTGATGTCCATGGTCTTAAGATATGCAACTGCAGCAATTGCTTGGGTTGAGGCATCAGAGAATACACATAGTCTCTGGTTTTGTACTGCTGTAGAAGGCACGGGGGCATATGGACGTGTAATGCGGAGGTTGGTTAAGGTAGATAGAGAATCTTTCCACTCTTGCCACAAGTTTCTTTTCTGGGGAGGCAGTGGGGCATCCCAGTCAATTGACTCACAGGTTAGGTCTCTGAGCAAAGCTTTACCTTGGATAGTGACAGGAGCTGCAAATCCTAAGGGGTCGTACAAGCTGTTTAGAGTAGAGAGAACACCTCTGCGAGTGAAGGGTCTTTCTTCGCTGTTTACTTGGAAGGTAAAGGTGTCAGATTTTAAGTCCCACAAGAGTCCAAGGCTACGTTGAGCTGGTGGGGAATCGGTTCCTAAATCCAAGTCTCTTAAATCGCTGGTATGATCTTGGGAAGGGAAGGCTTCCATCACTACTTTGCTGTTGGAAGCTATTTTGTGAAGCCTCAGGTTTGAACAAGCAAGCATTTCCTGAGCTCTTTTGAGGAGGCTGATTGCTGTCTCGGCTGTTGGCATAGATTTTAGGCAGTCATCCACGTAGAAGTCTTTATCTACAAGTTGTCTAACATCAGAACCATACTCTAGCTCACCCTCTTGAGCTGAACGTCTGAGTCCATAGATGGCAACTGCAGGTGAAGGGCTGTTACCAAAGATGTGTACCTTCATGCGATACTCCGTGATGTCTTTTGAGGGGTCATTGTCTCTGAACCAGAAGAATCTTAGGAAATTCCTGTCTTTTTCTCTCACAAGAAAGCAATGAAACATTTGTTGAATGTCAGCTGTGAAGGCAATAGAGTCTTTTCGGAAACGGATGAGTACTCCTAGGAGTTTGTTGTTAAGGTCTGGTCCTGTCAGGAGTACGTCATTTAAAGAAACACCTTCAAACTGGGCACTGGAATCGAACACCACTCTTATCTGACCTGGTTTCTTCGGGTGATATACTCCGAACATTGGCAGGTACCAGCATTCTTCTGTGTCTTTAAGAATGGGAGCTATCTCGGCGTGACCATTCTCAAATATTTTAGCCATAAAGGAGAAGAAATGATCTTTCATCTCTGGTTTCCTGTGAAAGTTATGTTTAAGTGAAGAGAAGCGTTTGAGTACTTGTTCTCTGTCATTAGGAAGGCGTTGTCTGGGTGTTCTAAAGGGTAGAGGAGCAACCCAGCTGTTGGCATCATCCTTGACTAGTCCTTCCTCCATTATTTCCAAGAATAGTTTGTCCTCTATGGACATTGTCACCTGGTCATCCTTCTTTGTTCTCTGGAAGACTGCGTGTCCCAGATGATCTTGATAGTTGTCACAGATATGGTTGTCACTAGTTGAGTCTATGAAGGTACAGTGTGGTAATTCCTTTATGAGGAAATGGTTATGACATGGCTGGAATAGAGAAGGGCGTCCATTTTCTAAAGTACAGGTAAGCATGCTGTTGACAGAATCTGGTTTATGCACATCTCCAAGACATACTTCTCCTATTATTACCCATCCCAGATCCAGTCTTTGAGCGTAAGGTGCGTTATGTGGACCATTAATCTGACTTCTGGCTTTGTGGACTTGTAGGATATCCCTCCCAATGAGTAGATTTATTTGGGCATGTGGATCCAGTTCTGGTATCAGATGTGCTATGCGTTTCAAATGTGTATGGTGTTTAGCTACATCTGGTGTAGGAATCTCACTCCTATTGTCTGGAATCTCGTCACACTCTGTGATAGTTGGTAAAGAGAGACATGTCTTCCCATCCAAGGACTCAATTTGATAGCCAGTTGCTCTCCTTCCTGTTGTCTCAAAACTCCCTGCGCAGGATCTTAAGGAGTAAGGAGTGCTGGGTCCTTTAACATTAAAGGTCTCAAAGAAGATTGATCTGGCTAGAGACCTGTTACTTTGGTCATCTAGGATTGCATAAAGTTTAACGGCTTTGTCTGGATGGCCTTTGGGGTAAACTTTGACTAAACATATTTTGGAGCAGGATCTACCGCTAATGGCATCTTTGCAGACTTCGGTACATTGTGAAGTTATTTCTGGTGTGACTGCAACAGTGTCTTTTTGTTCTACACTGTGCTCCCCGCCATGCTCTGTATCGGTATAACTGTGTTGCAAAGCCCATGGGGGAGGACCAGGGTGTAGAGCGGTATTGTGGTCTGTGCTGTGGCATTCTGTGCAGTTAGCACTAACCTTGCAGTCCTTGGCGAGGTGTGATGTGGAGGAACAGCACTTGTAGCAGATCCTATTCTCCTTTAAGAAGGCTTTGCGGTTCTCCAGGGACTTTTCTCTGAAGGTTCTGCATTTCAGGAGAGGATGCGGTTTGTGATGCAGAGGACATTGCTTGGCTGGATCTTTGTCTGTGGTCTCTTGGCGATTAAAGCTGGTAGACCTGCGGAAAGAATCTGAATAATGCACATTAGTCTTGTGAACTGCAACTGATGTTTTGCGGGGGTTAGGTACCATAGGTGCAGTATTTGTCAAGGTAAAGGCAAAACTAGGATCATTCCTGGTCATAGCTTGCTGGTGTACAAAGTCCACGAAAACTGAGAATGGTGGAAATTGCACTTTGTTCTGCCGCTTATATTTGGAGCCATGGTTGATCCATTGTTCCTGCAGATTATACGGTAGTTTCTGCACTATAGGATTAACGCCTCTGGCTGTGTCAAGGAAGGCAAGTCCTGGTAAATCTCCCTCACATTTAGCTACTTGAAGTTCTTTTAGTAAGTCACTTAGTTCTCTGAGTCTCTGATAGCCTTTGTTGGGTAACCTGGGGAAATCGTCTATTCTTTTGAACAGAGCACTCTCTATTATCTCTGGTGAGCCATAGCACTCATTAAGTCTATCCCAGATCATCCTAAGTCCATTCTCAGGGTGGTTAATGTTAATCACTCTTATCCTTCTAGCATGTTCTGCAGATTCATTCCCAAGCCATTTAATTAAGAGGTCTATCTCTTCACTATGTGAAAGGTCTATTCCTCTGATAGCATTTTGAAAAGAGGACTGCCAGGCTCTGAAGTTCTCAGGGCGATCATTGAACTTTGAAATACTAATCGTGACTAATTCACGGCGGGTGAGAAATTTAGCAAAGTCTAATGTGTCCTGATTGGCTCTTGGAGATGTCGGTACATTAACACGGTAGGTATATGGTGTGTAGTCATACCTGTTAGTGTTGTCTGGTTCCCGACGCTTGGTATCACACCGCTTCTGTGTGAAGTAGGCTGTGTCTTTCTTGGAGTTTGCAGATTCAGACATCTGAGGTGGGGAAGAGTTGTCCCTCATAGGTTCACAGTGTCTAGGATTCTCTTGCTTGCAAATGTGTGGTCTGTTGTCCACTGGTGGTGGCGCTGTAGAGTGTACTTGATTTGTTTGCATGAAGTCTGAATGCGTACCTTGTAAAGATGGAGGGTTGCTACTCCTTTTTGAGACTTGACGTACGTATTCTGATGTGCGTTGCAGTGAATCCTGAGATCCATTCTCTGTGTCAAGTACATTGGTTCTTCTTATATCAGGGAGTTCTGCAGTCTCCAAGATTTCTGCTTCAGCTATGGCAGCCGCTGCCTCCTTCTCTGCAGCGAGCTTCTCGCCGATTGCTTCTAAGCGTTTGCTCTCGATTTTTAATTGCATCTCCTGCTCGGCAAAGTTAGCCCTTACTTTTGCGGCTTCCGCTTTTGCACGTGCCATGATGGCTGCATTACTGACAGACAAGGATTTGGAGGAACCAGAGACTTGGGACCTTGTTTTGTATGAGGATATCGTTTTCTGTGACATGGTGATCTGGTAGAGATGTTTGATTGTGTAGAGACTGCTGTAATGCTGTCTGCAAGTAACTGTTCAGACTGTGTCGCAGATCTCTGAGGAGTCAGTATCTTTGAACTGTTATGAAGCTGCTTGACTGTGAAGAGACTGTTGTGTTGCCTTATAAGCGTGGCTGCACTGACTTGTACAGGTTTCTGTGTAGTCAAATGGCGGTACTCCTATTGCTGAGCTGCCATAGTTGGTAGACTGTATAGAAACTGTGTGGCTGTCATATGCAGATAGCTGTGGCTGGCAGTGTAACGGCTCTGTAAGTCAGTATATGTCCCCACTGCTGACAGGCAATGATTTACTGACGGAGTCAGTGTAAGAGAGTCCATCTGCTTGTAGCATTCGATGTTTTACTGTTCAGCCTCTCACTAAGCCCTTTCTGGCAAATTTGAAGCCTACAGTATAACCACCTTTACTTTTCAATAATCTGTTCAGAAGAGGTGTTTGTAGAACGGTGTTTTATTATTCAGTAAAGGGATCACAGATATGATGCGTTGATTTGATGTACAATACGATATGATGATATGTGATAATGAGGTAAAACTGTTAATGAAACAAGAATATGCAATTATGATATGCATGTGAAAAGCAAAATGGATATACACAAGTACATATAACATGGGCTGTGCAAACATGTGATTACATGTGCAAGTATAAACTACAGTGCAGCTAACATTACTCACTGGCTAAACAGGTTGAGATGAGACATTTAATATACCCAAACCTTTAAACGTTCTCTGAAAACTCATCTCTTCAGACAAGCCTACCAAATTTCAGACCCACACACATAACCTTCACAGCTTCCCTATCAAGTTACATCCCCTCTGTACAGTCCACATAAACTCACATTTTGTCTTCCAACATTGCTGGGTGATCATATCATATAAGAACCTAGCAACCTGGGGAACCATAATGTGACAGGTAGCATCTATCCTTGTGTATCAATGCCTATTTCCCTATAGATTGTAAGCTTGCGAGCAGGGCCTTCCTACCTCTGTCTGTCTGTCTGTCTTTGCCCAGTTTTGTTCTATAATTGTTGTTCTAATTGTAAAGCGCAACGGAATATGCTGCGCTATATAAGAAACTGCTAATAAATAAATAAATAAATAATATACAAACTCACCATCGAATGCTATATGAGAGTTGGACCCATGTAAAGCATGACTGTCTGGGACCATGAGGGAAGTAGAAAGGCTGATCCCAGCTTCTTCATCCCAGAATGCATTGCAAGACTGGCTACAAGAGGCTATGAGGGTCAAATTAATTGATGGGACTGACCACCAGATGGGGCAATAATACAACTTTCTGTAGTAAAAGTAATCAGATCTACACAAAGCAAATGCTGAAGGCATGACAGAAGGTGTATATGAAACATAAATGAATTGTGTGAATGTAGACACACTTTGTTTAATGCACAAAGTTATAAAAAATATTATATTAAATGACCTTCAGGCTGTGTGTATATGGTTTATATGAAACATGCATGCATTCTGTTCATAGACTTGGGTCCTATCCTTATGATATCTCATTATGGTATGCAATTATTCCAAAATACGGAAAAATCCGATATCCAAAATACCTCTGGTCCCAAGCATTTTGGATAAGGGATACTCAACCTGTATATCCATTGGCAGAAGCTGAAACATCAACACCAGCCAGGTCAACAACAACCAGCTCCCCCAATTCCCCTTTTATCCCCCATACACATGTTGATATCTGCTGGGTGTAAATAGTCAAAATTCTTGGTAACGATTGGGTCCTTTGAATAAAGGTGTTTGTGAGTGACCATTGGAGTTGGCCATGAGAACCTGGTTCCCCAGACATTCTGGAGCCTAACCCAATTGGGGATGTCACTGCAGTATAACAATGAAGGATTGGAAGTTGACCACTAGCTTCCTATTATGCCCATCACAGGTGACTACCAATGGTGAAGACTACAATGGCTTTACTGATAAACATGCATCCTTTTTTCCCAGAGAGTGTAATGTCAAGTTTTTGTCACCTGGCCATATTTAAAAACATGTGGCTAAATGTAATAGGGTGCAAGTTATTTTGCAAGTTCAAACTTGCACCTTCTGACAAATTTTAAAAGTGCAAGTTTGTCCCGCAACTTTCAAATGTAATAGGGTATAGGGAATGGCTTTGGCTTGGCTGCTCCAGGGCATCAATGTTATACCTACCTTAGCACTCTCCAACACGTTATTGTTTGTTTTTAGGTATGTAACATCTTTTTGGGGGGTGTTCCATGACTTACATTTGAACCCCGAGATTGTTAGGGACGTGCAGTATAGTGGAGTGCCGTGACGGGGGCTGCAGGCTTAAATGCATTGATCAATATGTGAACTAAAACTCCACTGGTTATTATTGTTATGCAAAAAGCCGTATATTGCTAATTGTATTATTATTATTTAGTCATGTTTGTATAGTGCGTTCTCTCCAAATGTAATAGGGTACAAGATTTCCGGGTCCAACGTAACTCACATATGACTTCACGTGAGAATTCAAACTAGGAAGCATGCAAGATTGTGACCAATAGAAATATAAGTTTCAAAGTGTACCAAGCAGTGAAAAGTGTGGAAAAGTGAGCCAGTGGAGAAGTTGGCCATGGCAACCAATCAGCACTGAAGTAACATTTATCATTTGCATTTTATGAAATTATACAGCGCAGCTGATTGGTTGCCATGGCTCACTTCTCCGCTCTTGTCATTGCTTGGTGCATCTCCTAATGAGAGCTGCACAGTTTTAAAGAATGTCACCCAGTTGCACCCAGACGTCACCTGAATTGTACCTCACACGCCCTATATAAGTCCCAACTCGGCCAGTTTGAGCTTTGATAGGTTTGAGCAGGTGTTTGGGAAGGAGAGAGAGAGAGAGAGAGAGTTTTTCAGCTTTTGTTTTGTGCAGACATGTCTTTTGGACTGTGTACCAGCAGTGAAAAAAGCCAGGAGGAGGAGGAGATGGTGATTCTAATCCAGGGTTACATTGAGGAGGAGAGCAGTGAGGAGACACAGGAGGAGGGGAGCCAGAAGGAGGAGGATCCAGCTGCTGGTGGCAGTCCGTGTCTTTGATGTGAGTGCCTGGCAGAATTTCACCTGCTTGAGCTCCTACTTGTAGCTGGTGTAACAGACTGCTATAGCTCGTCCAACCTTGTCTTATGGAGGAATGTGCAATTTTCTTATGATGAAAATTGTGCATTTGTCCACATGATGGTGCAGATGTTTCCATGGCTCCTGGATCAACATTTTCACAAGTCCACTGCAGCCCATAAGAAAGCCATGTGCCAGAGTGTTACGGATGCTGTGAATGCGGTGAGCTCCTGACAGCAAGGAAACGGACCGTCCACCATCCATACAGTATCCTGGTGAGTAAACAAACAAATGTCCCCCTTTTAACTTTAACTGTACCAACCTAAATCAATGTCAACTGTTCCTTTTTAACCTCTTCAGGGACAAATTAATATGTTAGAGATATTCTTTTTAGTTTTAATTTTAACTGATTTCTTTAAATAGATTTTAATATTGAGTATAATCAGCAATTTTGTAATAAATCGAGTTTCAAAGTAAAAAAGTAATACATTTAAAAATAGCCATTCATTTTATTTAAAAGTACAAATATACATGTGGCCCAAAAAAAAAAAATTTGAGAAAAAAATCCCATCCAAAAGTCCTTTAAAAACCATGCTTGATTTGTGGTGTTTTGAATCAATTAATGGAGTCCCTACTGAATGCACCTGTGTTGAAGCATGAATATCTGTAACACATGCTTTGAACTACTAACAGTGGTTTTTGTACAGTACAAGTATGTTTACTTACAATTACTTTACTCTTTTTAGGTCCTTCTCATGTTCAGCTACCTCCACCGCTTGCCCAACCACCAGCGCCTGTGGTCCCAGCCAGACCTGTTGGCCTGGAGGCATATTTGGATGAGGATGACACACCTGACTTTCAAGGTTCCACCAGCCCCCCAGCACACTGACCCAGCAGCAGTCACTAACACAGGACTTCCCTCAACCCACCATCCCAAGTGTCAAAGAAACCTCACAGTCCCCCCACACCTTAAGACTTGCCCAGATGGCATTTATGGACAGGCAAAGCCACCAATTGGATGCCATCACATGACAGCTCCGCAAGCTCAATCTGGTCACCACAGTGGCCCAGGGAACCCGCACCCTGAATGAACTTATGGATGTTTGAGATGAATCAGGCCATCTGAAAGCAAACACAGGCCCTAATCAGCCTCCAAAGGGAGATGGTGGGACAAAGGGCCATAAGGGATGCTCTGTCAGTGTCAACTGTTAGCTCCCAAACCACAAGCCTACAAACTGTGTCACCGGCCACTCCCCCTAGGTGCAGTGTACACACATTAGGTGGTGCACCTAAAGGGGCAGAGAGGGGCATAGGCAGTTCTGTCTTTAAGAAATATATATTTTTTTGTTTTTCCATTTAGATTTCAGTATTTTTTTTCTCTGTACAATAGAGTGTTTAAAAAGATGTGTTTCCATATTTATTTTTAAAGTTATTTGTGTAATTAGGCTTATATTTTGGGTCATTTTCTTTTTTTTTTTTACATATGGGGGTACATTATTGGTAATGGTTTTTTTTAAGGTACATGTGGGTACGCTATATAGAGGCTACATTATTGGTAATGGGTGTTTTTAATGTACATGTGGGAACATGAATTAGGGGGTACATAAATTAAAAACATTTTTAATGTATTTAGATATTCTTAATTAGTTTAAATAGGCTTTTACAGTGATTTTTTTTTTATTTCAGTAAAGTGTCACATTGAACTCGCCTATCAAAAGCTGGTCTATTTTTAGGTGAGTTTTTGTATGTTGAAAATGGAAAAACATCTGGATGCGAGTTTGTCTATTACGAGTTGGGGTTTTGCAAGAAACATGCGAGTTTGCATATTCTCGCATTTAAGTTCTGAAAAATGTGCGAGATTTACACTAAACTCGTACATTTAGCTCCTGGACTCTGCCTTTGCAATTTAATATGTCAATATGCAAGGAGTCCCCAATCCTGTTGATATCGATACCAAATTCAGGTGTAATACCTTTCAAGCAGTATGATTGTCACATATCTAAAACATATAGATTAAATGTAATTATATGTGTTACTTTAAATATTGTAAATATACATGAACTTTTAAATAAATAATATTCTCCTAATATTACGGGTTCGGTATGATATCCCTGTGGTCTCATGACCAACAGCGTCATCCCAACACTGAAGATCCTTACCTTGAAGGTTGTATGTATTTTACCCATTCCTGTCACCTACCCTAACCCTAATCCTCTGGGGGTGGTGGCTAGGGCTAACCCCCAGGGGTTGCGGCTAGGGCTAACCCTCGGAGGGTTGTGGCTAGGTGTAATTCCCCCCCCCCCCCCGTGCCTAACCCTAAACCCCATAAAGGCAGTGGTATCACTAGCAAAAGGGGTGGCACCAAAGTGCTAGCTCTTCTGCAGTGTCAGGAGCCGGGTGCAGCAGTGTGATGTTCTCCTGCAGCACTCAGCTCCTGTCAGAGATAAAGAGCCGATACTACACACAGCTCGGTCTTCATGCTGGAATGCCCCCGGAGTGACAGAAATGAGAACCCTGTGAGAACCATGCCCAATTTATTAGGCCACCCTCCTTTTAGGGTGGCCAGACTGGGAGTAATGCAGAGTACGCACCAGGTGTCACCACACTCAATGATGCCTCTGCCTAGTGCCTAACCCTAACTGCCAGGCCCCCCAGTCCCTAACCAAAACCCTGATACTTACTGTACCTTTGGGATGTCGGCGTTCCGATCTCCTGAGTGGTGTCAGGTTTCTGTCATTGGTCACATGACCACCGGCATCTAATCATCCGGGATGCTGAATGCATCCCTTGCAAAGCACAGTATGCAGCTCCAAACTACAGCAGGAAGACCAACATTATAGCATGAAATACTACTACTACTACTACTACTATACCTCACCTCATTTTTAGGTATATTACTTACTGTTTTTTAAATATATCTGCAATAACCACTTAGCAACTGGGACACTGTGGCTGCATGACATCATACTGTAGGTATCTCATGTGATGCATCTTCAGCCCCTGGTAACCATCATCTTTCAAAGGCTTTGCATTGTCAGCAGTCGGTAGTTACCACATTTTGCATTAGTAAAAAATACAGAAAGAAACTATGGCAGCAGCTGGATACTTGCGAGGATTTGCCAACAGCTCTCCTAAATGATTACTTAAATAAAAGAGGCAGCTGGGCACCCTCATACCCACCAACCTCTACATGAGATGCTTGAGGGTAAGAGATTAATCTGACACTGCTTGATGTCACGTTTCATAATCATTTTGGGGTTAGCCTGATAAGTCTTTCTTCTCTATTTTTATCTTGCACATATTTTTACTACACTCTTTATAATGTTCTAAAACCTATGTTTACTTAAGTCTAAGCTATACTTTTCAAAAATAGCATTTAAATCTCCAAAGAGCTTAGTTAGCATATATAGACAGAACACAGTGGAACTTTCTACATTTAGTACAAAAAAAGCAATATTTTAGGAACCTTTCTATCCTAAATATGCCATATGACACACCAAAACCATTTTTGTTTACCTTGTCTGTAGTTTTCTTACCTGTAATATACTTCTTGTAAGCCTCTTTTCTATTACGTTATTTGTGTTTATAGTGACAATGCAGGAGATTTGTTGGGAGAATATTCCTTTTACTGTTGTCAGACAAAAACTGCCAAAATAGACTTTTAGGGGTATATTTACTAAAGTTTCTAAAATTGAAAAATGGTGATGTTACCCATAGCAGCCAAACAGATTCTGTCTATCATTTTCTAGGATGCAAAAGAGAAATGATAGAAAGAATCTCATTGGTTGCTATTGGCAACATAAGCGTTAGTAAATTTACCCCTTAAACTGCATCTGCATTATATTAATGCACATATATAAAAATAATACTGTACACAGAATAAAAATTATTATACAGTATTGCAAATAATAATATAAAATATGGTTTTATTTCCTCTCAATTTTAATTTCAGTATTGTTATTATGGAAACATCAATAAAAGAGAAGGGAAGAGTTTATAAAATATAGTACAAACATATCATTAAACCACTATATCTGATTTTTATCTTCACCTTTTTTGCTTTTATTCTTTTCATTCTTTACCTTTAACCTATTCATATTCAGAGAGTTTTGCATTACAGTATATAGATATGGTGTCCTTTTCAATGTGTTTTTCAAAAAGAGGTAAGTGGCCTTATGAAAAAACGCCTGTGGGGCTCATGCATAGACGTGATTCAGTCAAGTTAGCCCATATTTTTAAAGCGTCAATCATTTAATATGTTTCAAAATGTTGTCCCTTTAAAAATACTAACTAACTGGAATTGTGTCCATGCCTGCATCACACTGGTTGTTACATAACACCCAATGACACAAGGTGACCTATTTTGAACTGAAGAGACGCATGCACTCTGCATTATCCTTCTCTGGGTAAGTTAAAAAGTATTTACAGTAATTTACTTTATCTTAATTTATTGTACATGACAGTTTGTCCTATAAAACTAGCATATTCAGTTTGTACTACCATGCCTCTATCATCCCCAACAAGACTTTTAATTATTTTAATAAAATTAATATATGTATTATATATGTTGTGATAAAGTCAGAGACAAAGTGATAGAAATTAAATATTTTGGATCTTGTTGGCTTGGAATGTAGTCAGGATCTCAGTGGTCAAAACCCCCGACAGCAGAATAATAACAGTCACAATGCCGATGGATCCCAAAGGTGAGTATTAGGGTTAGCTTCGGGGTTATGGTTAGGTTCTAGGGAGATGGTTAAGGTTAGGCTGTGGGAGGGTAAAGCTAGGGATAGGCTGTGGGAGGGGACAGTTATGGTTAGGCTGTGGGAGGGTACAGCTAGGGATAGGCTGTGAGCGGGGACAGTTATGGTTAGTCTGTGGGAGGATACAGCTAGGGATAGGCTGTGGGCGGGGACAGTTATGGTTAGTCTGTGGGAGGGTACAGCTAGGGATAGGCTGTGGGAGGGGACAGTTATGGTTAGTCTGTGGAAGGATACAGCTAGGGATAGGCTGTGGGAGAGGACAGTTATGGTTAGTTTGTGGGAGGATACAGCTAGGGATAGGCTGTGGGAGGGGACAGTTATGGTTAGTCTGTGGGAGGGTACAGATAGGGATAGGCTGTGGGAGGGGACAGTTATGGTTAGTTTGTGGGAGGATACAGCTAGGGATAGGCTGTGGGAGGGGACAGTTATGGTTAGTCTGTGGGAGGATACAGCTAGGGATAGGCTGTGGGAGGGGACAGTTATGGTTAGCCTGTGGGAGGATACAGCTAGGGATAGGCTGTGGGAGGGGACAGTTATGGTTAGTCTGTGGGAGGATACAGCTAGGGATAGGCTGTGGGAGGGGACAGTTATGGTTAGCCTGTGGGAGGGGTGGGTTAGGGTTATAACTAGATTTAAGATTAGAATACTGACCAGGATCCGTCTTCAGTCTGACTTTCGGGATTCTGACCATCGGGTTGCTGCCTGCTGGCATTTCATACCCAACCGTTAGCACAACCACTTCTTTCTCAATGACTTCTGTCGCAAAGAAGTCTCCAAGCTTAATTAATTAACCAATTCATGACAATCAATTTTCACACTTGTGGGCGGGGTGTACTAATGTACATCACCGCCTATCGCCGTCCTGCGCCACGATGCTGATCGCATATGTACTAACATATGTGATCAGCATTGCGGAGGACAGCTCTTCCGATAAGAGCTGTCCTCCGCGATGCGCAGCGGCAGCCTGACTTCTGGGATTCGGCCCCAGGAGTCAGTCTGCGCATGCGCGGGGTGACGGGGGGCGGCCACAGGGCATGCTGGGAGGGATCCGATCGGATCCCTCACACAGCACTGCGGAGAGAAGCCCATAAGATTCTATGGACTATCGCCAGCTAAAGCTGGCGAACCCCGCCGCGGCGCTGACCTGCCGTACGAGGCTTAGTACATCAGGAAAATGCGGTAAACAGGGGGTTTACCGCATTTTCTGCTTAGTACATCCGGCTCTTGTGTGTTTGTTTCACTAAAAATAACCTTTTTTATTTCCAAATCACACTTCGCTAGGGTCATAGCACCTATGTGATGAGCTCACCTAGTCAGCTGTGACTATGGGGATGTAACGGGAGTGCTGGAAATGGATCATATAAGTACAGTGCATTACTGACAGGCAGAGGCAGAGACTGCCACCTATATGAGAACTGATATGTCCCTGTTGTCAGGCCTGGCAAAAGACTGGACTCAATTGCATTGTATAAAGTTTCCCAAACGCCAACACTCCAGTCTAGGTTTTAAGGATATCTATGCTTGAGTCCAGATGGTAACTAAGGGGGTAATTCAGACCTTATTGCTAGCAAGCGATTTTTGCACTGCTGCAATCAGATAGTCGCCACCTACAGGGGGAGTGTATTTTAGCTGTGCAAGTGTGCAAACGCATGTGCAGCCGAGCTGCATAAACTGATTTTGTGCAGTCTCTGTGCAGCCCAGGACTTACTCAGCCACTGCGATCATTTCAGCAAGTCCGGGACCGGAAATGACGTCAGGATCCCTCCCTGCAAACGCTTGGACACATCTGCGTTTTTCCGACTCCTCCCTGAAAACGGTCAGTTGCCACCCAGAAACGCCTTTTTCCTGTCAATCTCCTTGCTATCGCCCGTGCAAACAGATCCTTTGGACCAACCCATTGCTGAGCGGCGATCCATTTTGTACCCGTGCGACGCGCATGCGCATTGCATGCACAAACATGTGCAGTTTGGACCTGATCGCAGGCTGTGTGAAAACACAGCCTAGTGATCAGGTCTGAATTAGCCCCTAAATCACTTGTGTTCAGGCATGGATATCCTTAAAATTTGGACTGTGGTGGTCATTCCGAGTTGATCGCTAACTGCCGTTGTTCGCAGCATAGCAATCAGGCTAAAAATCGGCATTTCTGCGCATGAGCATGGTACACAGTGCGCACGCGCAAAGTAATTTCACAAATGCCAATGCAGTTTTACACAAGGTATAGTGACGCTTTTCAGTCGCTGTGTTGATCGGTGAGTGATTGACAGGAAAGGGGCGTTTCTGGGAGGTAACTGACCGTTTTCGGGGAGTGTGCTAAAAAAACGCAGGCATGTCAGGTAAAAAAACGCAGGCGTGCCTGGGGAAACGGGGGAGTGGCTGGCCGAGAGCAGGGTGTGTTTGTGACGTCAAAGCAGGAACTAAACTGACTGAAGTGATCGCAAGGAAGGAGTATGTCTGGAGCTACTCTGAAACGGCATGAAATTTTTTCTGAGCAGTTCTGCTAATCTTTTGGTCGCACTTCTGCTAAGCTAAGATACACTCCCAGAGGGCGGCGGCTTAGCATTTGCACTGCTGCTAAAAGCAGCTAGCGAGCGATCAACTCGGAATGAGGGCCTGTGTTGGAAGAGTTTGGGAAACTGTGAGCTGATCTCAGTAGATAAATATATGACCTGGGTCCGGGGCCCCATAGGCCTCTGGACCCCATAGTCATGGCACGCCATGCACCCATTACAGCTGTGCACATGTGTAATATATCATACATGCATTAAACCAATTACATTCCAAACTGGGAATGTTGGTTCCAAAATATTGCAATCATTTGTCAAGCTGGCCAACTAATGTCAAGGTCTTCCCTTCTGGCCAATCCCTGTACTGACTCTGCATCATTTGCTACAAGGTTTTATACAGAAATTATGCTTTTTTCATGGGTTTACGTCTGCTGGTGCAATGTCTTAAAGAGACAGAACCTCACCCAAGCATCTGCAATTAATGACCACCTAAGGAATTCGCTTTTATGCACACCAGTGCCAGCAGGAATGTACTGGTGTCTGAACGGTGAGGGATGCAAAACAAATGAACTCACAGACAGACTGGGGAATATGACATTACATACACAGAAGGTGATAGGGCAACAAAATAAACACAAAGTGAACAGAGAAGCCCAAAGGCTAAGAAACTGGGTTTCTCCCTAGTATTAGGAATGCTCAGATGGAAAGAAGCGAGATGTAGTGATTTAATACGTAGAGAACCCGAAATGCTGTTGCTAAGGGCAACAGCAAAACCCTAAAGGGTTACCAACGGGTGTGGCAGTAAACTCCTTGGTCAGAGATGGAATAATAGACACAAGGAGAGTCTCCACAATCCTAGTCCTCACTTGCAGTGCACTGGTTCAGCATACTGCCACTAAACTGACACCTGAACACCTTGCACAGTGAGAAAGGATTTTGGCAGGCAAGTCTGAGAATACAGCCGCAAACTTGCTAGGTTCACAGAGTAGCAAAAGAACCCCAGAAGGTTAAACGACTGACTCCAGTCTTACTGCTAGGTCTGGATTGGCAGAGTGTAATACCAAATCCCAAGGCCTATTTGCAGTAAGCAACAAACAAATACAAAGTTTACACAGTACTAGCTAGCTTTCAGGAACTGACTAACCAACAAAGATTCAGCAGCATCTGCCTAACCTGAGAAGAGGGTTTATATAGCAGGTGCTGTCCACGCCCCACTCAGACCTCACAGACTGTGAGCACAAAAACCAGCACCGGATCCCCTGCCGTGCACAGAGCCTGTAACCACTGCACAGCAAAAGACCCGAACCGGAGTATCAGCTACGCTCAGGTTACTCCGCTAGCACTTGTCTCCCGGTTGCCATGACGACGTGGCAGCACAGAGCAGGAGACCCTAACATTCGCTCCCAACAATTGACTTACATTTGGGAAAATGGGGTGCAAGAGAAAGTGTGACCACAAAATGTTATGTAAACAATATGCTATAATCCACAGTACTCAACCATCTGAGTAGCCTGAGGTACTGTTTGTGAACATATAATTTAAATAAAAAAATCATGCATGTTCTGCACTTACCCAATTACACTCCAAGCTATATTTAATTTAAATTCAGGGAATGTTGGTTCCAAAATATTACAGTAATTTGTAAAGATGCAGACACCGGTGCATCTCACTTTAAATAAGGGAAACGCCACAGACAAACTGCTCCACGCCCAGTCGTGTAGGCCACCTACACGACTGGGCGTGGAGCAGTTTGTCTGTGGTGTTCCCTTATTTAAGGTAGGAATTCTTTGCACACAGAAAGAAGAACGCTAGGCCTTCTGAAACATTGGAATATTTTTGTGACATGAGATAAAAATATTGCTTTCTATGGATCCCAGATTTCAGCCTATTTTTCCCTATACCTATGCTCCTATGTATCAGTCATGTTTTGGAGACAGTTCTCCCCTTTATATCCTTTAGAATTAGCTGGTGGGATAAAATATAGTAGCGTCAGGAGGGGATTGTCTTTGTGTGGCTGTAATTGACATTGTGGTCCCCTTTCCATTTGCACATCTGCACATTATAACTTTCATTGTGTAATTTCCATCTCTTATGAATATGTATGCTGTGCAGACTTTATATTAAAAATGTATTGAAAGTAATTATTTAAATACAAAAAAACAACAAAATGACATTATGACTATGGCCAGTAGTCACATCATTCAGGGGATATAATACCCAGATGTCGTCTTCATGCATGCCATAAATTATATGAATAAATACTGTACCTCACTTGGGAAAACATTATGCAAAATGCATTCAAATCAATTGTGAAATGCTATGTAATATAATGGTGTTATATAGATAAATGTTAAGATAGGCATACCCTATACAATTATCTGGCAGGTCATCTACCAGATCTGGCTGGTTGGAATTAAAATCTGGTAATGGATGAAAACAAATGACAATAAACCATTTGCTCCCAAACACTGGAAGATGGTCAAAAACTGTTGTTCATACAAATTGGTTTAATCACTCATTTACAGTAACCAATTTGACTGAATGTTTTGTCCACTCACCAGTTTTTGGGAGCAATGGTCGACTGTCATTTGCTCTTATCCATTACTAAATTTTCATTCCAGCCAGCCAGATTTGGCAGATAATCCTCCAAATAACTATAGTGTATGCCCAGTTTAAATAATAAATTAGAAGATGTTATGATTCTGTTCTGAATGCACCAGGGGTCAGCTGACTAACTATTCAGTATGCACCTGGAGTCAGCTAACATCAACAATCCATCAGTGTGTTTTCTGTTCCTTAGGCTCTGTGTACATGCAGCTCTGCAGGTGCACAGGGTTATAATTAGAGTTAACACTCCCAGCCTGGCTTTGCTCATTGGTTAGTGTTATATCCTGATGTATATCTCTTTATTTCAGTGAATCATGCAGTATGAATAGTATGTATTTTATTTCTTATTGGTAAGTAATCCTTGCATGGTTATAGATAGACATCAAATCCACATGCTGTTCTCCTTCTCTCCTTCTACTTCCTGATCACATGTTCATCTGTGCAGCCAGATTCTTAAAGGTACACTACCTCATCTAGCTAATGCACATAAACTATCTTCATAGATACTACATCTCCCCCTTCTTTTTATATATGTAAATTATTATATTTCTTTGAAACACATAAAATTGATTTTACGTTCAATCAATTAAACATATAACAATATGCTGACTGAATTTGAGCATGAACATTAACCCACAATATACAATACACATTAAACTGGAAAAGATTTTTGCACAACAAATTATGAACTATAAGATGAAAGTCATATCTGCTCAATAAGCCTTATAGGAGGTTTAATGACTCTGCCTGTTTTCGTCTGAGTATACGATCCTTCACTCAAAGCAACAGACACAATCGAATCACTTGGTACTGAGGATGTTATAGGTGTTGTGTTGACATCATCTTGACTTGGTGCATCAGAAGATAAGGATGGGAATATCTTCTTGAAATGGGACACATTCCTTGTCACAGTGTGATGGTCATTTCCTGCAACAACCATTGTTCCTTTCCTTTCCACTACAGTCAGTGGACTTGGATGAAAAGCAGTCATGTCCTTACGTACTTCTTTTTGTTTCACCAGTACACGATCTCCTTCTTGTAAGTACGAAACAATAGCTCTCCTTTTCCGGTCTGCATATTGTTTAGACTTTTGTTTATTGGCAGAGTCCTTATGTCTAACCTGATGATCTCTAGATGAAGGAGTCAAATGGATTTCTGGAAGAGTGGATCTGATTACTTTTCTTTGAAACATTAATGTCTGAGGAGGGACATTTGTTGTGGAATGAGGCACTGAGCGATATTGTCTGAGAAATTGATTTAGAGATTGTTGAACTGGAATTTGAGATACTTTACAAATCTTTATTCACTTTCCCAGATTACGCATGAAATGTTCAACAAGATCATTAGCCTGTGGTCACAGGGGAGTGATTTTTTTATGTCGAATTCCAAAATGTTTCATAAATTTGCTGAAATCATCACCTTGAAATGGCGGACCATTATCAGTCTTTATTGTTCCTGGAATTCCATAAGTAGTAAATATTCTATCCAACGCTGGTAAGACAGATGTGGCAGACGTTGAAGATATTATTTCAAGAACAGGATACCTTGAATATTCATCCACAGCCACTAGTACGTATTTACCATTGTATAATGGCCCATAGAAATCAACATCGACATTTTCCCAGACATTGTCAGGTAGATCAGTCTTCCGCAATGGTTCACTGCTAGTTTGCGTAGAAAGAAGGGTACATGTCATACAGTTACGGATTTCTGGTTCAACAAGTTGCTCCATGGAGGGAAACCATACCTTTTCACGTAAAAGTTGTTTGGTCTTTACGATTCCTAAATGACTGGCATGGGCAATATCAATTACCCTCTTTCTCAAAACAGCTGGAATAACAATTTTGTCACCTCTGAGAATGATGGAATCATCATGTACAGTAAGTTCTTGACAATGTTTATGAAGTATTCGGAAGTCTTGTTCCTCATCAGTTGAAAATAAGAACTGTCCCAGTCGCCAATCATTGGAAATAGTGTGGCTGTTATATACCAGCTAGCTGAGATCTTCCATGCAGGTGATATTATATTATTTTCCTGCCTGAACTATCTGCATTGCCTGGTGTCTTAGTCCTAGCTCCTGTTCATGCTGAGAAGCCTGGTCTGTTCATGTTATCCAGCAACTCCTGTTTTTGCCAGTTTGTGTTCCAGGACTACCTTAGTTACTGTAAGTGTTATGGACTTTTACTGTTCCCTGTGGATTCTCTAAGCCACGCATGTCCAAACTGCGGCTCTCCAGCTGTTGTGAAACTACATATCCCAGCATGCCCTGACACAGTTTTGCTGTCAGAGAATGCTAAAGCTGTGTCAGGGCATGCTGGGATGTGTAGTTTCTCAACAGCTGGAGGGCCGCAGTTTGGACATGCCTGCTCTAAGCATTCATTACTTGCGTCTACATATTATTGTGGACTTCCTCTATGCCTGCATGCATTTCTGATTTATTGTGCAAGTCCTGCAATCTGCGTTCTGTGGATTATAACTCTGGATTCCTGTTCAGCTATTTCATTACTCTGCTGCAAGTCTCATTCTGGATAACCAGTTGCTCTCTGCTCATGTTGTACTTTGGATTGTTATTGTGATTCCTCTGCCATACATTATCCTACCACTGCTTTAATAAAGTACTTGCTCTGCTTTTGAACTTCCCTCTTAATTTATTATTGAGCTCACCTGTGGTGAAACACCTTTCTTATCTCGTAATCAGTTCAAAACAGGTGCCGCTAATCATGAATTAAGAGAAAATTCCAGAAGCAGAGCATCTTGTCCCTCCTGGAGAGGGTTGTGTTGGAAGATATGCTCACAGCTGTGGACATTCATTACCTGCAACAGTGATTGTGATACCATCTGGTCCTTTATTCGAGCTCTGGCTCATAGCTGTGTAACTACTCATCTACTGTTCATCACCAGTGTTTAAAGTATGGTGCTGTACATTCCTGTCTTAAAGGGAGAGTCCATAGTATGCTAAACATTACATTCTGCTACACCTCGCTCAAGTCACTACAGTATTCCATAGTCAAGTCTGGTTAACCATATCTGTGCTACTCTGCATCTGCCTGCACCTCCAGTATTTAATCCTCTTCTGGTAATTCACCTGCCGAACATTAGAGGTAGGTGAATTCATTGTAACAGAAGATTATAAATGATACTACAAAATATTGATTATAGCAGAGGTTCCCAAACTCCACCATTGCAGTCCAGGTTTTAAGGTTATCTATTCTTGAGCCCAGATGGTTAAATCAAATTGACTGAGGTATAATTAAATCACCTGTGCTTAAGTATGGATATCCTTAAAACATGAACTGTAATGGCAGAGTTAGTAATTTGTCCCTGTGTAAAAGCGGGAAAATAAACTGTAGCCACTAGGGGATATTAATCGTTTTGCCCCCTGGACTAGGGATTTTGATTAGATATGGGGCCTGTTGCTTTTGCAATACCCAGGCAACTCAGGGAATACAAGCACCACAAGCAGGGTATAACAGGCAGACAATCAATCATACTTGCCTACCTGTCCCTCTCCATGAGGGAGAAAATGCTCTGTTCCTGGACTTTCCTGGTAATGTATGATTGCCATCACCTGTGGTGAGCTAGTTTATTGATAAGAAAGGTGTTTCACCACAGGTGATGGCAATCATACATTACCAGGAAAGTCCAGGAACAGAGCATTTTCTCCCTCATGGAGAGGGGCAGGTAGGCAAGTATGCAATCAATACATGTCCTAAATTACAACTAACTCAAGGAATAAAAGCATAACTCCCAACATGACTCTCTCCAGGAGGGACACAATGCTCTGCTTCTGGACTTTTTTCATAATTTGTGATTGCCAGCACCTGTTTTGAACAGGTAAATGAATAAAGAAAGGTGTTTCAGCGCAGGTGATGGCAATCATAAATTAAGAGGGAAGTCCAGGATCAGAGCATTCTGTACCTCCTGGAGAGGGTCATGTTGGGAGGTATGTAAAAGTAAACAATCTCAAGACAATAAAACTTATGCTGCACTATATCTTTGTAAACACAGTGCTAACAGTTAAGACAACAAGCAAGATGGAAAAAATATACAAGCACAGTGAGCATGCAGCGATACTGTATCAAACCATTGCATAACTCCCAACATAACCCTCTCCAGGAGGGACAGAATGCTCTGCTCCTGGACTTTTCTCTTAGTTTATGATTGCCATCATCTGTGGTGAAACACCTCTCTTATTCAGTAACCTGTTCAACACAGGTGACTGCAATTTTAAAGTAAGAGAAGAGTCCAGAAGCAGAGCATGTTGTCCATCCTGGAGAGGGTCATGTTGGGAGGTATGCCAGTGTAGTTGCTACCCTTCTCTTATTTATGGCCAGCCAGCCCTTATCTTGTAACTTGTCAGGTAGTTTATGACCTGTTATAAGCAAGGGCGTAGCTACCATAGGTGCAGGGAGTGCAGCTGCTATGGGGCCAAGAGCTGAGAGGGGCCCACTTTCCTTGGCAAAATTGTGTGTTATTGGGACTACGGTGATGCATGATGTGTGATGCCAGCGCTATAATGTGATAAAAATTTGAACTAGGGCACTACTATGGTTTATAAAATAAAATACAGTGCTAGTGTAGGGGATAATTTTTACTACAGCACTACTATGGTTCAGAAAATGAACTAGGGCGCTATTATGCGGCATAAATTAAGAACTGCTGCGGAGAAGCATTGGGACATGGGCCCCTTCAAAGTGTTGCGATGGTGTCTACAAAGTTCTTTCTATGCCACTGTTTATAAGGTATTGCTTTTAATCGGGAAATGGAGGGATGTAAGGCTTCACGTAACTACCCAATTCTTATGCAGAGTTTCAATGACCACAGGCTTACAGCCATAGAGACAGAAGCTTATTCAAATGAGTGGCTTTGATGCCAAGTTTTATTTATTTATTAGCTGTCTACCTGTTCTTCGCACGGGAGTTTCTGATTTTCATGGTTGTAAATATAAATGAGTGTTCAAAATTTGGTAAATCTATAGAGCTGCAAATTTAAAACGTCTTAATGTAAATAAATATTAATCCATGGTGCTTGCCGTTACCCGAGGAGCACCTGTAGCAGATACGGTAAAAAAATGACAGTACCATTTTTGTAGTTTATTAAATTCTAAACACTGGAGGTGCAATCCAAATTTTGATCCGATTGTCTGGGCGTTATTGTTCATGCAGCGCAAGCCATGCATTGGTAATGATGTATTTATATCAACCCCTTTTTCATCCCCTAAGCGGAGGTTTATTCAAATTCTAATTATGTTGTTTTTCTATTTCCCACCTGCAGAATACCTTTGTCATATTTCATCCTCCTAAAATATCGGGAAGTAAGAGAATTAGTGATGAGTGATATAGATATATATATATATATATATATATATATACACTGCTCAAAAAAAATAAAGGGAACACTAAAATTACACATCCTAGATCTGAATGAATGAAATATTCTTATTAAATACTTTGTTCTTTACATAGTTGAATGTGCTGACAACAAAATCACACAAAAATTATCAATGGAAATCAAATTTATTAACCCATGGAGGTCTGGATTTGGAGTCACACTCAAAATTAAAGGGGAAAACACACTACAGGCTGATCCAACTTTGATGTAATGTCCTTAAAACAAGTCAAAATGAAGCTCAGTAGTGTGTGTGGCCTCCATGTGCCTGTATGACCTCCCAATAATGCCTGGTCATGCTCCCGATGAGGTGGCGGATGGTCTCCTGAGGGATCTCCTCCCAGACCTGGATTAAAGCATCCGCCAACTCCTGGACAGTCTGTGGTGCAACATCTGTTGGTGGATGGAGCGAGACATGATGTCCCAGATGTGCTCAATTGGATTCAGGTCTGGGGAATGGGCGGGCCAGTCCATAGCATCAATACCTTTGTCTTGCAGGAACTGCTGACACATGAGGTCTAGCATTGTCTTGCATTAGGAGGAACCCAGGGCCAACCGCACCAGCATATGGTCTCACAAGGGTTCTGAGGATCTCATCTCGGTACCTAATGTCAGTCAGGCTACCTTTGGCGAGCACATGGAGGGCTGTGCAGCCCCCCAAAGAAATGCCACCCCACACCATTACTGACCCACTGCCAAAGCGGTCATGCTGGAGGATGTTGCAGGCAGCAGAACATTCTCCTTGGCGTCTCCAGACTCTGTCACGTCTGTCACATGTGCTCAATGAGAACCTGCTTTCATCTGTGAAGAGCACAGGGCGCCAGTGGCAAATTAGCCAATCTTGGTGTTCTCTGGCAAATGCCAAATGTCCTGCACGGTGTTGGGCTGTAAGCACAACCCCTACCTGTGGATGTTGGGCCCCCATACCACCCTCATGCAATCTGTTTCTGATCGTTTGACATATGCACATTTGTGGCTTGCTGGAGGTCATTTTCCAGGGCCCTGGCAGTGCTCCTCCTGTTCCTCCTTGCACAAAGCAGAGGTAGCGGTCCTGCTGCTGGTTTGTTGCCCTCCTACGGCCTCCTCTACATCTCCTGATGTACTGGCCTGTCTCCTGGTAGTGTCTGCATGCTCTGGACACTACGCTGACAGACACAGCAAACCTTCTTGCCACAGCTCGCATTGATGTGCCATCCTGGATGAGCTGCACTACCTGAGCCACTTGTGTGGGTTGTAGGGAGGTCAAACAGGCACGCGGAGGCCACACACACTACTGAGCCTCATTTTGGCTCAGTTGGATCAGCCTGTAATGTGTTTTTCCACTTTCATTTTGAGTGCGACTCCAAATCCAGACCTCCATGGGTTAATAAATTTGATTTCCATTGATAATTTTTGTGTGATTTTGTTGTCAGCACATTCAACTATGTAAAGAACAAAGTATTTAATAAGAATATTAAATTCATTCAGATCTAGGATGTGTTATTTTAGTGTTCCCTTTATTTTTTGAGCAGTGTATATATCTATATATAAATATATATATATATATATATATATATAAATATATATATATATATATATATATATATAACCGAAAAAAAGACAGGCGGCACTACAAGGCTTTTAAGTAGATGAACTTTTAGTGCACAAAATCAGTGCATATTGTCAACGTTTCAGGCCATGACACCCCATCATCAGGATAACACAAGTGTAAAACAGTGAATACATTTATACTTACAAACTCCCGCCTGCACCTGCCCGCTGCCGCACGCCGTTCCTGGACTCTGCCGCACTTCCGGTGACGTCTGATGGAAGTGACGTCGTCCTCAGGACAGTACCGCCAACCGCCGCCGTGCCAATCTTCCTGTCAGGTGTACCGGGTGCGGCGTCATCCCCGTGGATGACGCCGCACCCGGTACACGTGACAGGAAGATTGGCATGGCCTGGCGGCGGTTGGCGGTACTGTCCTGAGGACGACGTCACTTCCATCAGACGTCACCGGAAGTGCGGCGGAGTCCAGGAACGGTGTGCGGCAGCGGGCAGGTGCAGGCGGGAGTTTGTAAGTATAAATGTATTCATTGTTTTACACTTGTGTTATCCTGATGATGGGGTGTCATGCCCCGAAACGTTGACAATATGCACTGATTTAGTGCACTAAAAGTTCATCTACTTAAAAGCCTTGTAGTGCCTCCTGTCTTTTTTTCTGTTGTATTTGGGGTTGCCATACTCCAGGAGGGCACACAAGCAAGCTATACAAGTGGGGGTTGTTGCTGCCCTGCAGGAGTGCCAGGTTGGACATTTGTTATATATATATATATATATATATATATATATAAGTGATGTGCACCGGACATTTTTCGGGTTTTGTGTTTTGGTTTTGGATTCGGTTCCGCGGCCGTGTTTTTGGATTCGGACGCGTTTTGGCAAAACCTCACCGAAATTTTTTTGTCGGATTCGGGTGTGTTTTGGATTCGGGTGTTTTTTTTCAAAAAACCCTAAAAAACAGCTTAAATCATAGAATTTGGGGGTCATTTTGATCCCATAGTATTATTAACCTCAATAACCATAATTTCCACTCATTTCCAGTCTATTCTGAACACCTCACACCTCACAATATTATTTTTAGTCCTAAAATTTGCACCGAGGTCGCTGGATGGCTAAGCTAAGCGACACAAGTGGCCGACACAAACACCTGGCCCATCTAGGAGTGGCACTGCAGTGTCAGGCAGGATGGCACTTCAAAAAAATTGTCCCCAAACAGCACATGATGCAAAGAAAAAAAGAGGCGCACCAAGGTCGCTGTGTGACTAAGCTAAGTGACACAAGTGGCCGACACAAACACCTGGCCCATCTAGGAGTGGCACAGCAGTGTCAGGCAGGATGGAACTTCAAAAAATTGTCCCCAAACAGCACGTGACATGATGCAAAGAAAAATTAAAGAAAAAAGAGGTGCAAGATGGAATTGTCCTTGGGCCCTCCCACCCATCCTTATGTTGTATAAACAGGACATGCACACTTTAACGAACCCATCATTTCAGCGACAGGGTCTGCCACACGACTGTGACTGAAATGACTGGTTGGTTTAGGCCCCCACCAAAAAAAGAAGCAATCAATCTCTCCTTGCACAAACTGGCTCTACAGAGGCAAGATGTCCACCTCATCATCATCCTCCGATTCCTCACCCCTTTCACTGTGTACATCCCCCTCCTCACAGATTATTAATTTCGTCCCCACTGGAATCCACCATCTCAGGTCCCTGTGTACTTTGTGGAGGCAATTGCTGCTGGTGAATGTCTCCACCGAGGAATTGATTATAATTCATTTTGATGAACATCATCTTCTCCACATTTTCTGGAAGTAACCTCGTACGCCGATTGCTGACAAGGTGAGCGGCTGCACTAAACACTCTTTCGAAGTACACACCGGAGGGAGGGCAACTTAGGTAGAATAAAGCCAGTTTGTGCAAGGGCCTCCAAATTGCCTCTTTTTCCTGCCAGTATACGTACGGCCTGTCTGACGTGCCTACTTGGATGCGGTCACTCATATAATCCTCCACCATTCTTTCTATGGTGAGAGAAACATATGCAGTGACAGTAGACGACATGTCAGTAATCGTTGGCAGGTCCTTCAGTCCGGACCAGATGTCAGCACTCGCTCCAGACTGCCCTGCATCACCGCCAGCGGGTGGGCTCGGAATTCTTAGCCTTTTCCTCGCACCCCCAGTTGCGGGAGAATGTGAAGGAGGAGATGTTGACGGGTCACGTTCCGCTTGACTTGACAATTTTCTCACAAGCAGGTCTTTGAACCTCTGTAGACTTGTGTCTGCCGGAAAGAGAGATACAACGTAGGTTTTAAATCTAGGATCGAGCACGGTGGCCAAAATGTAGTGCTCTGATTTCAACAGATTGACCACCCGTGAATCCTGGTTAAGCGAATTAAGGGCTCCATCCACAAGTCCCACATGCCTAGCGGAATCGCTCTGTTTTAGCTCCTCCTTCAATGTCTCCAGCTTCTTCTGCAAAAGCCTGATGAGGGGAATGACCTGACTCAGGCTAGCAGTGTCTGGACTGACTTCACGTGTGGCAAGTTCAAAGGGTTGCAGAACCTTGCACAACGTTGAAATCATTCTCCACTGCGCTTGAGTCAGGTGCATTCCCCCTCCTTTGCCTATATCATGGCCAGATGTATAGGCTTGAATGGCCTTTTGCTGCTCCTCCATCCTCTGAAGCATATACAGGGTTGAATTCCACCTCGTTACCACCTCTTGCTTCAGATGATGGCAGGGCAGGTTCAGGAATGTTTGGTGGTGCTCCAGTCTTCTGTACGCGGTGGCTGAATGCTGAAAGTGGCCCGCAATTCTTCGGGCCACCGACAGCATCTCTTGCACGCCCCTGTCGTTTTATAAATAATTCTGCACCACCAAATTCAATGTATGTGCAAAACATGGGACGTGCTGGAATTTGCCCAGATGTAATGCACGCACAATATTGCTGGCGTTGTCCGATGTCACAAATCCCCAGGAGAGTCCAATTGAGGTAAGCCATTCTGCGATGATCTTCCTCAGTTTCCGTAAGAGGTTGTCAGCTGTGTGCCTCTTCTGGAAAGCGGTGATACAAAGCGTAGCCTGCCTAGGAACGAGTTGGCGTTTGAGAGATGCTGCTACTGATGCCGCAGCTGCTGTTCTTTGTGCGGGAGGCAATACATCTACCCAGTGGGCTGTCACAGTTATATAGTCCTGAGTCTGCCCTGCTCCACTTGTCCACATGTCCGTGGTTAAGTGGACACTGGGTACAACTGCATTTTTCAGGACACTGGTGACTCTTTTTCTGAGGTCTGTGTACATTTTCGGTATCGCCTACCTAGAGAAATGGAACCTAGATGGTATTTGGTACCGGGGACACAGTACCTCAATCAAGTCTCTAGTTGCGTCTGAATTAACGGTGGATACCGGAACCACGTTTCTCACCGCCCAGGCTGCCAAGGCCTGAGTTATCTGCTTTGCAGCAGGATGACTGCTGTGATATTTCATCTTCCTCGCAAAGGACTGTTGCACAGTCAATTGCTTACTGGAAGTAGTACAAGTGGTCTTCCGACTTCCCCTCTGGGATGACGATCGACTCCCAGCAGCAACAACAGCAGCGCCAGCAGCAGTAGGCGTTTCACTCAAGGATGCATCGGAGGAACCCCAGGCAGGAGAGGACTCGTCAGACTTGCCAGTGACATGGCCTGCAGGACTATTGGCTTTCCTGGGTAAGGAGGAAATTGACACTAAGGGAGTTGGTGGTGTGGTTTGCAGGAGCTTGGTTACAAGAGGAAGGGATTTAGTGGTCAGTGGACTGCTTCCGCTGTCACCCAAAGTTTTTGAACTTGTCACTGACTTATGATGAATGCGCTGCAGGTGACGTATAAGGGAGGATGTTCCTAGGTGGTTAACGTCCTTACCCCTACTTATTACAGCTTGACAAAGGCAACACACGGCTTGATACCTGTTGTCCGCATTTGTGTTGAAATAATTCCACACCGAAGAGCTGATTTTTTTTTTTGTATTTTAACCAGGCATGTCAATGGCCATATTCGTCCCACGGACAACAGGTGTCTCCCCGGGTGCCTGACTTAAACAAACCACCTCACCATCAGAATCCTCCTTGTCAATTTCCTCCCCAGCGCCAGCAACACCCATATCCTCATCCTGGTGTACTTCAACAGTGACATCTTCAATTTGACTATCAGGAACTGGACTGCGGGTGCTCCTTCCAGCACTTGCAGGGGGCGTGCAAATGGTGGAAGGCGCAAGCTCTTCCCGTCCAGTGTTGAGAAAGTCAGGCATCGCAACCGACACAATTGGACTCTCCTTGGGTATTTGAGATTTAGAAGAATGCACAGTTCTTTGCTGTGCTTTTGCCAGCTTAAGTCTTTTCATTTTTCTAGCGAGAGGATGAGTGCTTCCATCCTCATGTGAAGCTGAACCACTAGCCATGAACATAGGCCAGGGCCTCAGCCGTTCCTTGCCACTCCGTGTCGTAAATGGCATATTGGCAAGTTTACGCTTCTCCTCAGTGACTTTTGATTTTGATTTTCAAAAGTCATTTTACTGAACTTTTGTTTTTTGGATTTTACATGCTCTCTACTATGACATTGGGCATCGGCCTTGGCAGACGACGTGGATGGCATTTCATCGTCTCGGCCATGACTAGTGGCAGCAGCTTCAGCACGAGGTGGAAGTGGATCTTGATCTTTCCCTATTTTAACCTCCACATTTTTGTTCTCCATATTTTAATGTGTGGAATTATATGCCAGTATCAATAGCAATGGCCTACTACTATATATACTGCGCACAACTAAAATGCACCACAGGTATAGAATGTAGATGGATAGTATACTTAATGACGACACAGAGGTAGGTACAGCAGTGGCCTTCCGTACCGTACTGCTATATATAGTATACTGGTGGTCACTGTGTCAGCAAAACTCTGCACTGTACTCCTCCTATATAATATTATACTGGTGGTCCCGACTCCCCAGTCCCCACAATAAAGCAGCACACTGAGCACAGATATGGAGTGTTTTTCAGGCAGACAACGTATAATGGTGGTCACTGTCAGCAAAACTCTGCACTGTACTCCTCCTATATAATATTAATTATACTGGTGGTCCCCAGTCCCCACAATAAAGCAGCACACTGAGCACAGATATGAAGTATTTTTCAGGCAGACAACGTATAATGGTGGTCACTGTCAGCAAAACTCTGCACTGTACTCCTCCTATATAATATTAATTATACTGGTGGTCCCCAGTCCCCACAATAAAGCAGCACACTGAGCACAGATATGGAGTGTTTTTCAGGCAGACAACGTATACTGGTGGTCACTGTCAGCAAAACTCTGCACTGTACTCCTGCTATATAATACAGCTGCTCCCCAGTCCCCACAATTAAGCAGTGTGAGCACAGATATATATGCAGCACACTGAGCACAGATATGTAGCATTTTTTTCAGGCAGAGAACGGATAACTGGTGGTCACTGATCAGCAAAACTCTGCACTGTACTCCTCCTATATTATACAGCTGCTCCCCAGTCCAGTCCTCCCCACAATGAATTAAGCAATAATGCACAATCAAATTCAACAATAACGGAGAGGACGCCAGCCACGTCCTCTCCCTAACATTTGCAATGCACGAGTGAAAATGGCGGCGACGCGCGGCTGCTTATATAGAATCCGAATCTCGCGAGAATCCGACAGATGATGACGTTCGGGCGCGCTCGGGTTAGCCGAGCAAGGCGGGAAGGTTCGAACCTGCCTCGGACCCGTGTAAAAAGGGTGAAGTTCGGGGGGGTTCGGTTTCCGAGAAACCGAACCCGCTCATCACTAATATATATATATATATATATATATATATATATTTCTTGTTGTAAAGTGCAGAAAATTCCATTGCACTTTGCAATTGGACTCAATGATAATACAAAACTGGATAATTACAAACAGTCATAGAGGTAGTAAGGCCTTGATCACAATCTATAGGGAAATAGGCATTGATACACAAGGATAGGTGCTATCTATTGCATAGTTGTCCACTGGATTGCAAAGCTCTATGTGGGCTGCATGATACCACATCACAGCTATGATGAACCGGAGTCCGAAGGAAGGCAAAGTGAAAACATGTGTGGACTGTACAATGGGGATATACAGTAATTGGATAGCAAAGCTTATGAAGGTTGAGTGAGCGGTTCTGGAATGTGATAAGCTAGCCCGAAGAGGTGAGTTTTCAGGGAATGCTTGAAGGTTTGGAGACTAGGAGAGAGTCTTATTTTGTGTGTGTGTGTGTGTGTGTGTGTGTGTGTGTGTGTGTGTGTTATGGCATTCCACCGAGTGGGTGCAGCCCGAAGAATGTCCTGCAGTTGTGCATGGGAGCGAGTAATGAGTGTGGATGAGAGAAGTAGATCTTGTGAAGATCAGAAAGGTCGTGGTTGGGGGATATTTTGAGATAAGTGAAGAGATGTACATTGGTGTAGTTTGGTTAATTGCCATGTGTGAGTAAAATTATGTTATATTGAATACGGTAGAATACAGGATACCAATGGAGGGACTGATGGAGTGGATCTGCAGCCAATAAACATCTAGCGAGGAAGATTGGCCTCACAGCTGCATTCAAAATGGATTATAGTGGTGAGAGTCTCATTTTGGTAAGACCAGTGAGAAGACTATTGCAATAATCAATGCAGGAGATAATGAAAGCATGGATTAGAGATTCTGCAGTGTCTTGTGTAAGGTATGGTTATATTTTGGATATGTTTTTAGATGCATGTAACATCATTTTGAGACAGATTGAATGTGGGGAACAGAGGACAGTTCTGAGTCAAGTAAGACACCTAGTCAGCGAGCTTGTGGGGTAGGATTGATTGTTGAGTTCTCAACAGTGATAGCAATATCAGGTTGGTACTACTATTGGCTGGTGGAAGTACAGTATAATTAACGCTGTTTTGGAAATATTAAGTTTGAGATGGCGAGATGACATCTAAGATGAAACGGCAGTAAGGCATTCAGTGACACTGACAAATACAGATGGAGATTAGGTAGATTTGAGCATCATCTGTGTATAGATGATAATGAAATCCAAAAGAGCTTATTAGTTTACCAAGAGATGAGGTGTAGATTGAAAAAAGCAGAGGACCTAAGACCGAGTCTTGCAGTACTCTAACTGAAAGCGGTAGCGAAGAAGAGGTGGATTCAGAGAAGCAGACACTGAAGGAGTGATTAGATAGGTAGGATAAGAACCACGAAGGCTGTGTCTTAAAGACCTAGGGATTGTAGTGTTTGTATTGTATGAGAAGAGAATGATCAACAGTGTCAAAAGCAGCAGAGAGATCTAGAAGAATAAGTGAGTAATGGCCTTTGGACTTTGCAGTTACTAGATCATTCACTACTTTAGTCAGTGTTGTTTCTGTGGAGTGTTAAAAACAAAAGCCTGACTGAAGTGGGTCCAATAAATTGTGTAAATTAAGAAAGTGTGTGAGACGAGTGTAGGTAAGTCTCTCAAGTAGCTTGGAGAGGCATGGGAACTGAGAGATGGGAACGTAGTTTGAGAGATGGTTAGGGTCAGAATTTAGTTTTTTTTCAGAATGGGAGTAATCACTGCATGCTTGAACAGTGAAGGAAAGATACCAGTAGAGAGAGATTACAGATATTAGTTAAGGTTGGGATAAGCACATGAGACAGAGATGTACTTGTGAGGGTATAGGCTGAAGAGGAGAGGTAGTAGAGTAGCAGGATGAGAAGAGTGTTCACACTTCATCTTCATTTGTGGGATCAAATGAAGAGAGAGTTCCAGAGGGTTCAGGTAGAGAATTGAGCAGGTCACTGTCTGAGGAAGAGCATTTCATTTCACAGCCTATCAATCTTGTCTTTGAAGTAGGAAGCACCTTGATAGTGGCTGGTGGGTTGGGTTGGGTAAGGGAGGGTTCAGAAGTAATTTAAATGTATTAAAAAGTTGTTTGGGGTTAAATGTTTGAGCAGAGATGAGTTTGGAAATATGTTTCTTTGGCAGTGTCCAGGGCATTACGATAAGAGTAGTAGACAGTCTTATATGTGAGGAAGTTGCTTGGAAGAGACTTCCGCCACTGACCTTCAACTTTCCATGAGAGTTTTTGTAGGTGTCTTGTTAATTTAGAGTGCCACTGTTGACATTTAGGCCTACGTGGAGTGTGATGGGTAGCTGGAGCCACTTGGTCAAGGGCTATTTCTAGAGTCTGGTTCAGGTGTGATACAGCAGTCTTGGGAGAAGTAAATGTGGAAATAGTTATATTAACTGTAGCAGCAGGTTGTGTGCCTGTCTAACCCCCAATTCCTAAATACTGGCTTTTTTATCTAAATAAGCTGGTTCTATATTACTAAATAGGGCACTAGCCTAATTGGGCATTAGGCCCAGGCCACTCAGCACCAGAGTCTAATTTTTATGGGGTTCGCTCAGGCCTGTTGACTGCCTATTCTACAGTAACCTGGGCCTAATACCCATGGTCACTTTATTCAAGCAGCTCAGGCCTTATGCTTCCTAAATAAACAGGGTGATCGGTGTGATGGCCCAAAGCTGCAAATACATACTGTAGGAAGAGGATGTAATGGAGAGTTTCTAATAGCTCTCTTGGAATTGACCACTGCAGTTCTATCCAGTACTCAGTTGTTGCTCCACCCACTGCCATCTGCCACAATCCTTAAGGCTGTGCCATCAGGTCTTTATCTTCTCCTGTTGATCCCAGCATCTTCTGGTATCTTTCCAGGCCGCTGGAGCTCTTATTTCTTGCAACTTATCCTTACTGCTTGCTTCCGCCTTCAGATTGAGTGCTCTCACTTTGCGGAATCTAATATAAGACACTGCATGTGTGCAGAGCTATGATTGGCTGCCAGTCTATGAGCCAAGATTGGCTCAAGCTTTTGTGGCCCCATTGGATGAGCTTGAATCATGGCAGATTAAAGTTTGTTCAGGTCAACACCATGTTTCTGTGTGACTTCTGGGAGGTAGACAGTGTTCAGGTGAGGGACTCCATCTTCATCCTCATCACTGGGCAGCCCCTCATATCTGCAAAGTAGAAGTATAGATTAAAATAGAGAATAAGGGGAGTGAAAGGTAAACTGATTAGATAATTCACACTATCGTACTTAATATTCCAAGTCCCAAGCAACACCTAATTTAACACAGCTTGGAAGTTTATGTCACAATTCGGGTAGTTAGTCACCATTTCTTACCTTCTAAGTGTCTCCGGAGACTGGGCCAGCGCTCCAAGCATGGATTCCACCTGCGCAGTCTGCGCGCAGCGCGCTGTACTACTTTGCCCCAGTCTCCTCTCCGTGATCCCGGCAGCACTGTCATGGCAACTATACAATTAATCCCTTCTGTCATAGTGAATGGTGTCTCCTGTCCTGCGCGGCCTCCGCCGCCATCATCCTCATGCTAAAGTTCAAACAGACTTTCCCTCAAGATTCAAACACAGGCGCAGCCATGTTTGATTTCATCACGTCATTCTACAGCCTATCCGCTGCACTCTGGTCTCTGTCTGATTGCTCAGCCAATACCTGCTTCCAAGCTGGTATAAATATCCTGCATCAAGGCTGCCTAATCGTCAGAGCTTTGGTTGTCTATCCTAGTGACACATGTCTCTCCTGTCTGTGGATGTTCCAGCTTGTGCTTCCAGGTATTCCAGCTCCTGTGACCTTGCTCCACTTAGAGACCCCGCACCAGTTACCATCTTGCGGTGCTGCCTGACTCCAGCAGTGTTCCTATATTGCATCCTGTGTCCTGCAGTAATCCATCACTGGCTTCCTGCTTTTAGCGTTGTTCCAGAATCGCTTCCAGCGGTGTTCCAGCATCACTCCTAGCTCTCACTGCCTACCAACATCGCTCTCTGTGATCCACAATGACTTCATCACTGGCTTCCAGCGTTGCTCCAGTCTCGCTTCCAGTGGTGTTCCTGTGTCACTACCAGCTCCACAGTGACTCCATCACCGGCTTCCGGTGTTGCTCCAGTCACGCTTCCAGCGGTGTTCCAGTGTCACTACCAACTCTCAGCGGTGTTCTGTATCACTCCCAGTATCTCTCTCCATCTCCAGCGGTGTTCCAGCATCGATCCGTTCATCATCCACCACACAACATCAAATCACAGTTCACCATCGATACTCACCATCAGACTCTTCAGTAGTGAGGTCAATACACCGTCTGTCTGCACCGGTTCCATCCGGCATCCCCTGCAATTCTCTTCTACCTCTGTGCACTTGTGCCAATCCAGCTTCCAGTGTGTCATCTGCTGGGAAGTACCAGCTAGTTCCCTGTTACAGTGATTAGCTGTGGCCTACGGACTTTCCAACTCCGGGTCTTGCAGGGACTTTGTTTTATATACTCCGTTGTTGTGGTCGCGCCTTCGGGCAAATGGTGCTTAACCTCCTGCATGTCCAAGAACCCTATTCTACCTCCATGGTTCACATACACACCAGCCCCTACGTCTGAGGCTTCCCCAGGTCAGCCTCAGCCCTCAGTTGTGACCGTTTCCTTGTCTGCACTTACATGCATCAGAAAACTTCCGGCATGTAAGATACTGCAATGTGAGAGGATGAAGTATGTAGGGAGAGGCACTGGAAGATCTATAGGGTATGTGGTGCACATTGGCCCCTGGGTCCAGAGGGACCCACACTCCACACACTGCATCCATAATTATACTTACCTCTCTATAGTCCCATGTTGGCCATAACAGAAGAAATCACTGGGGAAATGTTGCAGCAGCCATTTTCCCAATGTTTTATGCAATGCTGTAACTAGACATTTTAGATCTGTGTACAAGAAGCAACATCGGCGCCCCCTTATATTTAAAACAGGGCCAGTGCACGCCATCGGTGTGTGTCAAAAATATAGGAGTGGCTTCACGGGGAACGGGCAAGGCCACAAAATAATACCAATTCCTATTACGCAGCACAGTATTCTCGATTATTTAAATTACGCCGCACAGTAGTGCCACTTACACACATTACACCAAGTAGAGCCCCTTTTACACATTACGCTAGGTAGAGCCCCTGTCACACATTACTGCAGGTAGAGCCCCCTTTTTACACGTTGCGACATCAGAGCCCATGGGGAAGGGGGAGGGGAGTTTAGAGAGAGAATGTGTGAAAGTATGTGTTATACTTGTGACCTGGCGCCATCAAATAAAAAATGCATTGGCAGACCAATAGCAATTGGATCCCCCAGTCAGATCCTATTCCTCCTCAACCCCCTCCACCCCCCCCCCCATCTGCCAGCCCAACTACCTGTTTTTGCTGGGTTGCCGCCAGCTTCAGAAAGTATGCTTCTTGGCCTGCGGCCAGAGCAGAGACATTTTGTCAGCATGAGAGGAGGAGGGGGGGATTCTCTCCTCCCCACCCTTGGCTCCTCCTGAGACCTGCAGCAGCTGCTGGGGATGAGAGATTGTGGTATCAGATCCCCGGCGGGGAGCTTGGCTCAGAGTTGATGTCACAGCCTGCTCCCCGCCGGGTATCTGACACCGAGATCTCTCGTTCCCGGCGGCTGCTGCAGGTCTCGGGAGGGGCGGGGAGGAGAGGATTCCCACTCCTCCTCCTCTCATGCTGGCAAAAAGTCTCTGTTCTGGCCGCAGGCCAGAAGGCATACTCTCAGAAGCTGGTGACGGCGTAGCAGCAGAGTTTCCTTGCAGAGAGGTGGCCAGCGAAAGTGTCAGTGTACCAGCGGGTGTACTGGCAGATGGTGCGCCCTCAGTGCATTTGCGCTGTGGGCAAGGCACCATCGGCACACACCTAGTTACGGCCCTGGTTTTATGCATGTGCGATAGAGAAGTCTTCAGGAACATGGCACTGGCACGATGTACCTGGAGACATACACATGCACGGTAGACTCCGGCTCAAAGGAAGAGTCTACTTTACAGCCAGATAGGAGGGGTCCCACATGGAGCCTGCATACAGGACCTCTACTTTCTTAAAACGCCCCTGGGGAGAGAAAATGACTAGATTGCAAAAAACAATGGTTAATAAACATGATACAACCTGATAGTTTTGTTTATATTAGCATTTTTTTAAATAAAATTGTTAAAGGCCTCACAAGAGTGACAGGGTACTCTATCTCAAAAAAATCAGAGGGTGCTAAAATATTTTAACATTTAATCCAGCATTTCATTTGAATGACCAACTGTATTTATACACCATTTATTTAAAACATATTTTATGCTTAACAGATATAGAGGCAAACACTTTACATACTGTATATACATCAAAAAAATTGACAATGAATTTCTTGCATTTTGGGAGTTGAACACAGGAGAATATAATATTTTCTTCTAACTTCACTTTGAAGTTCACCCAAAATGGTAGGATCTTTTTCCAAGTTGAAGGGATGTTGTCATCGTCAAATTTGTGATCATATAAAAGAAATTTTTAAAGTTGTGCCACTAACCATTTTAATCGGTTATTATAATCGAATGATTGCTCTCGGGATGAGTATATAGCTGTACGGACCACCCCTCTGAAGTCTTTTCAGGATGAAATGCATCAGTGTTGAGGAAAGCAATACCCTATTGATAACCACGACAGAAATTCTTTGTCAAAGTTTTTTTGTTGTGTATATGTAAAGGGTTTGCCCCTATATCTGTTAAGCATAAAAAATGTTTTTGGTCATTTGTATGAACTGCTGGTTTAAATGTTAAGTGTATTTAAGCGCCATCCGATTTTTTTTTTTGGTGGCTATATGTGTATGGAATCCTTTCTAACAGGAGGATTATATTGAAGGTGCTGCTGATTGAAAAGTGCAATATAAGGGCAAGAGTTGTGTTCAATAAAAAAAAGATAATATATATACACATATATATATATATATATATATATATATACAGTATATATATATATATATATATATATATATATATAATCCATGCAGGTAGCCCGGCACTCCGCTGTCCCCCGCAGGGGATAAATGCTCCGGTGCCTTCCTAGGGGTGAGATAACCCCAATATAGACTGGAAGGTGTAGGCGGCACTCAAAGTCTTACACATTCAATCAAAATGAAAAAGCCATGTGCATTTATTGACGTTTCGGAGGGCGAACCTCCTTCCTCAGAACACTGCAAACAAGTGATGACAAACAATAAAACAACTTAAATACCTGCTTCTCCTGGTCCCCGTCATCTCCCGCCACGTCTGCGTTGTACGATACACCGGGAACGCGCCTCCGGTCACGTGGGACGCCCGACTGCCGGAAGTCGCGTAATCCCGCGATACGAACTCACTTCTGACGCGGCTGTAGACAAAGGGGAGCAGGTTACCATGGAGACGGTACACAGTCTGCTAAAAGCGCCGTATGTCGTCTCATTAAAAACCAAACATAAATGTGTGAATAAAACCAACACCTAGTGTCTGCTGCATATAAAAAACATAAACATCTTGTTGTGCATGTGTGATCATAAGACACACTGACCGGCAGTGTGAAAAGTCAACATGATGAGTGAACTAGTGATAAGTGTGAACAAAATTGATAAATAGAATATCAAATACATACAGTAAAAAAACTTAAAAAAGCATAATAAACTATATAATCGACTGAATTAAACAATCACTACATCCTGTGTACATATATAGTGCCATCATTGATGGTTCTATGTAAAAACAATAAATGGAATTAACAGTAGAATAAATTTTCGTGGAATGCCTATTTTTTATATGAATAGACTATACTTTCAAATAATAATTATAAGAAGCAATTTAAATTTAACTGATCATTTAGACCTCTGGGGTGGATGGTATCGAGTCTAAAAATCCACCTGGCTTCTAGTTGTAATAGCTTGGTGGCCCTATTGCCCCCCCCCGAGGAGCATCTGGGATATGATCCACAATCTTGTATCTTACTGATGCTAGACTATGTTTCATCTGGGCAAAGTGTCTGGCGACAGGTTGGTCGCTTTTGCCCGTCTGTAATGCTGCCCTAATTGCTGACCGATGTTGGGCCATTCTTTCTTTAAAAAGACACTGCGTCTTGCCTATATAATATAAGCTGCATGGACAAATTAGAACGTATATGACAAATGAAGAACTACACGTCAGTGGCCATGCTATGTTGATTTTTTTGCCTGTATGCGGATGCGTGATTGAATCCCCCGTAAGCATGTAGCTACAGGTCGTGCATCCCAGGCATTTGAAACATCCTGGTTTACGGCTCAGAAAATGTGACACCGCTGGTGAAGTTTTAAAGCCAGTGACGTCATTTTTGACCACCAAATCCTTAATATTAGAGCTGTGGGTATAGCAATACATAATTTTACTCTGTTTGAGAGAAGATAAGTGAGGGTCAGTGGTAACTATTGGCCAGATTTGTTTAATATGTTTACTTGTTCTATCACTGGCTGTATTGTACTCATTGACCCAGGTAACCTTCTCTCTGGTAGATCTTGGTTTGGAGGTCAATAATAATTCAGTACGATCTAGGGAAAGAGACGACACACGGCGCTTTTAGCAGACTGTGTACCGTCTCCATGGTAACCTGCTCCCCTTTGTCTACAGGTATCGCGGGATTACGCGACTTCCGGCAGTCGGGCGTCCCACATGACCGGAGGCGCCTTCCCGGTGTATCGTACAACGCAGACGTGGCGGGAGATGACGGGGACCAGGAGAAGCAGGTATTTAAGTTGTTTTATTGTTTGTCATCACTTGTTTGCAGTGTTCTGAGGAAGGAGGTTCGCCCTCCGAAACGTCAATAAATGCACATGGCTTTTTCATTTTGATTGAATGTGTAAGACTTTGAGTGCCGCTTACACCTTCCAGTCTATATATATATTTAATTTGCCCTCACTCACTGGCTGACTCATCACTAATTCTAACTTTCTGATATGTTAGGAAGCTGAAATTTAACATAGGTATTCTCCAGGTGGGAAATAGGAAAACTACATAATCAGAATTTTAATAAGTATCTTCTAAGGGGATAAAAAGGGGGTTGACATAGCAACATCATTACCAATGCATGGCTTGCGTTGTGTGAGCCATAGTGCCCAAATGGACAATCAGATCAAAATTTTGATTGCATCTACGATGGGTAGAATTTAATAAACTACAAAAATAGACCTGTCACTTTTTACCATATCTGCTACTGCTGCTCCACAGGTAACGCCAAGAACCATGGTTTAATATTTACTTACATGAAGATGTCTCAAGTGTACTCTCTATAGATCTGATTTACCACATTTTTAACACTCATTTATATGTACAACCGTGAAAATCAGAAACTCCCGTGCCAAGAACGGCTATTATATTATATTTGTGTGTTTAATATCCAATGATCCTACAACCGTCCTACGCACATTGGGCCTAATTCAGACCTGATCGCTAGGATGCATTTTTTGCATCCCAGCGATCAGGTAGTCTGCGCCTACAAGGGGAGGGGAAAATCTTGGTGTAGGGGTGCGATCACATGTGCAGGAGAGCTGCACAAACAGGAGTTTGTACAGTCTCTGCACAGCCCAGGCCTTACTCTTCCAGTGCGATGATCGGGGCCTCAGCTGACGTCAGAAACCCTCACTCCAAACGCCTGGTCCCTCCTGCGTTTTTCACCCACAAACGGCCTCTTCCTGTCAGTCACCTTGTGATCACCCATGCGATCGCTTTTTTTTGCACCGTGCCATCGCTGTGGCCTGTCGCGCCTGTGCATGGCAGTTCAGACCCGAATACCCGCTTTGCGAAAACGCACAGCAGCGATCAAATCTGAAGTAGCCCCATTATGCATTCACTGCAAATGTCTATTTCTCATATTAAATCTATAATGTGTATGCAATGCTATCACTTGTTTTTTTGACATAAGATCAGACCAAAAATAGGTTGAACAGTGATATATAGATAATAACATGTGTGTGTGTGTATGTATATATATATATATATATATATATACTCTCCAAGAAATAGAGGCACTCCTGGACTATGAACTTAGTGAAAAATCATGGTGGTTTATTTTACATGATTTTTCACTAAGTTCATAGTCCAGGAGTGCCTCTGTTTCTTGGAGAGTATTGAGGGGGTTGGCAGGCCCCGTGAGTGCACCCTGGCAGGTAATTTATAATTTTCCACGGAGTGCCGGCTGTTGGAGTTTGGTATATAAATATATATATATATATATATATATATAATTATGCAGACATGCAATACCTTGGTAACAAATCAAAATGATATCTGGTTGGCCAACTTTAGTGTAAATAATACATAACTCGTGATTCATCGCGCTCTTCACACCGTCGGAAGGGGCTGCGCCCCTGTAACCTGAGTATCGTGCAAATGTATTCTTGGCTCAAACCCATGGCAGAGATCTGCTTTGCACCCGTGCGATGCAGTGTGTTAGGGGGAAGCTACGGAGAGGTGTTGCGGGTGTGGTAGGGGCGGGTGTGCTGCGGGTGGTGTTGGGGGTCCGGTGGGATGGCAGGCCGGTGAGGGGCTGGGGTTACGTGGGTAGGAGAGGGGCTGGGGGTGCGGTGGATGGTGGATGGGTTTCAGAGGCACTGCGGGTGATGTAGGGGTGGGTGTGAGTGTGCTGTGGGTGGGATGGAGGTAGGTATAGTATATTTGTTATACATAGGCAGAATACAGTAGTGCATATACAGTTTGAGATAGTGGGGAGGTGGGTTACCCAGAATGTGACGGGTTATGCAGCTCTGCAGCCACTCCAGCCTCTGGATCTATGCGCTGGGTGTCCCCCTTGTCCTCAGGCTCCATCCGCCTGCTACTGCTGCTGGCCCCGCTCCGGTGTCCACATGTAGCGGCTGGGTATGTATTTGCTGCTGTAGGTCAGGGCGAGTAGGAAGAGCTTGTGCCTGATACCGCTCTGGAGCACGCAGGGGGAGAGGAGCAGTTTGGTGTGCGTGCTCCAGAGCATCCCCAGCTCCCTCCATACAGCGGGGACGGGGGATGAGTCCGGGTAGCGGGAGGGGCGCAGTATGAGGGGACGGCGTGGCATCCCAGTGTCCGGCAGCGGCGCCATGCGTGAGAGCCAGCAGGAGTGAAGCCTAGCACTGCTAGCAGCTAGCCGCAGCGGCCAATGACAGCGCGGGCTTCCGCCATCTGTCCAATGGCTGGCGTCGGAGGGCGGGACGTGGACGGAGCCTTAACCTGGTGCAGCTGCTGATGTCTCCGCACACAATCCAGCGGTCTGTACTGGTCTCAATAATTACATCCTGCGGTACTTTTATCATCAGTAACTCTATCTATATAGCCTGTTCGCCCATGTATTCTCCTATATCTCTCCTATATATTAGGGCAGATCTGTGACTTGACTCCGCCCAGCGATGTGACTCCGCCCAGCGTTAGCAAATGAGTTACAAAGTCACAGATCTGGGCTAATATATAGGAGATAAATACTAGATAGTGTGTGACAATATAAAGGTTGTTTTATTACTAATATACATAAATATTAGAGATGAGCGGGTTCGGTTTCTCTGAATCCGAACCCGCACGAACTTCATGTTTTTTTTCACGGGTCCGAGCGACTCGGATCTTCCCGCCTTGCTCGGTTAACCCGAGCGCGCCCGAACGTCATCATGACGCTGTCGGATTCTCGCGAGGCTCGGATTCTATCGCGAGACTCGGATTCTATATAAGGAGCCGCGCGTCGCCGCCATTTTCACACGTGCATTGAGATTGATAGGGAGAGGACGTGGCTGGCGTCCTCTCCGTTTAGAATAGATTAGAGAGACACTTGATTTACTAATTTTGGGGAGCATTAGGAGTACTCAGTACAGTGCAGAGTTTTGCTGATAGTGACCACCAGTTTTATTTATAATCCGTTCTCTGACTGAAAAAAGCGATACACAGCACACAGTGACTCAGTCACATACCATATCTGTGTGCACTGCTCAGGCTCAGGCCAGTGTGCTGCATCATCTATTATCTATATATAATATTATATATATCTGATTATCTGTCTGACTGCTCAGCTCACACAGCTTATAATTGTGGGGGAGACTGGGGAGCACTACTGCAGTGCCAGTTATAGGTTATAGCAGGAGCCAGGAGTACATAATATATTATATAGTGAGTGACCACCAGACACACAGTGCAGTTTATTTAATATATCCGTTCTCTGCCTGAAAAAAGCGATACACACAGTGACTCAGTCAGTCACATACCATATCTGTGTGCACTGCTCAGGCTCAGGCCAGTGTGCTGCATCATCTATATATATTATATATCTGTCTGACTGCTCAGCTCACACAGCTTATAATTGTGGGGGAGACTGGGGAGCACTACGGCAGTGCCAGTTATAGGTTATAGCAGGAGCCAGGAGTACATAATATTATATTAAAACAGTGCACACTTTTGCTGCAGGAGTGCCACTGCCTGTGTGACTAGTGACCAGTGACCTGACCACCAGTATATATAATATTAGTAGTATACTATCTCTTTATCAACCAGTCTATATTAGCAGCAGACACAGTACAGTGCGGTAGTTCACGGCTGTGGCTACCTCTGTGTCGGCACTCGGCAGCCCGTCCATAATTGTATATACCACCTAACCGTGTTTTTTTTTTCTTTCTTTATACATACATACTAGTTACGAGTATACTATCTCTTTATCAACCAGTCTATATTAGCAGCAGACACAGTACAGTGCGGTAGTTCACGGCTGTGGCTACCTCTGTGTCGGCACTCGGCAGCCCGTCCATAATTGTATATACCACCTAACCGTGGTTTTTTTTTCTTTCTTTATACATACATACTAGTTACGAGTAGAGATGAGCGCCTGAAATTTTTCGGGTTTTGTGTTTTGGTTTTGGGTTCGGTTCCGCGGCCGTGTTTTGGGTTCGACCGCGTTTTGGCAAAAGCTCACCGAATTTTTTTTGTCGGATTCGGGTGTGTTTTGGATTCGGTTGGTTTTTTCAAAAAACCCTAAAAAACAGCTTAAAACATTGAATTTGGGGGTCATTTTGATCCCATAGTATTATTAACCTCAATAACCATAATTAACACTCATTTTCAGTCTATTCTGAACACCTTACACCTCACAATATTATTTTTAGTCCTAAAATTTGCACCGAGGTCGCTGGATGACTAAGCTCAGCGACCCTAGTGGCCGACACAAACACCTGGCCCATCTAGGAGTGGCACTGCAGTGTCACGCAGGATGTCCCTTCCAAAAAACCCTCCCCAAACAGCACATGACGCAAAGAAAAAAAGAGGCGCAATGAGGTAGCTGTGTGAGTAAGATTAGCGACCCTAGTGGCCGACACAAACACCGGGCCCATCTAGGAGTGGCACTGCAGTGTCACGCAGGATGTCCCTCCCAAAAAACCCTCCCCAAACAGCACATGACGCAAAGAAAAAAAGAGGCGCAATGAGGTAGCTGACTGTGTGAGAAAGATAAGCGACCCTAGTGGCCGACACAAACACCGGGCCCATCTAGGAGTGGCACTGCAGTGTCACGCAGGATGTCCCTTCCAAAAAACCCTCCCCAAACAGCACATGACGCAAAGAAAAAAAGAGGCGCAATGAGGTAGCTGACTGTGTGAGAAAGATAAGCGACCCTAGTGGCCGACACAAACACCGGGCCCATCTAGGAGTGGCACTGCAGTGTCACGCAGGATGTCCCTTCCAAAAAACCCTCCCCAAACAGCACATGACGCAAAGAAAAAAAGAGGCGCAATGAGGTAGCTGACTGTGTGAGAAAGATAAGCGACCCTAGTGGCCGACACATACACCGGGCCCATCTAGGAGTGGCACTGCAGTGTCACGCAGGATGTCCCTTCCAAAAAACCCTCCCCAAACAGCACATGACAAGATTAGCGACCCTAGTGGCCGACACAAACACCGGGCCCATCTAGGAGTGGCACTGCAGTGTCACGCAGGATGTCCCTTCCAAAAAACCCTCCCCAAACAGCACATGACGCAAAGAAAAAAAGAGGCGCAATGAGGTAGCTGTGTGAGTAAGATTAGCGACCCTAGTGGCCGACACAAACACCTGGCCCATCTAGGAGTGGCACTGCAGTGTCACGCAGGATGTCCCTTCCAAAAAACCCTCCCCAAACAGCACATGACGCAAAGAAAAAAAGAGGCGCAATGAGGTAGCTGACTGTGTGAGAAAGATAAGCGACCCTAGTGGCCGACACAAACACCGGGCCCATCTAGGAGTGGCACTGCAGTGTCACGCAGGATGTCCCTTCCAAAAAACCCTCCCCAAACAGCACATGACGCAAAGAAAAAAAGAGGCGCAATGAGGTAGCTGTGTGAGTAAGATTAGCGACCCTAGTGGCCGACACAAACACCTGGCCCATCTAGGAGTGGCACTGCAGTGTCACGCAGGATGTCCCTTCCAAAAAACCCTCCCCAAACAGCACATGACGCAAAGAAAAAAAGAGGCGCAATGAGGTAGCTGACTGTGTGAGAAAGATAAGCGACCCTAGTGGCCGACACAAACACCGGGCCCATCTAGGAGTGGCACTGCAGTGTCACGCAGGATGTCCCTTCCAAAAAACCCTCCCCAAACAGCACATGACGCAAAGAAAAAAAGAGGCGCAATGAGGTAGCTGTGTGAGTAAGATTAGCGACCCTAGTGGCCGACACAAACACCTGGCCCATCTAGGAGTGGCACTGCAGTGTCACGCAGGATGTCACTTCCAAAAAACCCTCCCCAAACAGCACATGACGCAAAGAAAAAAAGAGGCGCAATGAGGTAGCTGACTGTGTGAGAAAGATAAGCGACCCTAGTGGCCGACACAAACACCGGGCCCATCTAGGAGTGGCACTGCAGTGTCACGCAGGATGTCCCTTCCAAAAAACCCTCCCCAAACAGCACATGACGCAAAGAAAAAAAGAGGCGCAATGAGGTAGCTGACTGTGTGAGAAAGATAAGCGACCCTAGTGGCCGACACAAACACCGGGCCCATCTAGGAGTGGCACTGCAGTGTCACGCAGGATGTCCCTTCCAAAAAACCCTCCCCAAACAGCACATGACGCAAAGAAAAATAAAAGAAAAAAGAGGTGCAAGATGGAATTGTCCTTGGGCCCTTCCCACCCACCCTTATGTTGTATAAACAAAACAGGACATGCACACTTTAACCAACCCATCATTTCAGTGACAGGGTCTGCCACACGACTGTGACTGAAATGACGGGTTGGTTTGGACCCCCACCAAAAAAGAAGCAATTAATCTCTCCTTGCACAAACTGGCTCTACAGAGGCAAGATGTCCACCTCATCATCATCCTCCGATATATCACCGTGTACATCCCCCTCCTCACAGATTATCAATTCGTCCCCACTGGAATCCACCATGTCAGCTCCCTGTGTACTTTGTGGAGGCAATTGCTGCTGGTCAATGTCTCCGCGGAGGAATTGATTATAATTCATTTTAATGAACATCATCTTCTCCACATTTTCTGGATGTAACCTCGTACGCCGATTGCTGACAAGGTGAGCGGCGGCACTAAACACTCTTTCGGAGTACACACTTGTGGGAGGGCAACTTAGGTAGAATAAAGCCAGTTTGTGCAAGGGCCTCCAAATTGCCTCTTTTTCCTGCCAGTATAAGTACGGACTGTGTGACGTGCCTACTTGGATGCGGTCACTCATATAATCCTCCACCATTCTATCAATGGTGATAGAATCATATGCAGTGACAGTAGACGACATGTCCGTAATGGTTGTCAGGTCCTTCAGTCCGGACCAGATGTCAGCATCAGCAGTCGCTCCAGACTGCCCTGCATCACCGCCAGCGGGTGGGCTCGGAATTCTGAGCCTTTTCCTCGCACCCCCAGTTGCGGGAGAATGTGAAGGAGGAGATGTTGACAGGTCGCGTTCCGCTTGACTTGACAATTTTCTCACCAGCAGGTCTTTGAAACCCAGCAGACTTGTGTGCGCCGGAAAGAGAGATCCAAGGTAGGTTTTAAATCTAGGATCGAGCACGGTGGCCAAAATGTAGTGCTCTGATTTCAACAGATTGACCACCCGTGAATCCTTGTTAAGCGAATTAAGGGCTCCATCCACAAGTCCCACATGCCTAGCGGAATCGCTCTGTCTTAGCTCCTCCTTCAATGTCTCCAGCTTCTTCTGCAAAAGCCTGATGAGGGGAATGACCTGACTCAGGCTGGCAGTGTCTGAACTGACTTCACGTGTGGCAAGTTCAAAAGGTTGCAGAACCTTGCACAACGTTGAAATCATTCTCCACTGCGCTTGAGACAGGTGCATTCCACCTCCTATATCGTGGTCAGTTGTATAGGCTTGAATGGCCTTTTGCTGCTCCTCCAACCTCTGAAGCATATAGAGGGTTGAATTCCACCTCGTTACCACCTCCTGCTTCAGATGATGGCAGGGCAGGTTCAGGCGTTTTTGGTGGTGCTCCAGTCTTCTGTACGTGCTGCCTGTACGCCGAAAGTGTCCCGCAATTTTTCTGGCCACCGCCAGCATCTCTTGCACGCCCCTGTCGTTTTTTAAAAAATTCTGCACCACCAAATTCAAGGTATGTGCAAAACATGGGACGTGCTGGAATTTGCCCAGATGTAATGCACGCACAATATTGCTGGCGTTGTCCGATGCCACAAATCCACAGGAGAGTCCAATTGGGGTAAGCCATTCCGCAATGATCTTCCTCAGTTGCCGTAAGAGGTTTTCAGCTGTGTGCGTATTCTGGAAACCGGTGATACAAAGCGTAGCCTGCCTAGGAACGAGTTGGCGTTTGCGAGATGCTGCTACTGGTGCCGCCGCTGCTGTTCTTGCGGCGGGAGTCCATACATCTACCCAGTGGGCTGTCACAGTCATATAGTCCTGACCCTGCCCTGCTCCACTTGTCCACATGTCCGTGGTTAAGTGGACATTGGGTACAGCTGCATTTTTTAGGACACTGGTGACTCTTTTTCTGAGGTCTGTGTACATTTTCGGTATCGCCTGCCTAGAGAAATGGAACCTAGATGGTATTTGGTACCGGGGACACAGTACCTCCAACAAGTCTCTAGTTGGCTCTGCAGTAATGATGGATACCGGAACCACGTTTCTCACCACCCAGGATGTCAAGGCCTCAGTTATCCGCTTTGCAGTAGGATGACTGCTGTGATATTTAATCTTCCTCGCAAATGACTGTTGGACAGTCAATTGCTTGGTGGAAGTAGTAAAAGTGGTCTTACGACTTCCCCTCTGGGATGACCATCGACTCCCAGCAGCAACAACAGCAGCGCCAGCAGCAGTAGGCGTTACACGCAAGGATGCATCGGAGGAATCCCAGGCAGGAGAGGAATCGTCAGAATTGCCAGTGACATGGCCTGCAGGACTATTGGAATTCCTGGGGAAGGAGGAAATTGACACTGAGGGAGTTGGTGGGGTGGTTTGCGTGAGCTTGGTTACAAGAGGAAGGGATTTACTGGTCAGTGGAGTGCTTCCGCTGTCACCCAAAGTTTTTGAACTTGTCACTGACTTATTATGAATGCGCTGCAGGTGACGTATAAGGGAGGATGTTCCGAGGTGGTTAACGTCCTTACCCCTACTTATTACAGCTTGACAAAGGGAACACACGGCTTGACACCTGTTGTCCGCATTTCTGGTGAAATACCTCCACACCGAAGAGCTGATTTTTTTGGTATTTTCACCTGGCATGTCAACGGCCATATTCCTCCCACGGACAACAGGTGTCTCCCCGGGTGCCTGACTTAAACAAACCACCTCACCATCAGAATCCTCCTGGTCAATTTCCTCCCCAGCGCCAGCAACACCCATATCCTCCGCATCCTGGTGGACTTCAACACTGACATCTTCAATCTCACTATCAGGAACTGGACTGCGGGTGCTCCTTCCAGCACTTGCAGGGGGCGTGCAAATGGTGGAAGGCGCATGCTCTTCACATCCAGTGTTGGGAAGGTCAGGCATCGCAACCGACACAATTGGACTCTCCTTGTGGATTTGGGATTTCGAAGAACGCACAGTTCTTTGCTGTGCTTTTGCCAGCTTGAGTCGTTTCATTTTTCTAGCGAGAGGCTGAGTGCTTCCATCCTCATGTGAAGCTGAACCACTAGCCATGAACATAGGCCAGGGCCTCAGCCGTTCCTTGCCACTCCGTGTGGTAAATGGCATATTGGCAAGTTTACGCTTCTCCTCCGACAATTTTATTTTAGGTTTTGGAGTCCTTTTTTTTCTGATATTTGGTGTTTTGGATTTGACATGCTCTGTACTATGACATTGGGCATCGGCCTTGGCAGACGACGTTGCTGGCATTTCATCGTCTCGGCCATGACTAGTGGCAGCAGCTTCAGCACGAGGTGGAAGTGGATCTTGATCTTTCCCTAATTTTGGAACCTCAACTTTTTTGTTCTCCATATTTTATAGGCAGAACTAAAAGGCACCTCAGGTAAACAATGGAGATGGATGGATTGGATACTAGTATACAATTATGGACGGACTGCCACGGTTAGGTGGTATAAAAAAACCACGGTTAGGTGGTATATATTGTAATACAATTATGGATGGACGGACTGCCTGCCGAGTGCCGACACAGAGGTAGCCACAGCCGTGAACTACCGCACTGTACACTGGTTGATAAAGAGATAGTAGTATACTCGTAACAACTAGTATGACACTATGACGGTATAAAGAATGAAAAAAAAACCACGGTTAGGTGGTATATATTATAATACAATTATGGATGGACGGACTGCCTGCCGACTGCCGACACAGAGGTAGCCACAGCCGTGAACTACCGCACTGTACACTGGTTGATAAAGAGATAGTAGTATACTCGTAACAACTAGTATGACACTATGACGGTATAAAGAATGAAAAAAAAACCACGGTTAGGTGGTATATATTATAATACAATTATGGATGGACGGACTGCCTGCCGAGTGCCGACACAGAGGTAGCCACAGCCGTGAACTACCGCACTGTACACTGGTTGATAAAGAGATAGTAGTATACTCGTAACAACTAGTATGACTGACTATGACGGTATAAAGAATGAAAAAAAAACCACGGTTAGGTGGTATATATTATAATACAATTATGGATGGACGGACTGCCTGCCGACTGCCGACACAGAGGTAGCCACAGCCGTGAACTACCGCACTGTACACTGGTTGATAAAGAGATAGTAGTATACTCGTAACAACTAGTATGACTGACTATGACGGTATAAAGAATGAAAAAAAAACCACGGTTAGGTGGTATATATTATAATACAATTATGGATGGACGGACTGCCTGCCGACTGCCGACACAGAGGTAGCCACAGCCGTGAACTACCGCACTGTACACTGGTTGATAAAGAGATAGTAGTATACTCGTAACAACTAGTATGACACTATGACGGTATAAAGAATGAAAAAAAAACCACGGTTAGGTGGTATATATTATAATAATACAATTATGGATGGACGGACTGCCTGCCGACTGCCGACACAGAGGTAGCCACAGCCGTGAACTACCGCACTGTACACTGGTTGATAAAGAGATAGTAGTATACTCGTAACAACTAGTATGACTGACTATGACGGTATAAAGAATGAAAAAAAAACCACGGTTAGGTGGTATATATTATAATACAATTATGGATGGACGGACTGCCTGCCGACTGCCGACACAGAGGTAGCCACAGCCGTGAACTACCGCACTGTACACTGGTTGATAAAGAGATAGTAGTATACTCGTAACAACTAGTATGACTGACTATGACGGTATAAAGAATGAAAAAAAAACCACGGTTAGGTGGTATATATTATAATACAATTATGGATGGACGGACTGCCTGCCGACTGCCGACACAGAGGTAGCCACAGCCGTGAACTACCGCACTGTACACTGGTTGATAAAGAGATAGTAGTATACTCGTAACAACTAGTATGACACTATGACGGTATAAAGAATGAAAAAAAAACCACGGTTAGGTGGTATATATTATAATAATACAATTATGGATGGACGGACTGCCTGCCGACTGCCGACACAGAGGTAGCCACAGCCGTGAACTACCGCACTGTACACTAGTTGATAAAGAGATAGTAGTATACTCGTAACAACTAGTATGACTGACTATGACGGTATAAAGAATGAAAAAAAAACCACGGTTAGGTGGTATATATTATAATACAATTATGGATGGACGGACTGCCTGCCAACTGCCGACACAGAGGTAGCCACAGCCGTGAACTACCGCACTGTACACTGGTTGATAAAGAGATAGTAGTATACTCGTAACAACTAGTATGACTGACTATGACGGTATAAAGAATGAAAAAAAAACCACGGTTAGGTGGTATATATTATAATACAATTATGGATGGACGGACTGCCTGCTGACTGCCGACACAGAGGTAGCCACAGCCGTGAACTACCGCACTGTACACTGGTTGATAAAGAGATAGTAGTATACTCGTAACAACTAGTATGACACTATGACGGTATAAAGAATGAAAAAAAAACCACGGTTAGGTGGTATATATTATAATACAATTATGGATGGACGGACTGCCTGCCGACTGCCGACACAGAGGTAGCCACAGCCGTGAACTACCGCACTGTACACTGGTTGATAAAGAGATAGTAGTATACTCGTAACAACTAGTATGACACTATGACGGTATAAAGAATGAAAAAAAAACCACGGTTAGGTGGTATATATTATAATAATACAATTATGGATGGACGGACTGCCTGCCGACTGCCGACACAGAGGTAGCCACAGCCGTGAACTACCGCACTGTACACTGGTTGATAAAGAGATAGTAGTATACTCGTAACAACTAGTATGACTATGACGACGGTATAAAGAAAGAAAAAAAAATACCACGGTTAGGTGGTATATAATTATACAATTATGGATGGACGGACTGCCTGCCGAGTGCCGACTGCCGACACAGAGGTAGCCACAGCCGTGAACTACCGCACTGTACTGTGTCTGCTGCTAATATAGACTGGTTGATAAAGAGATAGTATACAACAATATACTACTATACTGGTGGTCAGGCACTGGTCACCACTAGTCACACTGGCAGTGGCACTCCTGCAGCAAAAGTGTGCACTGTTTAATTTTAAATTAATATAATATTATGTACTCCTGGCTCCTGCTATAACAACCTGCAGTGCTCCCCAGTCTCCCCCACAATTATTATAAGCTTTTATACATTGATGTGCAGCACACTGGGCTGAGCTGAGTGCACACAGACTGAGTCACACTGTGTGACTGCTGTGTATCGTTTTTTTCAGGCAGAGAACGGATATAGCAGAGAACGGATATATTAAATAAAAGTTAACTTAACAACAACTGCACTGGTCACTGTGGTAAACTCTGTCTGCACAATCTCTCTCTCTCTCTTCTAATCTATTCTAATGGAGAGGACGCCAGCTACGTCCTCTCCCTATCAATCTCAATGCACGTGTGAAAATGGCGGCGACGCGCGGCTCCTTATATAGAATCCGAGTCTCGCGAGAATCCGACAGCGTCATGATGACGTTCGGGCGCGCTCGGGTTAACCGAGCAAGGCGGGAAGATCCGAGTCGCTCGGACCCGTGAAAAAAAAAGTGAAGTTCGTGCGGGTTCGGATTCAAAGAAACCGAACCCGCTCATCTCTAGTTACGAGTATACTATCTCTTTATCAACCAGTCTATATATTAGCAGCAGACACAGTACAGTGCGGTAGTTCACGGCTGTGGCTACCTCTGTGTCGGCACTCGGCAGCCCGTCCATAATTGTATATACCACCTAACCGTGGTTTTTTTTTCTTTCTTTATACATACATACTAGTTACGAGTATACTATCTCTTTATCAACCAGTCTATATATTAGCAGCAGACACAGTACAGTGCGGTAGTTCACGGCTGTGGCTACCTCTGTGTCGGCACTCGGCAGCCCGTCCATAATTGTATATACCACCTAACCGTGGTTTTTTTTTCTTTCTTTATACATACATACTAGTTACGAGTATACTATCTCTTTATCAACCAGTCTATATATTAGCAGCAGACACAGTACAGTGCGGTAGTTCACGGCTGTGGCTACCTCTGTGTCGGCACTCGGCAGCCCGTCCATAATTGTATATACCACCTAACCGTGTTTTTTTTTTCTTTCTTTATACATACATACTAGTTACGAGTATACTATCTCTTTATCAACCAGTCTATATATTAGCAGCAGACACAGTACAGTGCGGAAGTTCACGGCTGTGGCTACCTCTGTGTCGGCACTCGGCAGCCCGTCCATAATTGTATATACCACCTAACCGTGTTTTTTTTTTCTTTCTTTATACATACATACTAGTTACGAGTATACTATCTCTTTATCAACCAGTCTATATATTAGCAGCAGACACAGTACAGTGCGGTAGTTCACGGCTGTGGCTACCTCTGTGTCGGCACTCGGCAGCCCGTCCATAATTGTATATACCACCTAACCGTGGTTTTTTTTTCTTTCTTTATACATACATACTAGTTACGAGTATACTATCTCTTTATCAACCAGTCTATATATTAGCAGCAGACACAGTACAGTGCGGTAGTTCATGGCTGTGGCTACCTCTGTGTCGGCACTCGGCAGCCCGTCCATAATTGTATATACCACCTAACCGTGGTTTTTTTTTCTTTCTTTATACATACATACTAGTTACGAGTATACTATCTCTTTATCAACCAGTCTATATATTAGCAGCAGACACAGTACAGTGCGGTAGTTCACGGCTGTGGCTACCTCTGTGTCGGCACTCGGCAGCCCGTCCATAATTGTATACTAGTATCCAATCCATCCATCTCCATTGTTTACCTGAGGTGCCTTTTAGTTGTGCCTATTAAAATATGGAGAACAAAAATGTTGAGGTTCCAAAATTAGGGAAAGATCAAGATCCACTTCCACCTCGTGCTGAAGCTGCTGCCACTAGTCATGGCCGAGACGATGAAATGCCAGCAACGTCGTCTGCCAAGGCCGATGCCCAATGGCATAGTACAGAGCATGTCAAAACCAAAACACCAAATATCAGTAAAAAAAGGACTCCAAAACCTAAAATAAAAT